>NC_081324.1:76684731-77005186 GCF_026419965.1 Kogia breviceps | reverse complement strand
TGAGAATCTTGCCTTTTCCAGCTTCTAGAGGCTGCTCACGTCCCTTGGCTCACGGCTCCCTTCCATTCTTCAAAGCCAGCAATTGCATCACTCTGACTCTGCTCGTCATCCTATCTCCTCTGACTCTGACCCTCCTGCCTCCCTCTTATAAGGATCTTGTGATTCCATTGGTCCCACCCAGATAATCCAAGTTAATCTCCCCATCTCAGGATCCTAAAGTTAATCACATCCGCAAAGTCCCTTTTGCCATGCATGGTGACGTATTCATAGGTTCTGGGGATTAGGAGGTGGACATCTTTGCAGGGGACCGTTGTTCTGCCTACTATGCCACCTTTACTGGCTGAAAAAAAAAAAAAAAGGAATGATCTGAGGTGTTCTTGGAGCTGTTGCCTGCTGTCTGGATCCACCATCACTCAGCCATCCTCAGGCCTCCCTCTCTGTACCACTTCCCTCTGAGTCTCCTCCATTTCATTTCCTCCAAGATTCCATCATCCTTTCTATGCCACCTTTTTTTTCGGTACCCTAGATTCTCAGGCAGTTCATGCTGCACAAATATTCATTTTTATTGTCAAATTTTTTTCTTGGGGCAGGGATAGCCATCCTTTAGGATGTTAGTATTAACTACTGTCCATTTTTGACATGCCATCTTGTCACCAGTAGATTCTAAAAGTGCCATGGGATGGATACATAATATTTATTTCTGAAAGAACCCATATGAATTTTTCTCAGGGAAATTTAGTTTGTGTGACTTCTACACTACCCACAGAGACATCTGAATACTCTCAGGAGGGTCACCAAACTAGACCGAGGTCTTAGAACGTCAGAGAATAAATACGGAATCACTTCATCTCATCCATTACCTGAACAAATTGTTCCTTTTGTCCCCAGCCCACAAGGTGGATCCCAGGAGGGAACAGGAAGTGGCTTGAGAAAATAAACCCAGCTCACTGGTCCTGTGGATGGCGCCCTCCCCACGCCCAGCAGTGGCAAGCTGGCCTGTGAGAAATACGTCTTGGTGGGCACCATTTTCTCCGGAGCCCAGCGGGGCAGACGGCAGTCCTGGCGGAATTCGACGAAGAGCTTTGAGGTAAGTGGTGGCCCTAAAACGTTGCTCTCAAGGTGCCACAGTTCCAAAGTTCTGGAACCTTCTCTACCTCAGGCAGTGCTGTCAGACAGATAGGCTTTTGAAAGAGCAGGCGGGATTTGCGGAGAAGGGGTTAATTCTTACTGCTCTCGCGTCATCTCTCCTCAGAGCTCTTCATAGTTTGTGAGATACCTGGCCCCTGGTACGATGTCAAAGGGGGTACTGTCTCCAGGCCTCCCGTCTCCTGCTCATGTGCTATTATGCTCTGATTAGTATTAATAATTGATTTATACAGCACCTTTTACAAGCCTCTCTACAGTCGGCCCCTGTTAGGACACACGCAGCACTTCCCTTCACCCCCAGATGATAAGCTGCTACCCAGTGGCGTGGGAGGCAGCGGCAGGCGCCAGTCACCTCAGTGGCGCCGTGACGAGGAGACAGTCTGATGCAGGAAGTGAGGTGGTGTCTTATCTCCTCCGGTTGGGGTGTGGGAGTGGCCAGAGGTGATTCTGGGCCTGTTATTAATTCATGGAAGGATCAGCTCCCGGAGAAACCCAGGTGAGGGAAGCATCTTTTAGTCATGGGGTGAGGAGGGGCCATTTCCCTTAGTGGTGAGTTACCCCACTGTATAGATGAGCAAAAACAAAAAATGGCCAAGGCAGAGACAGAGTAAAGCCAAAGCATCTGTGAATCACGTTAGCATGTTTCACGGGGCTGCGTGCCAAAGTCAAGTTGAAGATGAGGCCGTTACCCAAGGCTCAGGTCATTGGCCGCCATATTTTTTGTGGGGCTCGGGTTGCTGGTGTTGTTTTGAGGCATTTTAGGTTGGTTTTTGGAGCTGAGGTTTTTCAGGGCCCCTGTGTGTGTGATCATTTGGATGTAGTTCGGCCGGTGTGAGTTCACTTAAGATCTCCAATTCCTTGTATTTTTGAGTGAATCTGCATCATGTGCTTTAAGAACATGGGTTCTGGACTAAGTCAATTTCATGGTGGTCCATACAAATACAGAGCCCCAGACGTACTTGCTCGGTGATTGTGGGAAAGTCATAGAACCTCCTTGAGCTTCGGTTTCCTTATCTGGAAAATGGGGTACTAATAGTACTCACTTCCCAGGGGTGCAGCACAGCACTGGTACATGGTAAGTGCTCTGTAAAGACACGCTATTAATTACTTTATCATCGTCATGGTCATCGGTAGGTCTATCATCTTCATCAAATAGCGAGCCTCTCCTATAGGAGAAACGAAACATCTTGGTGGATCAAAAAGGAACTCAGTGTCCCAGAAAGGAGCCGGGAGACATACAGAGAGAGCTCTATGGTAGCTCAGACTTTGGTGCCACACTCCCTGGGAGGTCAGTGGGAAGGACCCAGACTCACCCCAGGGTAAAGGCCAAGCGCAGGGATGAGAGCTCTTGCGTGGCCAAATGCAAGAAGTCAGAGACCAGGAATCAAGCACCAACTTCCAAGGAAGCCAGGCCATGTGGTGTGGGCTGAGATGTAGCGGGAACTAGGACTTGCACAGAAATATCTAGATCGGGAGTTTCCAATTCTGTTCTACCCGACGCCAGTCCACTGATTCACACTCCATGAACAAAGGGTACCGTGGCCAAGTAAGAGGGGAGACTGCAGCACACTCTACCTCCCTCTTGGGGAGCCACAAAGTTTGTAGAAGTCCTTCAGTAAAGAAATGGATTGAATTTGGTTTAACTCAATATTTTCCAAACCTATTTAACACTTTATTTATTTTTATTTTTATTTTTTATAAATTTATTTTATTTATTTGTTTTTGGCTGCGTTGGGTCTTCGTTGCCGCGCGCGGGCTTTCTTTAGTTGCGGCGGGCAGGGGCTACTCTTCGTTGTGGTGCGCGGGCTTCTCATTGCGGTGGCTTCTCTTGTTGCGGAGCATGGGCTCTAGGTGCGTGGGCTTCAGTAGTTGTGGCACGCGGGCTCAGTAGTTGTGGCTCACGGGCTCTAGAGCGCAGGCTAAGTAGTTGTGGTGCACGGGCTTTGTTACTCCATGGCATGTGGGATCTTCCCGGACCAGGGCTTGAACCCGTGTCCCCTGCATTGGCAGGTGGATTCTTAACCACTGCGCCACCAGGGAAGCCCCCACCACTTTATTTTTATTTTTTTTTAACTGAAGTATAGTTGATTTACAACGTTGCATAGTTTCTGGTGTACAGCAAAGTGCTTCAGTTATACATGTATATAATTATATAAACTTTTTCATATTCTTTTCCCTTATGGTTTATTACAGGATATTGACTATAGTTCCTTGTGCTATACAGTAGAACCTTGTCCTTTATCTATTTTATATATAATAGTTTGTATTTGCTAATCCCAAAGTCCTAATTTATCCCTCCCCCACCCCCTTTCCCCTTTGGTAACCGTAAGTATGTTTTCAATGTCTGTGAGTCTGTTTCTGTTTTATAGATAAGTTCATTTGTGTCATATTTTAGATTTCACATATAAGTGATATCATATGGCATTTGTCTTTATCTGACTTACTTCACTGAGTATGATAATCTCTAGGTTCCCTCCATGTTGCTGCACATGACATCATTTCCTTCTTTTTTCATGGCTGAGTAGTATTCCATTGTATACATGTGCCGCATCTTCTTTATCCATTCATCTGTCCAAACCTGTTTAACACTTGAATCCCTCCTTCTATTTTGGTGTGATTTCATAAAATAACACATACTTTCCCTGGGAGAGACTGATTTAGACCAAGAGAATTTGAGAAAATTGTCGCTGGAAAAAAAAGAAAAGATTTAAATCTTTTTAAAGTCTGTGTTTTAAATGTATCCTACATTCATTTAAAAAATGAATATCATTTTTTAAAACTTGTAAATAGGCTCACCACCACTTCTAAATTATTGTTATTGTTCCTAGAAGTGTTCATCTGAGATTCTGCAGCTATTTTAAATGGCTTACTTGAAGGATGCAGAAAGAATAAGAAATAGCTATGTTCACAATATCTGATAATACCAATACTATTCATAATAATGTTGATCCAATAGTAATGATAATCCATCATGGCTACTGTTTATGAAGTCCTGTCTATATGCCCTTCCTACACTAAGTGAGAAGTATATATTATTTCATCGAGTCCTCCAAAGAGGAGACTGATGCTCATAGGGGGTGCGTAGTTCACCCAAAGTCATCACTAGAAGGTAGCAGGGCCAACATTTATTTTATTTTTATTTTTTTTTTGCGGTATGCGGGCCTCTCACTGTTGTGGCCTCTCCCATTGCGGAGCACAGGCTCCGGACGCGCAGGCTCGGCGGCCATGGCTCACGGGCCTAGCCGCTCCGCGGCATGTGGGATCTTCCCGGACCAGGGCACGAACCCGTGTCTCCTGCATTGGCAGGCGGATTCTCAACCACTGCGCCACCAGGGAAGCCCAGGGCCAACATTTGAATCCAGGATCAACCCTCAGAAAAAAGCAAAGGCAATCACTCTGCCACCCCGCATGGACCCTGTAACCCTTCATTTCTATCAACATCCCAAAGGCTCCCAGCGTGACTCAGAAGGGGTCACACCTACTGTCACGAACCAGGGCTGCCCTGAGTAATTGGAAGCTGAAGCCCAGATCACTTCCCACCTTCCTGCTTGGAAGCCTCAAGAGTCACTGAAAGGCTGCACGTGGTTTAGGCACCGCCAGGGTGGATGGCAGCAGGTCTCATGACCCTGCTGTGTCACACGGACCTTGTCCTCTGTGTGCCAGACCCAGCTGGGTGTTGTCCAGGTGTCGCTTTCGTTTTCTGAGGCTCGCACCGCAGCACACACAGAGTCTTTACACGTGCAAGCGTGTGATCTACTGTACATGAAGGCCCAGCACACAGACCAGCTATTCCGGTTTGTGGGAGACTGTCCTTGTTTTAGCACCGAGAGTCCCACATTCTGGGAAATCCTCCAGGCTCTGGCAACCCAGAGCGGCTGGTCACCCTAAATAGAGATTGACAGGTAAGCCTTGTCTAAAGGCAAGAGGCCCTCAAAAACAACCCGTGTAACGGAAAATTGCAGTCGAAGGTAGCAAGGTCCGTTGTGACTTTTAAAAACAGCAGGAAAAAATATCCAACAGTCTTCTTTATTAAATCCAGCACTTTATTAATTCAAAAAAGGGCTTTAAAAATGATATCCTGGGCTTCCCTGGTGGCGCAGTGGTTGAGAGTCCGCCTGCCGATGCAGGGGACACAAGTTTGATCCCTGGCCCGGGAAGATCCCACATGCCACGGAGCAACTGGGCCCGTGAGCCATGGCCGCTGAGCCTGCGCGTCCGGAGCCTGTGCTCCGCAACGGGAGAGCCCGCGGCAGTGAGAGGCCCGCGTACCACAAAAAAGAAAAAAAAAAATGATATCCTTGTACTCCACCATCATGCGCTAAAATGATCGCAATACTAATAGCTGTCTTTTGAGAGTGTTTACCATGCTCCTTGCTGGCCCTTGACATTGAATTTGCACAGCAAGCTCATGAGGTAGGAGCTACTTTGATGCACAACTGAGACTCAGGCAAGGTCACTTGTCCAAGGTCATAGGTAGGCAGTGCCCGCTGCAGGCAGCTAGGACTCAGGGGACCTGAGAGCAGGTCCCAGGCCCCACTCCCCCAGCCACCCCACTCCCTGTGACAGAGCTGAGCACTTTGAGAAGGCACATTTTGGGGTCTTAATCATGCCAGAGCGCAAGCCTCCTGCGGGCAGCTTCTCTTTTGTCAGCGTATCCTCACCCTATAGCACAGGGTGTTAAACATAATAGATGCTCAATCAATGTTTGCTAAACTTGATTGAAGTGAAAAAAATCTGATTCTCTACACAGAGCAAAAAATATTTTGCAGAAGGCCCGGTCTGTTTCAAATGGGCTGTTTCCTTTATTTCTCCACTAGAATAAAAGCTGTTTTAATAATGCCTGTCTCCCTACTGGATTATAAGCTCATATATATATATGTAATATAATATATATTAGTAATATGTTAAAAGTATATTAAACAGAGGATTATGAGCTCTCTTACTTATACATTATATATAATATGTGCATGTATTATTGTTATATATAAAACTGTAAGGACAAGCCCATACTGTGTTATTTGTGGCAAGATCCTAGCTACGAGCAGAGTGCCTGGCACAGAGTAGAGGCTCAATAAATATGTGGTGAATGAAAGAATGAATAAGTATAGGCTGCCCAACAAGAAAACAGTGGATAGGGAGAGCTTTGTTGCTCCGAAGGGAGATTCTCCAGCCACTTTTAAAACAACAAATGGGTCTTGTCTGAGTCCAGTAATTCTGGTACCAAGGGTGGGACTGCCTCAACTGTGAGATTATTATCTGTGGGTTCTTGTTTCACAGCAGACAAAAATGTGAACACACTCTCCACCTTTTCTTTAAGCCAGAATCACTGGTAGCCTCTTCAGTTGGACCTACCAGAAAATGGCAGCTCATGGGGATTCAGGTTTGGGTCACAGGGACTAGCTGTAGATGAAGAAACCATCAAATAATAATAATAATAATACACAAGCACGTAGCACTTTCGTATGTGCCTGACACGCTGCTGTGTTATATATAATTAACCTAATTATGCTTCACAACCACTGTGAGGTTGGTACCACTGCATCACTTACAGATGAGAACATGAAGGTACAAAAGGTTATATAACTTGGCCAAGGTCACAGATCTTGTAAGTCTGGCTTGAATCCATGGTCTTGAGCCTCATAAGGCATTTGCACAACCTGCAGAGCAAAGAATAAAGAGTCGCTCAGGTGGTCATTTCCATAAAGGCTACTATGTAGTATATATTGTGCAAGGGGGCTGGCATTCCCAAAGAATAAGGATCCACCAAAATATTAATATTAAAGAATAAAAATTGTATATGAAACATTTATAGCAAGAATAGGATAGTCAATTATATTAATTTATATATCACATTTATAACAATAACTATGATAATGATATAAGAGTAATAATTATATTGTAAAATAATATCAATATTAATTAAACTATTAAATAGTAATGATCAATACTAATAGCTACCACAATTGAGCATTCACTGTAAGTCAGACACCTAATGGATATTTACTTGTTTTTACAACGAGGAGGTAGGGGCTTTTACATTAAATTTTTTTTTAATTTTAATTTTTTAAACATTTCAACATTTTTGAGTTATAGCTGACAAATAAAAGTGTAAGGTATTAAAGTTTTCATCATGGTGATTTGACAATACATGTGTACATTGTGAAACCGTTCCCCTCACCTAGCTAATTAACACCCATCACCTCTCATATTTATCTTTTTGTGTGTGTGTGGTGAGAACATTTAAGATCTATTCTCTTAGAAAATCTCTATTATACAATACAGTGTTAATAACTATAGTTGTCATGTTTTACAGTAGATTCTCTGACCTATTCATATTATAACTGAGAATTGGTACCCTTTTACCAACCTCACCCTATTTCCCTCCCCCGCCCCAACCCCGCCCCAGCCCCTGGCAATACCTTTTCTACTCTCTTTTTCTATGACTTTCTTTTTAGATTCCACGTATAAGTGATACCATGCTGTATTTGTCTTTCTCTGTCTGGCTTATCTCACTTAACATAATGTCCTCAAGCTCCATCCATATTGTCCCAAGTGGCAGAATTTCCTTCTTTCTCATGGTTGAATAATATTCCAGTATATAGAGATGAGTATTTTGAATCTGACCTTGGAACTTCTCTTCCTCCACCGAATCCCAACAGCGTCTTACTTGGGGAGGACATTGTGGTGGTTATTTGTTCATGAACCTGTCTCCTCCGACCGATTGTGAGTTCTCTGCCCGCACGCTGGTTCTTTATAATCCCCAGATCGCCAACATCTGGGTCAGTGCGCTTTGTGGAGTTGAATGAAAGAGGTTTCACAGGCAAATCTAAGCAGAGGCAAAGCTACACACTCCTGTATGCAGATACCACGTAGAAGGAACGGTTATCCCTTTCCACACCCTCACTGCCCCACTGGGCATTTGGCAACCGTCAGGTGATCAAATAGTAATCCTCCTGGCCTCCTGGATGTGGGTGCCCCCGGGACGTGACAGGTCACGAGGACCACTGTCAAACCCATTGTAGCTTTTCTTTCTAAATTCCCAGACTTTGTCTTTTTCAGCCATCTCCAGCACCTTCCCGAGGGAGATTTTCCTTGCTCTTGTAAACTAGACATTTATGTTCCTTATGTGGATTTTTCCCAGCTTAGCTGAATTCTCAGTTGTGGGTGTGTTTTTTTCCTTCAGGCGGAAGTGTGTGAAACAGAGGACATTGGAGAAACTTACTTTGCGGTGAGATTCTTAGACTAGTTCTTACCTGAGAGGGGTAACTGTGAGGAAATTCCTGGCATAGGGGAAAAAAATGTTGGTTCTGGAATCAGGAAAACACGTGGGTTTGCCTCTTGGAGCCCTGTGACTTTGGCAAGTTATCTGATCTTTCTAAACCTCCCCACGTCCTTATCTATAAAAGAGGAATGATTATCTCTATCCTGGGGGGATGCAGAGAGGATAGTCACCGCCCTGTCGTCCAATCCTGATACTTATTTTTGTTGCAGTCTGTCTTCCCTCTCACCGCCTTTTCGCCACCACCATTATTTCCATTTACTTTTTGTGCTTGTTTTGGACCCTATCCCTCCTTCCAGCTGTTCCAACTTTTAAAGTTGTTTCTTTCATCCTCTTGCTTTATATCCTATATAACTTGGGTCTCCTTATGAATCTTTTTTTTTTTTTTTCATCTCAAGTCCTTTGTATTTTTGAAAGAAAATCCCATTTTATAATTGTGGACATTAGTAGGCTTAGTTAAAACACAGTGAGTTGAATCGATCCAGCTGTTGGAGCCAGGATTTCTGCTGGAAAACAGATTGTGATGTATGCTTCGACCACTTGCCCCCTGCCTCTGGGGCGACTTTGATGGTTAAAATGATGTCAAGCCACAGTGTGTGTCACTGAATGTCAGCTGGGAATGGGTCTTGTTGATTCACACCTAATAGCTTTCGATGAAAGGAGTTAGAAAAAGAGGATCAAAACAAACCAAGCCAATGCAGAAGAAAAGAAGTGCTTAATATAAAACCAGAAAGTAAGGATTGAAAAATGACCAACATTTGATTAGTAAATTTAAGAGATTGTTTTCTGAGAAACAAACACATTTTTAAGAGGACAAGTTATTGAAAACATCAAAGAAAGAAAGGAAATGAGGAAACCTAAATATCCCAAGTTAACAATGAGAAACAAGATATGAAGTTATACCGGGGATATTTAAATTATAAGAGGGTGCTATATGCGACTCTGTGTGAAGATTTCTCAACTTCCTCCCTGTTGGCCTGGATGACTCTTTGCTGTGAGGGGCTGTCCTGGGCATTGCAGGATGTTTAGCAGCATCCCTGGCTTCTACCCACCAGATGCCAGTAGCACCCCCTGTCTCCAAGTTATAACAACCCCAACTGTCTCTAGATGTTGCCAAATATCTAGACGGGGCAAAATCACCCCTGGTTGAGAAACCCCTGTTCTCTATTAATCACTTTGGAAAATTTTAGTGACATGGAAAATATTCTAGGGAAATATTAATGATTTTACTAATTTAATTTAATATATACATACACAGGTATGTGTGTGTGTCTCTATATATGTATAAAACCCAGGAAAAACCTTTGCAAAGTTGTCAACATGTCACCTTTAAAAAACAAAATTCTGGGTCAAAAGGAATTTATCAGTGAGTTGTATTCCGTGCTCAAGAGATAATAAATTTTCATTCTCCATAAACTGCCAAGATGACCAACTGTCTTGGTTTCCCTCAGACTTAGTGGTTTCCTGGGATGCAGGACTTTTACTGATAAAACCTAGAAAGCCTTGGGGAAACCTGGACAGATTGGTCATCCTAAACCTTCCCCATAGATAACGGGAGAGAGTACGCCAATTCAGCACTAAAAACGGGAAACCACAGGCCATATCCACTTATGAATATACGTGAGAACATAGTAGACAAAGAAACATAGATATTAAATCACGTGGTATGTAAATGTAGTATTTTAATTTATTTGCTTGTTTGCTTAAGAAGCTTTGTTCCAATAAAATAGTTTGTGAGGTCTGAATTTGTTGCAGCAAGGGTGGTGTGGACGGCCCTTTCTGGGTCTGTTTCTCCCTAAACCCCAACTTCTCCTTTCTTCCCTACTCATTCCTAAACCCACTCCCACATATTCCCTGAGGGGCTCCATAGAACCCTAGTGCTCTCCAAAGGACAGCTGGAAATCCAACATGAGAAGAATAATCATCATGATGAAGCAGGGTCTAAACCAGAAATATAAGATGGTCCAACAGAGTTATTTTGATGTAGATCAAAAGGTATTTGATATACAAAATCCATGTGATTTAAAACAAAAAAAGACAACCAACCTTCATTAAACTAGAAGTATGCTCCCCTAACCTAATGTTGATTATCTTTTTTCAAATCACTAGCAACATCATTCATAATGGAAGCCTTCCCATTAAAGTCAGGAACAAGGAGTCCTGTGATCACCCTTAATTTAATAATTTTTAAGAAGTTTTAGCCAATGCAGTACAGCAGAAAAAACAGATAAGATGAAGATAAACTAGAAAGAGAGAGATAAACATGTAATTATTTGCAGATGACCTGATTGAATCAATGGAAAATTTTAAGAAATAATCAGAGCCTTAAAAAAAAGAACCAAAACTTTCTCTAGTTTTAAAAATTAACCTAATAAAATTCCCAAAAAAAGATTTTTAAAAAGAACTCATCAAAATTAAGTGAAAACAATCATAAAGTTAAAATTAGGTGAGAGTAGCCATAAATTTTTACGTGAAAAATAAAAGAGGTCTTACGCTACCAAATTTAAAACATAATAAAGCTACAATAATTCAAACAGTATGGGCCTAATGCAATATAGACACCTAGATACAAAGAATTAAATATAAAATCCCATAAATACTCCCAATCATAGATAAGAATCAAATCCATGATAAAGGTAGAAGTTCGAATCAATGGAGAAATGACCATTAAGTGAAAAATGATGCTGTGATGTATGATAAACTATTTGACAAAATAAAGTCAAACACTTACCTTATGTCATTTAGCAAAATTAATTAATATAAGTAGATTGAGTCACCTGTAAACAGTAAGACTATAAAAGAATTAGAAATATAGATAAACCTTTATTTGAACACTGGATGGAGGAGCCTTTTATTTTAGTCACTAAAAGGAAGGCAAAACTATAAGTTATATATTAAACCAAATAAAAAATGAAAACCAAGAAACACCATAAATATCAAAAGGAAGGTGACTAGGAGAAAATATATACATATGGGAGTAAAATGATTACTGGTTTTACTATGTAAAGAAGGGTTATTATAAATTAGTAAGAAAATAAATGTATAAATAGAAAAAAGGGTGGGGTTATGCATGATCAATTTCCAAAGAAGAAATATAAATGGTGAATTAAGGCTATAAAAAGCTATTCAATAGCATCACAATAAAATCAATGCAAATTAAAACAACAAGATACTTTGTTTTGCCTATCAAATGGGGGAAAAAATAGTGACAATTATTGAGGTGGTGGGGACAGCCAGATGATATACAGATAGGCAGAGATGTCACCAAGATATGTATACAAAGATGGTCATAATGACATGATAGGGAAAAGGGAAATTAGCTACTCAGCAGTAGATCCTTAGAGAAAATATATACAAAGGACAACTATATATAGTGAGTCAAACCATGGTCTTAAAGAATAGGAGGAAATATTAATGATAGATTAAATAAAAAATTATAAAAAGAATCTGCATTACGTGATACCACTTCAGCCAAAACCCAAAACATAATCTGTATCCACACATCAAGAAAAATTGTGTAAGGGTGGATATAGCGCCAGTAATTCTCTGACTGGTGACTTATATTTTCTTCTTTGCGCATTTCTATATTACCCAAATTCTTCTGTGTTATTTCTTTAATCATAGGAAAAAATCATGTTAAATATTTATTTTAAAAATTTCAATATGGCTGATCAAGAAGCTGACTGTCCTTTGAGTTCTTTATTCTTAACCTACTTTCTTTCATGACTTGTCAAACTTGTAGGTCAGGGATAAATAGGACATTCATTCAGGGCGATGATGAGGACTCAGAGAGGTTCCAAAATCACAAATATTTCCCTTTGTGGGGAAATATTCCCTTAGGGGCTGGGCGGCTCATTTGAAATCGATCAGTTTAGACTAAATATTGCCCTTCCCTTTCCTTTTTAAATTCAGGTACCTCTGGATGGGGTAACAGCGCCTGAGCCCTAGTAGGTGCTCAATAAATGTTGATTGACTTGAATTGAAGACAGAGGCACTGTAAGATTACTTTGTTAGTTACATCAGATTTTTTTTCCTCAAAGAACAATATAGACACAGGGATTTCTGCAAGACTTGCCTTATAGGTGTGACTGATTTTATTCCTGAGGTTACTATCTAACTGGGACATGGAGAACAGGAGGACACAGGATGGCCAGCATAAAAGCACAGCTACTGAAAAGTAGGAATGAAGTGGAATAGCACATTTCTCAAAACATATTTCTTTTCAGATCCACCCTTAGAGGAGCCATATTCTTGGCAGATAGATTCTTGCCTGGTTGTTGGTCCAAGTAAGGCATTCATTCATTCATTTATTCATTCATTCACTCACTTATTACTGTAAGGCATCTGTCAGCTGTGTGATTCAGGCTTAGGTCCCCCATCCCTGTTAATAAAACACAGACATCCAAAAAGTAATGTCCTAATACCTCAAGTTCTTTATTTGTATCTCTTGGACACTGGGAAAGGGGCACAAAACCTATGGACGCTTTTTCCTTATTCCTATTCTCTGTTCTTGTGACTCTGTATAATGGAACCTGAAGATTCAGCATGGCAACAGTTGAAGGTGAGTTAGGGAAATAAACTGAATATGCAGACCAGAATTCTCCTTAGTATGTAGGAAGAAGGAAAGCTACCTGCTATGTTTTTAAAGACGGTTGGAAGTACTTCACATCCCTTCTTATTTAATTCTCACACCAATGATTCAAATTAGATAACATCATCCCCGTCTTGCAGATGAGGAAATGAAAGTTTATGGCCAACAGGTACATAAACTTGAATTAAGTTGGATGTATCAAATTTAGCTTTAAGATGAACATGCCACTTTGCTTGTTTTAGTCCCAGTTCACGTTCATTGTCTTGATGTCATTATGAATAGTGGTTCCTTGCACACCTCAAAAGTGTTTGAATGAGAAATTACATTGTCACCTACTAGAATTGCTATTGACTTCAAGTAGCAAGTAGCCAAGATTCTGGAGGTTTAGACATTAGGGACTTTATAATTTCACAGATCAAGCAGTGCAGTTAGGATAGCACCAGGTTTGAGTAATTCAGAGGCACAGCCACACTGAAGACTGAGGTTCCTTCTGTCTTTTCCTTGGCCAGCCTTTCTAGGTTGGTTCTGCCCCCTTTGGCCCTGCTGTTTCAGGCAACTTTCTCACACACCAATGGCTAAAGGCAGACAAAGGTCCATTTCTTCCTTGTATCTCTTTATAAGAACAAAGAAGCTTTGCAAGCAGCTCCTAGCACATGGCCCCTCATGGGTCACATGTTCTTTCTTCAACCAATCACTAGCAAGGGAATGGGGGGGTCACATGATTAGCTTTGACTAATCAGGATTTTTCTCAATCAACACAGGGGTCCACTGGACAAGGAAAGAGAAAATGGACTCTTTTAGAAGGGAAGACATGGAAAGTGGATGTTTTGGGGTCAGCAAAGAATAGCGGCTACTGTAACTCGTAGGTGGAGAGAGGCCAGCCAGTCTGAAGGACCACAGATCGCTGTTTTCACGACCCCAGCCTCCTTCTTTCAAAGACTGTGACTTCTAAGAGGTTATGTCTGCCAGTCAGAGGTGGGAGTAGGGGGTCACTGTTGGAAGAAAATGCAAACCCATAGCTACAAACAATGTCATACATCTTCTAGGATGCTACGATGGCATTTGAGAAAGCTTTCAACAAATAGTGGCTTTTGAACTGAGAAGGATGAGGAGGGGTTTGCTCTGAGCTAGCAGAAGGGACAGTGAAGACATTCCAGGCAGAGGGAAATGCATGTGCAAATGCCTGGGGATGAGAAAGAGCCTGGTGTGTTCAGGAAACTGCAATAGCCCCATGGCAGCGATGGAATATGAGGTTAAGAAGGTGAGGAGGGCCATGTCCCAAAGGGTGGGTATAACATGCCAAGAAGAGGAGATTTTTTTTTTCCTAGGGAGTCATTGATAGATTTTAAACTTGAAAGTGGTCAGACTTCCTATTAGTGCCCTGAGGAAATTCTATTAGCAGAGAGTCAAGACTTCTAGGTCAGATATTTTTATTTTTATTCAAGGGGCTGGGAATCCCAGCTGGTGTATTGTAGAGGGGTTACTTAGGGCCTAGGTGAGGTGCACAGCTCTGAAAATGCTGAACCTTGGAATTGTTTCAGAAAAAGAATGTTTCTTTGCTTCATATATGTATTCCTGATAGTTTGTGACAGAGAATTCACCAAATTCTTTTTTGTTTTTCCCTCTGGGCACAAGCTACACACTACTTTTCCCAGTGTCTCCAGGGGTTGGGTAAGACCTTGTGGTTGTTATGTCCAGTAGGTGTTGGGCATTAGTGATATTCCCATTGTCTAGGCCATCCTCTATGCTCTCTTTTCCCGTCCACTTGCCAAATGAAGACGACCCCAAGGACGTAGAAAAGGGCAGAGCTACCAAATGGAAGGAACCTGAATCTCTGAATGACTGTATGGAACAGAGCCCTCTGCTGACTTTTGTTGTACTTAGTATGATAGAGAATCAAACTTTTATTGAGATTGTTGTTTGTTATAGCATCTAATCTAACCTAATACATGCCTCAGGGGCATCTACACACCCTCGAAATACCAGGGAAACTGACAAAACAGCTTCTTGACAAAGTCAAGGAACATGTACTGAAATACAGGGAGGGTAGCAGCACTAAGAAGATTGAAAGGGAGACCATCTGTGGAGTGAGGACAGGATGTCCTATCCTGCCTGCTTATGGTGAGGACTCCAGGACACTGTTTATGGAAATCACCCAGCACGAGTTGTACTTTAATGGAATAAGTCAGGACAAGTTTTTTTGGAGTTGGTAGCTATGAGTCTTAGAAACACGTGTAAAAGAGAGACAGTATGAGTGAAGATGAAATGAGACAATGACTTTCAAGCACTTAGCACAGGGCCGACCAAATAACACGGAGATAGCTGTAATAGTAATTACTGGTTTTTACGGGCATTTTTACGGTAAGGAGTGACTGGGCTGAGAGAGCAGTAGTTTTAGGAGAAGAAAGCATTTCAGGCTGTGGGGGGTGATATAAGCAAGGTTGGAATGATGAGTGGAGCTTCCAGAGGAAGTAATGGTGATAGAGGCTGTTGGGAGTGGTGTTGGTGGTGGGACTGGTGGTGGTGGTGCATTGCAGGGAAGAAGGGTGGGGAAGGAGAGGAAAGACACCAGGTGGAGGAATTGCAAAGCTCTGTTTATAGCTTGATGACCACGTCTGCCCAGAGTAAACTCGGATCATTCCCATTGCCACCAGGCGCACTTCTTTGCAGCATGCTGGCGCCTAATCATATCGTGAGTGCTATTTGCAAGGAGCTCAAAGGGCTTTCTGGAAGTTATCTGCTTCCTTGTCCCAATAGTGCTGCATTATCACCCCCATCTCACAGATGGAAAAACAGGTGACCTACTCACCCAAGGTCAGAGTGTGACTCAGTGGCCCATGTGTAAACAGATTCCAGATTTCTCTACCTTCAGGTCTTTTCTGTGGCTCCTCCAGGCTAGCTTTGGACTGCCAAACGGGCAGCATTTCTTCTTCCTCAAAAAGAGCCATTAAACATCCAGATTACTCAAGTACTTCAGTTATTAGCTAGACTCTGACCTTTAAAGACAGGAAGTTTGATTTTCAAACTAAATATTCTCTATTTGCCAACGAAGCAACTGACAGAGGATTAACCTCAAAAATATACAAGCAGCTCATGCAGCTCAGTATCAGAAAAAACAAACAACACGATCCAAAAATGGGCAGAAGACCTACATAGACATTTCTCCAAAGAAGTTATACAGATTGCCAACAAACACATGAAAGGATGCTCAACATCACGAATCATTAGAGAAATGCAAATCAAAACCACAATGAGGTATCACCTCACGCGGGTCAGAATGGCCATCATCAAAACATCTACAAACAGTAAATGCTGGAGAGGATGTGGAGAAAAGGGAACCCTCTCGCACTGTTGGTGGGAATGTAAATGGATACAGCCACTATGGAGAACAGTATGGAGGTTCCTTAAAAAACTAAAAATAGCACCCAGCAATCCCACTACAGGGCATATACACTGAGAAAACCATAATTCAAAGAGTCATGTACAACAATGTTCATTGCAGCTCTATTTACAATAGCCAGGACATGCAAATAACCTAAGTGTCCATCGACAGATGAATGGATAAAGAAGATGTGGCACATATATACAATGGAATATTACTCAGCCATAAAAAGAAACGAAATTGAGTTATTTGTCATGAGGTGGATGGACCTAAAGTCTGCCATACAGAGTGAAGTAAGTCAGAAGGAGAACAACAAATACTGTATGCTAACACATATATATGGAATCTAAAAAAAAAAAAAAAGGTTCTGATGAACCTAGTGGCCGGACAGGAATAAAGACACAGAGGTAGAGAATGGACTTGAGGACGCGGGGAGGGGGAAGGGTAAGCTGGGACAAAGTGAGAGAGTGGCATGGACATATATACACTACCAAACGTAAAACAGATAGCTAGTGGGAAACAGCCGCATAGCACAGGGAGATCAGCTCGGTGCTTCGTGACCACCTAGAGGGGTGGGATAGGGAGGGTAGGAGGGAGACGCAAGAGGGAGGGGATAGGGGGATATATGTATACATATAGCTGGTTCACTCTGTTGTACAGCAGAGGTTAACACAACATTGTAAGACGATTATACTCCAATGAAGATGTTAAAAAAAAAAAAAGACTGATATGTAACAAGAAGAGATCAAAATGGTTTCTAATTAAATGCTGGACTCTGCAGTAAGAATCTGCTTTTGTTGTAAATCAAAATCAAGGGCACTTTCCAGATGGAATAAAAGTGTGAAAATGGAAAGTTAAAGTTATTTTCAAAATTCTAATTGAGTTTTAAGAAGAACACTTTCATTCTAGTATTTAAGGTATTACTAATTTGTCTGCTAACTTCAAGTAGCCACCTAATGTAACATGTATGTACATATAACAGAAAGAAATTTTTTTTTAAAGACTACTACCCAAATCTAAAATACAGTTTTTCCCTTTTCTGGTCTTTGGTCAATTAAGGACTCATTTAGTTATGAGTAAGACTCATGGAAAACATTTAGTTTCCTATATTTCTATACTTTTATTAATAGCCCTCCATACTTTGCATTTGACTTTTCAGTTGGCTGTGGTCTAAAGAATACATGGACATTTAAAGAACAAATGTTAACAGTTTTTCTGAATTGATACATTGCTAGTGTCAGATTGCCTTCACGATCTCAGATACTAAGCTTCCAACTACTTATAGCTGCTGATAATTTGCTTCTATGTAGACCTAATTCCATTGTCTTTAAACTTGAGTTTTCTTCAAGGTTTTTTGTCGAATTCTTGGGAGTCAATAAAAACTTCTAAGTGAGAAAAAAAAAACACTAAATATTCTCTTAGAAGAACAAGAGAGGTGCTGGTTGACATTCTATGCTTTTGTCCCTAGAATTTATTATAAAAATGCTTAAGCAGACAGAAAAGTGAAAGAATTTTACAGTCAAATCCCTGTGTACCCAGTGGCTAGATTCTACAATTAATGTTTTGTTAATTTTACTTTATTAGCTGAACTACTGCTAAAGCAGTGAAGGCAAAATTCATTTCAATGACAGTCAAAATAAGTGATGCTATTAAAAATCTTTAAAAATCTCTGCAAATGATAAGAAAAAGTCTTTAAAAAAATTCTTTACATCTTTCAGGTCTTTACCAATAGACTGGAGTATTTGCTACCAAAGGGAAATTACAGCAGATTTCAAGAATGTTCGTTTTCACATTGAGAATATATCTTAGCATGAGTTTTTAAAATAAACTGTCATGATATTCTACTAGATTTGTCTATTTAGAAAAAGCAAAAATCCCCTCCCACAGCTAAAAAATAAAACAAAACAGGGATTTAGAACAGGGAGTTTGGCAGCCCTGGAATAGGTGCTTCAGGTCTTTCCTATGGGGAATGTGTGTGAGGTGAGGAGATAGAAAAGGCCTGGCCAGAGACTTGAAGGAGCCAAAGAAATCTTTACATCCTATTTTATGGAGGAGGCCCAGAGAGGCCAAGTGTCTTGCCTGAGGTCACACAGTGAGGGCCTTTCAGTGACAGAATTATACCAGTAACTTCTGATACTGGGGGCAGAGCTGGCGGAAAGTACTCAAAAGCCCATAGCATTTTGGCAGTATCAGCCTCCCCCCATTTTGACCATCCTGGAGGCTTCAATGAACACTTTATTTACAGGGAGCTCTGTGCTTAAACAATAAACGATAGTTGTGACTGCCACCGCCAGCATAGGTGCCAGAAATCTCCCTTTTGGGGAGTCTGGGGGGAAGAAATGTTGGTTGGGAAAATTGGCTTGAATGTGGATTTAAACTACCTTCAAAAGGCAGAGCTTTTGCTGCCCCTTAATGTGCTTTTGGCACGGCCTTCTCTGCCCAGAGGCTTTGCCCTGGATCCAGTTCCTGAGGTGCCCATGCTTACAGCTTCTGAGGCCTCTAGCTGTTTGTCTACGGGTAACATCTGGATGTACTGCCTGATCAAGAAAAGGAATACTGAAATAAAGCCTGGATATCGGTCTCCCTGCCACTCCTCCTGATTTAGCCAAGAGCAAAGAGGCTGCGGTTTCACTGGGATCCCTGGTAGCCTCTTCCTTGGAGGCAGGGCTTACCTGCCTGGTAGACCACAGGGCTGGGATCCATTATTGTGAGAGATCCAGCCTCCTCTCTTGACCTGGGAGTGCTCTCAGCTCCCAGCGGGAAGGAAGCAACAGAACTTCACGTCCCTGCTCTATCAGTTTGTCATCTTTGTCCTGTGCAACCTAGAGAGACCTTAATCTCTTGGGCGTCAGCCGGGATTCTGTCCCCAGCACTAAACTCATTTAAGGGAGAGGGGGTGTTTATTAATAATGAAGATAACCAAACAGTCCAGGCTGTGATATTCCCTGACCCGCCCCCAGGCGGGCCTTAATGACTGTTTGTGGAGTGTGTGGAGAGCCTCAGATGAAAGGCGCCCAGGTGAGCACAGCCCTGTCCACTGCTGTCAGGACACCTGCTGAGCCCCACCCGCCTGGGTACCAGCTGTCCCCGCTCCAGCTGTCCCTGAAGGTCTAGCTCCTGCGGGCAGGCGGGCGGTGGTGCAACAGAGAGAGAGAGAGACAGCCCAGGACTCTTGAGAGTGGGGTGGGGGAGAGGCCAGAGTCTGGGGGGCAGGGCAGAAGGAGAAAGGAGGGAGATGCAGGTCAAGGAGAGAAAGAGGGTGAGAGAGTGAGGGAGTAGGAAGGGAGATGGGGTGAGGGCGCGGGAGGGAGAGGAGGAGGGCAAGGAATGACTCAGAAACAGGAAAAGGAAAGAGAGGGAGAGAGAAGGGGGAGAGAGGGATGGGGGGGTCACAGTGAGAGACGCTGAGAGAAGACAGGGAGGGGGGAGCGGAGGGGGCCGATTCGGAGAGCAAGGGAAGGAAGAGAAAGGGAACAGGCAACAGGGAGAGAGGGAAAGAGGGGAACAAGAGAGAAAACAGGGGTGGAGTGATTCAATGCTAAACAAGACTCACTTAAGACTTAGAGAACGAATTTATGGATATGGGGGGGAGGGGGGAGGGATCGTGAAGGAGTTTGGGATTGACCTGTACACGCTACTATATTTTAAATGGATAACCAACAAGGACCTACTGTAAAGCACAGGGAACTCTGTTCCATATTATGTAACCTAATGGGAAAAGAATTTGAAAAGGAATAGATACATGTATATGTATAAAATAAGAAAAATAAATAAAAGCAAAAAAAAAAAAAAACAGAAAGAAAGAAAGAAAAAGAAAAAGAAAGAGAGACCAAAAAGGAGAGAGAGAATAAAGAGAGATGGAGAGAAACAGAGAGGGGGTGGTGTGAGACAGAAAGGGCTGGGAGTGACCACAGACCGGTATATACGGGAGAAAATGGCACACACAGGCACATGATGGGGAGGGGGCAGAGGAAAGTGACACGGAGCCGAGGGGCACAGACAGGAGAAAGAGATCGGCAAGGCAGCGCCTTTGGGGAGAGACACGACCAACGAAGAGCGCGATCCGGAAAAAGGCCGGGAACTCCCCCTGCGCCCCGCGCCCCCCTCCCCGCGTCTTATCAGCGGCGCGCGGCCGGGCGGCCTTGGGCGCAAGGCGGCGGCGGCGGGGCCTTATTGCAGGTGCGCTGGCGCCGCCGAGTCTGCGGCGGCCGCTCCGTGGCCCGCCGGGCGGCCGGGCGGGTGGTGACGGCGGCAGGCACGGCGCGAGCAGGGGCGTGCGGGCGCGGCCTCGGCTTCGCACGCAGGCCGGTGACCGCCGCTCGGCCGAGCGCCCTGGATCCGCACCCCACCAGCGCGGCGCCCGCCCGAGCCCCGCCCCGATCCTGCCCCAGCCACCTGACCTGAGAGGAGGCCGGGTGGCACCAGCCCCTGCCGCCCCCCGGGGCTTGCAATCGCGGGTGGGGGGGGATGTGGATGGAGGGGGCCCAGGAGGCTGTGCTGAAGACGGCGTCTTTAGGAAGCTTCTGCATTTGAACAACATCTGTATTTCACAGCTCAGTAAAAACCACCATTTTCCAAAGATGCTGTTGTTCACACGACACATATGTCAAATACATTCTTTGAACTTGCTTTGCTGAAGGTAGCGGAGCCCTTAAGAGTAGGGCCTAATGGGCTTGCATCTCAGCTTCGCCATTTACAAAGTTGTGGCCTTGGGTAAGCATCTTCCCCTCTCTGTGCCTCAATTTTCTCTGTGAAATGGGAGAATAAAAAAGTGTCTTCACCATAGGGCTGCCAGGAGGGTTAACGGAGTGCAAAGATGGAATGCTTCAACAGTCCCAGCACATAAAAGTTGTTATTTAGGAGTTGGCTGATGTTATCATCGTTTTGGGGGTGTGGGGAGGGAGGGGTTGGCATGGAGCTGGTGGAAATCCACCTTCTGTTAAGCCCCAGCCTTGGTGCCTCTGAATCTCCTTCCTCTGGGCTACGGAGAGAAGCCAGGAGTCCTGGGCCTGCCTGCCGGCCTCACTCTGGGATGGACGAGTCAGCCCACAGTCTCATTCCTTTTTTGTTGGTAAAATGCGCCTTGAGCGTCAGCCCGCACTCTAAACCGTCACTGTCTTTCTCCAAGGGTTGCTGAGATCCCTGAGCCCCAGGGCAGAGTGGCTACAGACACACACAAGTGGGAGCCAGCTGGTCTGGTATTGATATCTGCTTCCATCTTTGAGAGCCGTGTGTGCGTGTGTGTGTGTGTGCGCGCGCGCGCGTGTGTGTGTGTGGCGCCTTAAGCCACATCACCCACCTTGCCAAGGCCAGGTTTTATCCTCTGGTAAAGGGCCATGAGAACAATGGCTCTTCGGGTGTTCTCGGGAGGATGAAGCAGGTGCTGCAGCAGTGGGGCTGGACCTCCCAGCTGCAAAGGAAGGGCCGGCTGACAGCCCTACAGCTGACCCGTCTTCAGTTCCACCGCAGTGTTCACGCCGAAGGCACGCTGTCCACGGGGCTGCCCCCAGCCAGTGACTGTGCATGCCTGAGCTGCTACAGCCAGGCCCCTCCTGCCCAGCTCGGGACTCCTCTGCCAGGGGTCCTCGTTGGGCACCCCCAACAAGTCTCACCCTGGCTGAGACTTTCTCAGAGCTGCAGTCTTGGGCAATTCCTGCTCAGTCCCTCTTCTTCCTCCCCCTCTCCGGTCCCCAGGGGTCAGACCCCACTGTAGTCTGCATGCTGCCCCTGCCTCCTGCCGTGTCCTGACCCTCCATCCTTCACAGGCATCCCGACAAATCCCTTGACTGTGATTCCACCTAGGCATCTGCTTCCCAGAAGACCTAAGCTAACACAGTGCGTTAATTTGTGAAAGACTCACATGGAAAGCCCCCCCCGCCCCCGTAGGTGTTAGGTGCTATCATTATCATTACTACTACTACTACTATTATTATTATGCATTCTTGCTGTCAGCGTTCCGACTGTCCTGAGCAAAGACCCCTTTCTTCCTCTCTGTCCCACTTTCTCTCTCTTCAGACACTTCCAGAGACCCTCCCAGGTGCCAGGTTCCAAGCTTCATGATGAGTTTAGAGAATTCATATGCAGCCCCCATTGCCCAGCCTGGGAGACAGAGAAGAAACAGACATTTTGATGCAGGGTGCTAAGAGCCTGGATGGGGGGGGGAAACAGACTGCTAATGGCTGCACAAAGGAGGGGTACTTAACTCATCTTGGAGGGGCAGGAAGGAACAATCCAGGAAGGCTTCATGGAGGAGGTGACACCTGTGCATCATCATGAGGGGCGAATGGAGTTATTTCAGATAACTCGGATGGAGGGGAGTGAGTTAGGCAATTGAAACACAAACCTATAACAGGACTAGGAGGGAATCTTTCTGTCTGCGTGGGGTGGAGAGTCTTGGTGGAAAGGGTGACATTTGCTTTGTTACTGTAGAATATATGAGAGGGCAGTGTTGCCTAGGGGTTAAATGTTTGGGGGTGGGGTGTCCCAAACTATCTGTTCACCAGAGCCAGGCCTGTGAGAGGAGTGAGTGAGGTGGGTAAGGGTGGGTATTCTCCACCTAACTGGGGACAGGAGATACCAGCTTATTGGGCTAGATTTTCTGATTTTTCAAGAGCAACTGGAAATTTTAGTGTGGAATTTCTCATTTTAAAAATCTTGACCAGTTCGTAAAATTGCATTAAAAATATAAAACCAACATGCACCGGGCAGATTAAACCAAACATGTATGAGGGCCAGAGTTGGTCCAGGGACCGCCAATTTGACACTCGGGATGGAGGCTGGGAGAGACATGCAGACATCATGTAAACAGGACCTCAAATGGCCAGCTGGCCTGCAAGCCCTTTATCCCTCAAGCCTTGACCAGGCCTCCAGTCACTTGGCCTCCCTTAAGTTTGAGCTCTCAGCATTTCAGAATTTAGCACTGAACTTTAACACTTCTCTTAAAGTCAGAGCCTCCTGGGACAGCCCTGTGCAATGACCATTATAAGTCTCAGTTCTAACCAGGAGGCCTGGAGGGTCCAGAGGCTGCAAACATCCAGGTCTGACCTCTTCCCTTCAGCTCTGTCTCCCAGAGGGCAGGAAGACACGGGACCTTCTAGAACCTGAGGCTTCGCTCCCATGTCTCCCTCGCTAAAATGATGGCTCTCTTTCCTTAATCCTTTCTTGGGGCTGCCGCATCTTTTCCAGTTTTCATCATCATTAGGATGGGGCACACTGACCCACGCGCCGAAATGAAGCA
Organism: Kogia breviceps; assembly: GCF_026419965.1. Classification (NCBI taxonomy): domain Eukaryota; kingdom Metazoa; phylum Chordata; class Mammalia; order Artiodactyla; family Physeteridae; genus Kogia; species Kogia breviceps. The sequence goes on along the minus strand of NC_081324.1, from coordinate 76,981,551 downwards.
GATTAAATAGAATAGAAGGAGACCTGTCGAAGTCTTTTCAAGACAGCCAAGGGGAAGTTCCCCCAAATTAAGGCAGTGCCTGTGAGCACAGCAGTCAGAAAGAAAACCTTTTAGCTGAAACCCAGAACATTCCTGGCTGAGGTATTTCATTATAATAATGGTCTATCTTGGATGGGCAATTTAGGAGAGAGGTTAGCGGCTGAATACAGCTCAGGCTACAAGAATGCTGGGAGCCTATGCCTCCTTCCATTTGAGGCAAGGAGTTTGATTCCGTCCATGGAGTTTTTAGGTTTATTTCCCCCCGTTTTGAGGCCTGTGCATCGTAAATAATCTCTGTTTTAAGACTTCCAAAGAGGTCTTGGCTGTTCAACTCTGATAGGCGTCTAATGACTTCTAACCACCCATTAGTTAATTACTCAGAGGGTGAGGCGCTTATTGGGCAGGGCCAAGATGACCCTCAGGGCATCCTTGACCAGGGGATTAAGACGCTTAGATGGGGCAGACACAAGTCTCCAGGCCCTTCTGAATTCACGGTGTGTCCCAGTGAGAGAAGGATCCAGCCAAATGGGCACCATCCATGGCTATGTGGTCCTGGGGTGACATAAACAGTGATGGGTCTGGATAATGTTCAACCAACGTGGAGCGGAGGAACGTCCACCAGTACACGCAGGTAAGGACTATTTATTGAGGTCCTACTATGTGCTTTCTGAGGGTATGGCAGCAGGCAAGGCAGGACTGAAGCTCTCACAGGGCTGACACTTACCTGGCAGATGGGCATCCAAGAAATACTGTAGGATAGGGTGTGTATTCATTTCCTAGCTGTGGTAACAAAGAACCACAGACTGGGTGGCTTAAAACAGCAAAGATTTATTCTCTCACAGTTCTGGAGGCCAGAAGTCCAAAACCAAGGTGTCAGTAGGGCCCTCCTTTCTCTGAAGCCTGGACGGTAGAATCCTTCCTTGCCTCTTGCAGCAGATAATCCTTGGCTGCATCACTTTACGCTCTGCCTCTGTTGTCACATGGCATGCTCCCCGTGTGCCTCTTCTCATCTTCTTACAATGACATCAGTCATACAGGATTAGGGCCCACCTTATGACCGCATCTTAACTTGATTACATCAGCAAAGACCCTGTTTCCAAATAAAGTCAAATTCACAGGTTCCTGGGTTAGGACTTCAACATACCTTTATAGGAGACATAATTCAACTTGTAGCAGGGCCTAATGGGGGAACTGATCTAGACTCGAAGGGAAGGGTGGTGGTGGATCAGGGGGTTTGTAAGACTTCCCTGAAAAGCTGAAGCTTGAAGAATGTGTAAGAAAGTGGTGTTCGTCTTTGAGAAGTGGGGAAATGTAGCTGGGAAGGGTTTGGACCAGGCAACATAGGCAACTCAGAACCCGGAGAAGACCCAAGTATTCATTCCGAAGTCTTTGCAACAGTACTTTTTGGAACTCAAGTCATCTTTCTGTATCAAACCCACACTATTAACTGGGTACACTTTTAAGTATTCCCAAGAAACTCCTTTATGCTCGGCTTATGTCTGACATCGTACCCAAGCCCCAGGTAAAGAAATTAAAATCAAATCAAGGTAGAAACCTTAAAATCAAATTGACAATGCTCTTTGAGTGGCCGGAGTGAGACGATAGAAGACGTAGAGATAAAAAGTAAGAGATGGGTCAACCAAGGGGATAAGAGTTTAGGCTTTGGAATACGGAGAAATGGGCTTGAGTTCTAGCTTTGTGGCTTCCGAGCCTATGTGAACTTGGCCATGTGAGGTAACCTGTCAGTGCCTTAGTTTCTCGTCAGTAAAATGAGTTACTAATCCCTGTGTTTCCAGCCTCCTGTCCAGAAAAGTTTAGTGACTGTTAGCAGTGGACCAATTATCGATACTATGCCAGACCCATAGCAAGTGCCCTGTAGATGGTGATTATGACGAAGTCTTGGCCAGCCAACTAAGGGCGCAAAGTATCCACATGAGAAATTAAATCCTAAAAGATTTAAACCAAACATCAAGGTGGGAATAGATGTCACAAAGCACAGAATGACTAATTGCCAACAAAATTTTACAATGAATAATTGGCAAAAGAAAGAGACTGAGCTTTTTTTCCTTTGGCTGCACTGCGGGGCACGCGAGATCTTCGTTCCCTGACCAGCCTTGGAACCCACGAACCCTGCAGTGGAAGCGTGGAGTCTTAACCACTGGATGGTCAGGGAAGTCCCAAGAGACTGAGCTTATAAGGGGGAGACCTATGGGTGAGGTGGGCTTTGTGGGATCAAGGGGGCAAAATGGGAGCATTCCTTGCAGAGATAATAGGGTGAATGGAGGACTGCAGAGGGCAAGTTTTGAGTGTGGCTTTAAAATAATGAGTAGGGCAGTTTGACTGGAGGCAGATAGCCCTCCTGAAAAGTGAAATCCTGCCCCCTACAGGTGAAAAGGAGTTGGGGGCTTGCAGTGGTTTTAAAACACATTCACAAATTCTTTGACACTCTTCCTATCAAAAGGTGGATATTCATTTCCTTGCCTCGAATACAGGCGATCCTTGTGTCTTGCACTGGAAATGATGTTGCATGACTTCGGAGGCTAGGTCATAAAGGGAGATGCAGCTTCTGCCTGGCCCTCCCTCTTGGGTCATTCACCTTTGGAGCTCTGCGCCATCTTATACAATGTCTAGGTATCCTGAAGCTGCCATGCTGGAGGGAACACGTGGAGGGATCACGAAAAACAGAGAGAGATGCCCAAGGAGCTGGAGCTGTTCCAGCCCCCGCTGTTTAAGTCTTCCCAGCCTGGGTACCACATGTGCAGGTGAAGAAGACTTCACCGTGGCCCCAGCACCAGCCACTGATTTTCCAAGGCCGTGAGAGGCTCTATGTACACATTGCCCTGCTGAGCCCAGTTGCTTCCCAGAGACATAAGAATAATACACGCTAGTTGATTTGTTATGCAGAGATAGATAACAGAGCAGGGCTGGGCTGTGAAAGTCAGCTTAAAAGGTGTGGATTTAGGGCTTCCCTGGTGGGGCAGTGGTTGAGAGTCCGCCTGCCGATGCGGGGGACGCGGGTTCGCGCCCCGGGTCCGGGAAGATCCCACGTGCCGCGGAGCAGCTGGGCCCGTGAGCCATGGCCGCTGAGCCTGCGCGTTTGGAGACTGTGCTCCGCAACGGGGGAGAGGCCACGACAGTGAGAGGCCCGCGTACCGCAAAAAAAAAAAAAAAAAAAAAGGTGTGGATTTAAAGCTGTGGCCAGTGGGAGCCACGAAGGTGTCTGAGCTGTGACTGGCGTGGTCAGAGTAGTGATTTGGGAAGATGAATCTGGAGGCTTTTGCCAGGAGGCTCCTCCATGGATGTCGGGACAGCTGTTGAGAGGTGAAGATTGAGTCCTTTGTCTCTCATTCCCTGGGAGCTGATGACTTGGCCAGGGCATTTTTCTGCTAGTAGGGCTCTGCCTGCCTGTCACAGGGAAGGGAGAGTTCGGATTGCCCAAGGACAGATGACAAGGAGGAAATCAAGGTGGGGACAGGAATTGGAGGAGGCATTGTGTGAGGTCCCTAGGCTTGCCTGTATCTCACTTCCAGCTGCTCCAGGGCTGGGGGTGTGGGCATTAGTGTCTTGAGTGAGTTTAGGATTAAAAGGTAAATCTGGTGAAATCTTCAGTGTGTAAATTACCACATGAATCACCTGGTAGAGCATTAACATAAAATCTACAGCCTGGGGTGGCAATTACGGTCATTAAGCAGCCTAAGATGCTTTCTTGACTTGGAGGCAGCTCTGTTCACTTTGGAAACAGAGCAAATAGGCGACCTAGCAGATAAGAGAGAAAACTGGGAGGGTCAAAGGCCTTCACAGGTAATTCCCAGACTGGATTCCTCCATAACAGCCACAGGACCATTTTCTCCTTTTCGAAATATGGATTCTTTCTGGGGGCCGGGTGGGCTCTGATGCCTTGCACTGTCCTTTTAAAAGCTGCAGCAATTGGTAGAAGCTGATTAAAGGGAACACGTCTTCTAAATGCAGACTCCCGGAACCATCACAGAGGAGCTGCTAGTGGGTGGACCTGGGGATTGGTATTTTTTAACAAGCATCCAGGTGGTGCCAAACCACTCGGAAGTTTGAGAAACCTGACCAAATGTTTTAGAGGAAAATTCTTCCTGCTTTTCTATCCTTGTTTGCACTTGAAAAGGTTGGGCTTTTTTAAAATTACAAATGTAACACATGTTCACTGAAACCAATTAGGAAAATCTGGTCTGCTTTTAATAAGTAATTAAAGATGGAACATTCACAGAATGATTCATGTGGAAATGTTCACTGGGGTGTTTTCTACTTACTAATTTATATCTCTGGGTAGTGATTAACAGCTACTTTAGCCAACAGAGGAAGAGGGAAAGAGCATTTCTAGCTTGCCTCAAGTGGCCTCATCCAGGGCGGCTGCTACTCATGAGAGCTCCAGCTGGAACCCTTTTCAAAGCTCCTGGGACACACCAGGCTGGAGCAGCAAGGTTACCACTGAGTGGGTGAAACAAGCCTGCCCAGAATGTTTTGAGTTATAGCCAGAAGCTCAGCAGATTGATCCATTCCACAAGTATTTCATCGAGCACCTCCTCCGTGCCAGGCATTTCCTAGACATCGGGGGTGCAGCCGAGAAGAGACCCGCAATTCTGGATGCTAGTGAGGCAAGGTGTCCATGTAGTTTCAACCTGTAGTTTCAAGTAGGTCATCGGAAGGATGCCAAGCCACTTTCATCCACCTTTTCAGGAAAATCTTCCCCTGAAGAAGGACCTTCTTTCTACCTTGGACAAAAGATGATTTCATGAAACGCAGATACACTTATGTGAGGATCTCACATGCTTTGTAAAGCAGGGGTTGACAAACTGTGTGGCCCATGGGCTAAATAGGGGTCACCGTCTATTTTACTGGCACACAGCCCCGCTCATTATTCATTCATTCTTTCAGTCATTCGTCTACATATTGCCTACGGCTGATCTGTGCCACCGCAGCAAAAGTCAAGGAGTTGCAACTAAGTAGGAAATCTTTACTGCCTGGCCCTTTCCAGAAAAAGTTTGCCAACCCTGCCGTGGAGAGCTTCGTGTGGTCCAGGCACGCAGGTGTCCTAAGTGGTCCATATGATTGGACGAGAGAGTAAAACATCAGCTTACGTTGGCGCTCTGGAGTTCCGGAAGAGGAGGGACCGCTCCCTGCCTCTGCGCTTTTGCGAGCGTCTGGCCTGCCGAGTGGTGTTTTCTGGACTTGTCCGGGGTCATCTGACAGCTCCATCAAAGGTCACACACCTTCTCCGCTCTAGGCCCCCATGTGATGTCTGGGAGTCTTGCCTTAATCCACCAACAAGCCCTGGGTGGGAATTTAAGCCTTGTTTGGTTCTTCAGCTGATCTGCAGATAACACGGAAGGACAGCTGCCCCTGGAGCCAGGGGTGATAGAGATCAGGCAGAAAGTTGTTTGGGGAGGGCTGAGGTAGGGCCATAAACCATGCTGAAAAGACTGCCATGTCACTTACTGGTCGTATTCTTTCTTCTCCCCCATCACCAGCGTTCCAGCGTTGGGGGCTCTAATTACAGGTAGCAGGGATGCTAAGAGACTCTTAATCCCCAGATATACTGGATGGATTTATGCTCCTAGGTGCCTTTGCTCTTTTATTCTCCAGTCCCTGGAGAATAAATGCTCCAGGCTGAGCAAGAAGTCCAAATCCTTGGTGCATCCTGCCTCCTGGGAGGTTAATGACGCTTTGTGAAGGCTGCCAGCTCCCACTGGGACGAGCTGAGCTTCCCAGAGTGTCCCAAGCTCATGACTCAAAGGGCCCTGAGCATGGATGTAAAGAGGGGAAGGGAATTAGGCAGACTGCAGAGTGGGTTTAAATTTCACCTCTGCCCTTGGAAACTGGCTGGCTCTGGGCAGGACAGTCCCTCTTCAAAGCACCATTTTCTCCTCTATAACACTGCCTAAGAGGATGGTGGAAGAATTCCATTAAATGCCACACACTGCCAGCCCCATGGTAGGTGGTCAGTAAGGCGAGTTTCTTTCTCCTTCTGCTCCTCTGTTCTGGAACCTTGTATGGCTCCCTGCTACCAGCCCGATCAAAGCTGGAGATGGGACCAGTGACGAATGGAGAGAACAGTGTCTCAGGCAGAGAGAACAGGAAGTGCAGAGGACCATGGATATTCATGGGTGTGGGTGTTTGTGGCCAGAAAGGGGAAGAAGCGTGGAAGTTTTGGCCAGGCCAAGTCAGAGGGGCTACATAAGGAATTTGGATCTGATACCAAAAAAAAAAAAAGTGGAATCTTTCTTTTCAGCTGGGGAATGATTTGATCTTGTACCAGTTTAAGGTGATGGCTTTGGCTGATGCAGGGAGAATCCTGGCACATCCTTCTTGAAAACACACAGTGGGTGCCTTTGTCCCTGTGACCTTTCTTGGTGCCTGAGTTTTTCAAAAGAGTTTGCAGGTTTGAAAATGTAGGGGAGCGAGAGAAAAGCCACTTCCTATTGAGGGTTCCCAAGGTCACATCAAGAGCCCCAGATACTTGCCTGGTGCTGCATAAAAGCCCTGCTGTTTTCCAGGGAAGAAAAGCAGTGGGTTCAGGTGCTGCCGTCTTGCCCATGACCTTCCTGCTGGTTGCGGCTGTCAAGGCTGCCTCAGCCCAAGGAGAAAGCAGTCCACAGTGTGGGCAGGGACTGAAATCATGCTGTGTTCTCTGAGTGCTTTGGAGCCAGACATACTCCACTCTGAATGTTACCTCTGCCATTTCCTAACTAGAAGGCCTCTCTGAGTCTTGATTTTCTCATCTGTAAAATGGGAATAGGGACTTCCCTGGCAGCCCAGTGGTTAAGACTCTGCCTTCCAATATAGCGGGTGAGGATTCAATCCCTGGTCTGGGAGGTAAGATCCCACATGGCTCGCCGACAAAAAAACCAAAACATAGAACGGAAGCAAATATGGGAACATATGTATATGTATAACTGATTCACTTCGTTGTAAAGGAGAAGCTCACACAATATTGTAAAACAGTTATACTCCAATAAAGATGTTAAAAAAAAAACCAGAAGCAATATTGTAACGAACTCAAAGAAGACGTTACAAAAATTTTTTTAAATGAGATGGGAATAATAACAATATAAACTTTGCAGCATAGGTCTGAACTTTGAGAGAGGTATGGTATATACTGTGTAAGCACTTCACAGTCGATAAATGGTATGCATTGCTATTATCTTTATTAGCTGCAAGATTGCTGGCTGTTTTTCGTTTTTTTTTTTTTTTTTTTTTTTTTTTGAGAAATTTGAAAAATCAAGTAGAAAGAGAATTATAGCTCCTGATAATTCCAACACCCAGAATTTGAAGAAGTGTTAATATCTAGAGTCTTAAACGTTTATGTGTGAAGTCTCAAGAGCTTTGAAAGAGTGGGAAGTGACAGAAACTCAGATTTTGTTCTTAGATAGATTGAATTTGAATCCCTGGATCCCCGGTTTCCTGAGCTGTGTGGCTTTGGGCAATTTACTGCACCCCTCAGGGCCTGTTTCCCCATCTGTAAGATGGCAATACTTCCTTCAGAACAGTGATCACTGTTATTAATAAGGAACCTAATTGAAATTAAGTTTAAAATGCTTTTAGTGCGAAGTGCACTTTATCCTAATGCCTTGAAAAATGGTCATTCATGTATGATAGAGGAGGTGACCAGAAAGTATGCTGTACGTTTTAACACAGGGGCCCGGAGGCTGAGCGTTGGGCCTGGCCCATTGTAGATTTCAGGCCTGCGATCTCTTCCTTCCCTTGGGCGCTGTAGGTTCAGCCAGGAGAACTGCCACGGTGCCTTGGCGCTGATGTAAAGGCTCAATGTTCTCCGGTTGACACGTTATCCTCGTTGAAAACTGAGCAATCTTTCCAGAAAGGGAAAGGCCCTTTGCTCTGAGTCACGGGGTGGCCGGGGTGTCGGTATTGTCTCCTGGAACCAGCGGACCTGGAAGAGGAACTCCTCCCTGGCTCACCGCCTGGACTGCTGCCCGAGAGGATGTGTCAGCCCAGGGGCCAAGCCTGGCCCGGGAGGGGCTCCTCTCTCCAGTCTTGGCGCCAAGCAAGGTCCACTGGGGTCACATGCAGGCCCCAGACTGATTCATTGGGGAAGACCTTCCTTCTGGTCACCCATGCCACCTTCACACTGCTCCCCCCCCACCCCCCCACCATTCAGTCACTGAGGGAATTTTGAAAACCAAGACCAGATCATGGCACTTACCAGCAGCTTCATTGGATTCTGGAATAACATTCCAACTCCTACATTGGCTCACACAGCACAAGGCCACAGACTGGTACAGTGGTCCAGAGTCTCCTACTACCCTGCCTTCCCCATATTCTTCGCACCTCTCTCTAGACCAGTGGTTCTTACTGGGGGTGCAGGGGCAGAGGAAAGGGAGGGGAGGGTGATTTTGTCATTCAGGGCACAATTTGGCAATGTCCAGTTGTCACGACTTTGGGGGGAGGGTGCTACTTACTGATGGGCGTCTAGTGGGTTGGAGGCCAGAGATGCTGTTAAACATTCTGAAATGCACAGGACGGTTCACATGACACCAAGTCAGCCAGCCCAAAATGTCAATAGCCTCAAGGTTGAGAAACTGGTATAGATCTCACCTCCTCCAGAAAGCCTTCCCTGAATCCCTGGATGGAGGCGATAACGTCCCTTGGCTCCCATGCACTTCTGATCTTATCTGTCACAGCCTCCATCACTCTGTGTGGTCCTTGGACTCCAGGGGAAGAGCCCATATATTATTGTACCTACAGCTTTGTCTTCGTTTCTCTCTAGCTTGTGAGTCTCTGTAGGTCAGGGACCGTGTCTTGTCCACAGTTGTGTCTCTAAGATCTGGCATAGAACCTGACACGTTGTAGGCACCCGGTAAATATTTGTTGAATAAATGAATGAATCTGTAGGCTGAGACTCAAGAAAACTAAGTTATCTTCTTTACTGCCCCCATAATGCTACCACTGGGCATGCTCTTAAACATGCTCCCAATTCCAGTCCCTCCTTCCAAGTTGGCTTAATACGGGGTCTCCCTGTAGGTTGGTTCTTGTGAAAGGCAAGTGTGGACGGAAGTGTGCTGAACTCTTTACAAAAGAGAAGCCCCACCCTTTTGAACTGAGATACCATTATTTTCATGTGTTACCCTGATAATATCTGTTATCCCTCTATGCTTAGGAAAGCCCTGGATAAAGGCTTTGTGCTGTGAACAGTACAACAACAGTCTCAGGGATTTAATCTCTTATCTATGACTTTATTTTGGAAAATTGTGCTCGCTCCTAGCTCCACCCTTTCCCCCCAGTCCATGCTAATGTTTTCAACAAAGATCCCCCCGAAGGGGAAATACATTGAGTTCATCCCAGCGAGGAGTCACCCCCCAGCCCAACCCCGGAGCCGGTGGGGGGACTAGTGGGTCCCACCCCCCATTCAGTCTTGTACTATCAGCTCCCCACACACCCTTGAGAATCACCGAATGGAGTTTAAAACAATGGGAGTTCGAAGAGGGAGAGAACAGTAGATTTGCGGCTCTTCCCCTAAGCCAAAGTTTCTCAACTTCAGTACTGTGGATATCTGGGACTGGATAATTCTTTGTGATGGGATGCTGTCCTGTGCACCCAGGATGCCTTCTTTTCACAGTGTCAACTGTTTGCATTGGGGAGGGAAATGTTCAAGATTTTTATCTGTGTCAATAACCTAGGGAAGAGTAAATGTTCGGTAGTAAGGAAGGGTCCTGAAGTCCAGCCACAAATTCTTCATGAGCCAGCTGAAGTCAATAGACCTCTCTGAGTGCTAGTGTCTGGATGGATAAATGAGATATCCATTCAGTCTCCACTCACTCATTCATTTTCATGGGTTCACCATCTAAAATCTGGTCATTGTATATCTGTTACGTATGTGGCTCATGCAATGATTTAATCCTCAAGAACACTTCATAAAGTTACCTCTCTGAGCTTTTCTCCTCCTCCTCACTCTTTCACCCCCCCCACAGTCCCCACCCCTGGCTTCCCTGCTGCTCCTTCAATACATCAGGCACACTCCTACCTCAGGGCCTTTGCACATGCTGTTCCCTCTGCATGAAACATTCTTGCCCAGGTATCTGCATGGTTTGCTCTCTTACCTCCTTTAGATCTTGTCTCAGATGTTACCTTCTCAGTGAGGCCTTTCTGGATCACTGTATCTAACCCCCCCCCCAAACCCACTCCAACACACACACACACACATACACACACAACACACACACAGTCTCACTTACCCAATCCCCGTTCCCTACTCTGGTTTTTCTTCATTTAACCTCCTATGCAGTTTTCTTATTTGTTTTGTTTATGATCTCTCCTCCTGCACAAGAATGAGGGTGGAATCTTTGTCTGTTTTATTCACTGCTCTATATCCAGTGCCTAGAATGCTACCTGGCCCCAAATTAGTGCTCAAAAGAATATTTGAATAGGTGAATGGATGAATAAATGAAAACAAATCTTATTATCTTTTGTTTTACAGAAACTGAGGCTCAGAAGGGTTAAATTGTTTGTCATAGTTAGTAAAAGACAGAGCCCAAATTTGATTCCTGTTCTACCTGCCCCATGAGCTAGATGGCCCTACACAATTATACATCAAATGAACTAATTGTGATTTTATAAGACCTTCTGAGGGCAAGTGTGGATGTTCATAGAGATTTCATCAGAGAGCTGATTCAAATATTGAAAGTCTCTCTGTTTTGAATCTTTTTAACAAATAAAGCAAGGGGTGGGGAACCTGTCTCTACAATAGGATATCTATGTTCATGGTTGTTTCAGATTTGGGTTTCAACAAAAGTCCAAATGAATGAAGAGAAAAATATCACCGACAGCATATGTTTATCCTCATTGTTTCCAACCCAACCCATTACGGCATTCTGTTTTTTAAATAAACTTTCTGGAAAACAGCAATATCCGTCTGCTACGCACGCCCTCGTCAACTACTGCAAAACAAAACGGCCATAAATAGGACTTGGGAAGCAATCACTTGCTTGTGATGCTCAAATAGGAACAGTAGAAAGTTCAACTGCATCACACAATGGCTGGTTCCTGGTGGGAGTGTGTGTGTGTGTGTGTGTGTGTGTGTGTGTGTGTGTGTGTGTGTATTGGGGCTGGGGCAGTTGCTGGAGTCTTTTCAGCTACAGAATGAGGCCCGCCCCCCTTCTTTCTTGAATGCTCATATGTTCATGGGAGTGAAATGGATTCTGATGTATAAGGCAGGAGGCTCCAAGGCCATGACACCAACAGCTATTGATGGCAGCATAATAGCTGATACACTCAGCTTTCCCGCTGTGGGTGCTGGATGCATTGTACCTGGTCATCCTCAGAAGACCCTTGCATGGCGTGTTCTGAGGTTTTGGGGTGCCCTTAGCCTGGCCCCTCACATTAATGAGAATAAACCCTCACAATGAGCCTCCCTTTCCCCAGCCTTGTTCTAGGCACTTAGTACAGTACATGAAGTCGTTTAATCTTCATTGCAGCCCTTGGAAACAGACCCTGTTTCCATCCCCTTTTAACATGTGGAAAAGTGTGGGTCAAAGACACAAAGTGACTTATCTCTAGGCACAAAGCTAGGAGGTTGACAAGCTGATATTTGAATCCAGAGGGTGGGTCCCAAGGTGGCATTCTAAACCTCCGGGGTACACCTGCTCACATCCTTGGGCCTCCTTTGACTTTCGTCTTGTGTTTCTAAGGCCCTCACCCTAAAAGACAATAATGTCAGCACACCCCACTAACTTAAATATTTATTGAGTCCCTGCTTGGATGACTGATTTCTGGAAATCCTCACATCAACGTTCTAGGAACTTTAACCATTTCCCTATTTTTCAGGCATAGACTCCAGGCTCAGCAAAGTTAAGGGACTTTGCTAGGATTTCATAGCCAGAAAGTGGATAGAATCATGCATTGAACCCCAAAATGTCTCGATTCAACTTATGAATGTCTAAGTGTATATAGCCTTTGCTCTTACACTATTCAGCAGTTTTATGTTCTCTTGCCTTCTACTGCTTGTTACAACTCCACTGGCTGATTTTGGTTTTCTCCCAGTTCTAACTTGTGATCTGGGTCAAATTATTTAATCTCTGTGTGCCTCAGCTTTCTCATCTGTAAAATGGGGATGATAATACTACCTGCTTCAAAGGATCATTATAGAGACTTAAGTAAGCTCATATAAACTTTAGAACAATACCTGGCATGTGAACAATTATTATTGTTATAGTTACTATCATTCTCATGATTTCTTATTAGAAGTTGTTTCTCCTTTTGTCTAATGCAGAAAAGTCATTTCTGTCTCTGTCATTTCTACCTAACCATCTTTACCACTTCCTGCTTCAAACACCTAAATCCTACTATTGTTTAAGAGCCACCACCTCCATGAAGCCTTCCCTGGTTCCTCCAGGTCTCACGGACTTCTCTTCCCTCTCCAAGTCACTCCAGCCTGTATCAGACAGCCTGTATCAGAACCTGTGCTTCTATGAATATGCCCTGCTTCCAGAGTGTCATCATTCCCTCCTCCATCAAGTACCATCCTGCACTGCTATGAGTTCTTGAGAAATGGTCCTCTCCTGAATCAGGCACTAATGTGTAGACTTTGCCTTTGGTTGGCCCAGAGGGCTTAGAAGAGTGCTGAGGCCACTGTTCAATACTGGGAATAGTGCCAGGCTTGGGATCTGGCAAGGAGCTGGGTGAGAATCCTGGCTTAACCACCTAAGCCATCATTTAACTTCTCAGGTCGTGGGTATCTTGTTGGTAAATGGGGGATAATAATCTCTACCTTTCGAGGGTGGTTAGAAGCAATCAGTGGGAGAATGTCTATGCAAGTGCCTGTATCAGATACTGGATTAGAGCCTCCTTACATTATTAACAACAGCAGCTCAATATTGATCAGTCACTTACAATATGCTCGACCCTGCCTCTGCTAAATATTTTACATATATCATTCTCCTATTTAGATAATTATTCAATAGACATCAAAAGCACAAGCAACAAAATTAAACATTTTCACTTTGCAGGACACTATCTAGAAAGCGAAATGACAAGTCATAGAACAGGAGAAAATATTTGAAATATTTAATTAATATGTAAGAAATATCAATATGTAATTAATACTTGATAAATATGAAAATATTTACAAATCATATGTCCGATAAGAGACTGGTATCCAGAGTATATAAAGAACTCTTATAACTCAATAAAAGACAAATAACCCAATTAAAAAATGGGCAAGGAATCTAAATAGACATTTCTCCAAGGAGGTGATATGTAAATGGCAAAAAGACACATAAAAAGATGCTTGACAGGGGCTTCCCTGGTGGCGCAGTGGTTGAGAATCTGCCTGCCGATGCAGGGGACACGGGTTCGTGCCCCGGTCCGGGAAGATCCCACATGGCGCGGAGCGGCTGGGCCCGTGAGCCATGGCGGCTGAGCCTGCGCGTCCGGAGCCTGTGCTCCGCAATGGGAGAGGCCACAACAGTGAGAGGCCCGCATACCGCAAAAAAAAAAAAAAAAAAAAGATGCTTGACATCATTAGTCATCAGGGAATCCAAATCAAAGTGAGATACCATTTCACAGCTACTGGAAGGAGTAGAATCAAAAAGGACAGATAACACGTGCTGGTGAAGTTGTAGAGAAATTGGAACCCTCCTACACTGCTGGTGGGAATGTGAAATGCCAAAGCACTCTGACAGTTCGGTTGGTCCTCAAATGATTAACCACAGAGTTACCATATGATCCAGCAACTCCATTTCTAGGTAGTAGAAGAGAATGGAATGAAGTGAGACAACCCAAGAGAAATGAAGACATATGTTCACACAAAAACTTGTCCAAATGTATATAGTGGTATTATTTATAATAGCCCAAAGGGTCAAACAGCCAAATGTTCTTCAGTAGATGAATGGATAAGTTAAATGTGGTCTATCCATATAATGGCATATTATTCAGCTATAAAAAGGAATAAAGTACTGGCACATGCTACAACATGGATGAACCCTGTGAATATTATGCTCAGTGAAAGAAGCCAGTCAAAAAAGACCACGTATGATATGATTCTGTGCATATATAATGTCCAGAACAGGGAAATCTATACAGGCAGAAAGTAGCTTAGTGGTTGTTTAGGGCTTGGGGAGAGATGGGGGTTGGAGAAGTGATAGCTAAAGAGTGCAGAGTTTCTTTCTGAGGTGAAAACAATGTTCTAGAATTGATTGTGGTGATGGTTGCACATTTCTGTGAATATACTAGAAAAACCATGGAATTGTATACTTGAAATAGATAAGTTTTATGGTATGTGAACTGTATCTCAATAATGCTGTTATAAAAATAGTTATTCAATGTTTATTCTCTAAGAAACAAAATCAGAAGCGATACTGCTGTCCAATACAAAAAAGTCTTTCCTGACTCTTGGGGAAGAAGATGCTGATAATGGTAGTATACACCCAAATGGTGTGTATTAGTTTCTTATTGCTGCTGTAACAAATTCCCACAAACTTAGTGGCTTAGTACAATACAGACTTATTATTATTTAATGGTTCTTCAGGTCAGAGGTCTGAAATCCGTTTCACTGGGCCAAAATCAAGGTATCAGCAGGCCTCTTTTTATTTTGCAGGCTGCAGGGAAGAATCCATTTACTTGCTTTTTTCCAGCTTCTGTGTTCCATCTGCATTCCTTGGCTCGTGGCACTCAAATCTCTGACCTCTCCTTCCATCTTCAAATCTCCTTCCCTGACTCTGACCCTCTCTTCACCCTCTTATAAGGACCTGGTGATTACATTCAGCCCACTGGGATAATCCAGGATAATCTTCCTCCTCCTCAAATCCTTAACATAATCACACTTGCAAAGTCCCTTTTGCCATGTCAAGTAACATGTTTACAGGTTCTGGGGATTAAGACGTGGACATCTTTGGAGGGGGGTCATTATTCTACCTCCTACAGGGTGTTAGAATCTCCATTCCTTTAAAAAGGAAATGGTCCTTCACCTGTCCCCTGTGATATAGTTTACCTGCCAAGACAGGAGGTTTTTGGAGGTCGCTTCTGGCTTGAGGCTTCTGATGAGTTCTTTAAGTTTCTGACTTTCTTTGCTTATTCTTCCTCTCTGGAATGAGTGAATATGGGAAAAGGGGTCTTGGCTCTCAGACAGGGCTGTCTGAGTCTCAGCTGTATTACTTACCTGCTATGTGACTATGGGAGAATTAATTAACCTCTTTAAGCCTTAGTTTCCTCATCATCAAAATGAAGATTATAATATGCAGCTCCTAAAACTGGTGTGAACGATGCCCTAGGCATAAAGAAATGGTTTATTAGTTGGTAGCTATTGTTATCAACATATTTTCCCCCATTCTCACCTCTGTCTCTTTACTTCCTATCATAGGAGTTTGTACAGTCTCTTGAAAATATCTGTACTCTTGTCTATCTATCACGAAAGAGTGAGATCCTTAAAGGAATGGACAAAGGTCTTCTCTCTCTGAAGGCATTTCCAAGAGCAGATAGATGGATGGATGAATGGATGATGGTTCACCATTGAATGGATAAATGAATGAATGGGTGCATAGATGGATAAGGGATGTATTGGAGGCTGTGTGGTATGTATGTATGTAGGTAGGTAGGTATGCAGTTATATACGCTGTAGTTATATATACATATATATATGTATGTAGTTATGTATGGGTTCATGAATGAATGGATAAGTACATGGATAGATGGATGGCTAGATGGATGGATGGCTAGATGGATGGAAGGGTATGTGTATGAATAAATGAATGGATATTTGGATGGATTTATGGATGCATAAATGAGAGGGTGGATGCATGTATGGATGGGTGTATATATATGTATGTATGTGTGTATGACTTGATGAATGGATGAATGGAAGTTAGGATGATTGAATAAGTGAATAGATAGATGAACACGTGTATGTATATGTATGAATGGGTGAACATATGGATGCATGGATACAGGAATAAACTGATGAATGGATTCATTAATGAATGGATGATGGAAGCATTCATGCATATATGGATGGCTGGATGATTGAGTGGTTTTATGGATGAATGGGTAAATGGGTGATCATTTTAAAAATTTCATTCTGGCACTCAGAGCAATATTTTTATGCTAAGTCTTTATCACCAAGGGTTCTGATCCCTTCTCTGAACCCAAGCATGGGAAGAGCATCCACTAGAATGATCTATTATTTGTCCCATAAAAGGACGCCTGGTGAAACATGGCACCATAGCCAATGGCTATGGATCAACATCACTGCAGAAGTGTTCACTATAATTGTCTCTAAATGCCTTCTCAATATGATATCCCAGAGGCTGGTTCAAAGCTTGATGCAACTTCCTCAGCACAAAAAGATAAGACTAGAGGGGATCCCAGATGCCATTTGTTTTGACGCTTTGATTTTTCAGACAGGGAAATCAAAGCCCAGAGAAGGGGAGGGACTTGCCTGAGGTCACACAGCAGATGAGCATCAGACCTGAAACAAGAACTCAGGGTCCAAGACCAGAGCTTCTGCTATAAAGTGCTACTGGGCTTTCTTATTTTGTCAAACCTCCCTGTCCCCAGATGCCTCTCCCAGGCAACCTCTTGGAACATCCCCAAATGAAGACCTTCTCTCTCTTTGACTCTGACAGTCGTGGTCCTGAGAGCCAACTTGAACTTGTTCATCTCCTGTGTGACAGTCGTTAACTTAGCCGCCAACACCTGGCCCACAGAGCAGTTGGAAGGATTTAGAGAGACAAGGAATTTGCCTTGTGTGGGTAGATTCCAAAGATGCCCTCTGGGGTTTCAGCATTTAAGGCTTTCCCCTTGTCTCCTGATTTTCTAAAGGGAAATCTTTCTTCTCTTTTGCTTTCATTAGTAGAATAAAAGGAAGGAAGACAGACACACACACAGAGTTTGCCCTAGTTACTTAACAAAGGCACGCCACAAAGATTGTGTTTGTTCATCTGTGGGGCCTTGGGGGCCCTATT
The DNA here is from genome assembly GCF_026419965.1 of Kogia breviceps. Lineage (NCBI taxonomy): Eukaryota > Metazoa > Chordata > Mammalia > Artiodactyla > Physeteridae > Kogia > Kogia breviceps. The sequence continues at coordinate 76,964,572 of NC_081324.1, read as the reverse complement.
AGTCTTCCTGGAATCTTCAGCGTGGCAGTAATGAACTCCCAGCCCTTCCTGCTCTAGGGCTCTATCCTCCCTCCCTCCCACCCGGCTCCCACCTTGCCTTGGGAGCTTCCCAGGAAAGCCAGGATGTTGAGCAGGGCCCTGTTGCAATGGTTTTGTATTTATCTCTGGGTTTCTGAAATTTCCAGGCTTGAAAGAATCTAAACCTCTGTAGGAGGAACCCTCTCACCTGCGGGGATCACCTCTTCTGGTCTCGGGGCCAGAGGCATGGGAATAACAACAGCCACCACAGCAACATCAGTAATAATAACAACTGCATCCAAAGGGCTGACCGTGTGCCAGTCACTGCCCTCACTCAGTCCTCACAACAGCTCTGTGAGGGGTATGCCGTATGCAGCCCCATTTGATGGGTAGAGAAACTGAAGCAGGGAAAAGTCCACCTAGCTTGGATTCCAGCACTGTACTTAGTTACTGCATGATACCAGGTGCCATACCTAGTGTTTTACCTGGATTAACTCGATTAATATTCTTTATGACCTAACCAGGTCATAAACCACTATCCTTATGCCTATTTACAGAGATGAAGGTACTGGGAACAGAGAGGTCGAGTCACTTGCCCAAAGACACACAGCTAGTAGATGACAGAGCTGTACACCATCTTCCCAGTGGCAGTGACTTTGTAAATACTTTATAGAATTATAAAATCATAAATATTTGGGGCTGGATGGGCTGTAAGGAGCATCTAGGTGAAATATTATAGTTGAAGAAATAAGAGCCAGAGAGACAAAGTGACTCACCAACGATCATAAGGCTGGTTAGCTAAAGACTTCCTGGCAGAGTTGTAGAATAATAATAAGTATAATTACTATTATTTCACATAATTAAAATATTTTAAATTATTATTATTATTTTAAGAATTGCAATAGGCCTTGAGGATCTTTTGTAAATGCACACTCTATTTTATGCAAATCAGGTTGCAAAGTCAGGGCTTCCCTGGTGGCACAGTGGTTAAGAATACACCTGCCAATGCAGGGAACACGGGTTCAAGCCCTAGTCCGGGAAGATCCCACATGCCGTGGAGCAACCCTTGCGCCACAACTACTGAGCCCACGTGCCACAACTACTGAAGCCTGTGTGCCTAGAGCCCGTGCTCTGCAACAAGAGAAGCCACCACAATAAGAAGCCCGCCCACCGCAACAAAGAGTAGCCACTGCTCGCCGCAGCTAGAGAAAGCCGGTGTGCAGCAGCAAAGACCCAATGCAGCCAAATATAAATAAATAAATTTATTTAAAAAAATTTTTGAAGTCATTAAAATAATAACTTGTTAAGCAGCCTGGTGGGGCATTTGAGAACACCACCCCGCTGAAACACACACATATACACACACACAACACAACACACACACAACACAACACACACACCAACCTTCCTTGGGTAGTGCTTTGGGTTTTGATATGTGAGGTGTGTGTATTTGTTTCTTTTTCCCCTTAGACGGCTTTCAAGGACGAAGTGGTCACGAGGGATCCGTGTGTGTACTGGCGGAGGTCATCTTTGCCACCACCTGAGTTCGGTTTCCTGGGAAAAAAAAGTGTGGCTTGGACCCAGGAGGGGGACATTGTTGAGAAAGAGAAATTGGAGCTGATTACTGGAGGGAGGGGGGAAAGCAGCACAGAGACAGGAGCAGAGATGATTCTGCCTGGGAAAAACTGGAGGGAACTTCATCTTGGTTTTGCAACCAAGATGGGGCAGGTCCACAGGCTGTGAAAGCTTACATGACAGGGTTGGTAGAGACGGGGCAGGATAGGCTGAAACTACAAGATCAAATGCCAAAGACTCTCCAGATGTCATTGCTCCTAACCACATATTTAGGACCCAGAAACTGATCACATTTCATCTTACGTGACCCTTCAGAACAAAGTTTCTCAGTTTGGGACGGACTTTCAGAAGATACAGGACCAGGACATTATATAACATTAAACCACTCAGTGGAAAACGTATTCTCTTTTCTATTCCTTCGCATTCCTTTGGATTTCTTCAGGTAGCAAATCCTCGTTCGGTGCTTTGACTGCTTTACCTCTTCCAACACTTGCTAACCTCTCTTAAATAGAAGGACAGCTCCCTTTAGGCCCAGAGCCCTTCCAGAGTTATCTGACTAGAAGTTAGCATCAATAGTTTGTGTTCTGTATGTTTATTTTCAAGGTGACTTTCTATTTGGAGTAAAGGACCCTGGGATGCCAATGACTGGAGTAATATAAAGTTGCCTTTTTTTTTTTTTTTTTTTTCCTTGCGGTACGCGGGCCTCTCACTGCCGTGGCCTCTCCTGCTGCGGAGCACAGGCTCCGGACGCGCAGGCTCAGCGGCCATGGCTCACGGGCCCAGCCGCTCCGCGGCATGTGGGATCTTCCCAGACCGGGGCGCGAACCCGTGTCCCCTGCATCAGCAGGCGGGCTCTCAACCACTGCGCCACCAGGGAAGCCCTAAAGTTTCTTTTTGAAATAAACGTATTAGACAGCAAAACGAGTTGGCATCAAGAACATCATTAAGTATAATAGTACAGGCAGTATATGGAGGTTGCAAAATTCATGACGATAATACAGGATGACTGACGTTGGGGGCGATATCAGTCTAGATGAGAAATGGATAGAGAGCAGACAGGGTGAGTATGGGGAAAGGGTGCCTTTTTTGAATCACAGGAAGGTGTCATAGGTGTTAGCTGTAGGTCTGAAAGTTGGCAACGGGTAGGGAATGGCTGAGTGGTGTAAGGCAGGATAAGCTTGCTGCTGTCACAAATCACCCCAAACTTCAGTGGCTTCACCCAATGGAAGGCCAGTCAGGCCCTCCTCATTGGTGAGATGTCTTCCACCAATGACCACCAAATGATGCTCATTTAGGAACCCAAGTTCCTTCCAGAGCCTTAGCCTCTCCATTTAGCTGGCAAGTGATCATCATGGGCCGTTTTTATGGGCCACGTCAGGACGTGCACTTAACACTTCTGTCACATGCCACTGGCCACAACTCTGTCACGTGACTACGCTAACAGCAAAGGATTCTGGGAAATACAGTCTAGCCATCTCCTGAAGAGGAAAGGTGGGGTTTGGGAGGGCAGCTAGTCAGTCTCTGCCTGTGATGGTTAGTTCATTCAGTTTATTTATTCAATATTCATTTACTCATTCAATATTTCAATATTTATTCATTCAATATTTATTGAACATCTATCTTATGCCAAGCATTTTTGCATCTCAACTTAATTAAAGTGATGGCTTTGACCTTTTCATATATGTTTGGAGATCATTTATGAGATAAATATGAAAAATCAATTGCACATACTGTATTTTCAGCTAAATAGAGTGGTGATTCTACTCTTTTCATGTGTTTAGAGATAATTTATGAGATAAAAATTAAATTAAAATTAATCCCACATACTATAGTGTATTTAAATGACCTTTTCAGAAATAATTACTCATCTTCAGTGGAGGTGTTTGGGGGTAAAGGCCATATCTTAAGTATTATTCCCAAGTACCTAGCACTGAGCTAGGCACATGAATGTTTTCTGGAAAAGAATGTAGAAAAGAAGTTTCTAGAGACAATGACTATATCAGACTGGTACTGGACTAGCGAGTTGGGTTGCCCACTAACAGCCAAGATCTTCACCCACATCACCATCTCATTAGCCCAGGACAGAATCCCAAGACTGAAAGGAAGGATGCTCTTGGCATCCTTTCCCCATCTCCCCTGTTGCCATGGGAACAAGTTGTCTGGCAGCCACAGGCCAGGAGAAGCTGGGGACCCTAGACATTCTTCAGGGCCTCCTATCAATGAGCCCTGATAGCCCTTCTTTTACCCAAGGCACAGGTGTACTTTTACCTGAGGTGGTATTTTCTGCTTAATAAGATCTACATGAACTTGCCCATTGAACTCATCCATGGACAAATTCCTCCAGAGAGTGGGGTTCAGAGAGTGTCCCAGGAAGGTCCATTCATCTCATGTGCATTGAATATCAATTCAACACTTCCAAATTCTGCACAGTCTTTGTGGAAGTTGTTTCTTTGGACATCTACCTTGGGAATGGTTTGCAGGTCTTGGCATATCTGCTCCATGAACCCCAATGACACCACACTGCTCATAATGTTCTAGGATAGTTCTAGGATATTTGTCTCCTCCTATTCATGTTATCCACATAGTTAAGACCAGTTAAGACCCCGCTGTTAAAAAAAAAGGTGCCCTTGGGCTTCCCTGGTGGCGCAGTGGTTGAGAGTCCACCTGCCAATGCAGGTGTTCGTGCCCCGGTCCGGGAAGATCCCACATGCCGCGGAGCGGCTGGGCCCGTGAGCCACGGCCGCTGAGCCTGCGCGTCCGGAGCCTGTGCTCCGCAACGGGAGAGGTCGCAACCGTGAGAGGCCCGCGTACCGCAAAAACAAAACAAAACAAAACGACGAACAAAAAAGAATGATCAGTTTCCTCTGCTCTGTTCCCACTGGGCTATAGAAGACCTCCTTTTATGACACCTTTTAAATTTTGACCAAAAAAAAATGCATTCACAAGTTCTGATATTTACGATTTCCCAGTATGAGGACACCAAACTGGGGGACAGGTTCCATTACTTACCCTTTCAGCCACAAGTTGAAATATATTTTAAAAAATGACTTTGGAAAAAGGCAAACTTGACCTCAAATCTTCATTGTGTCACTTGCTAGCTGTGTGACCTTGGGCAAGCCACTTCATCTCTCTGAGCCTCTCAGCTTTCTCTTTTGAAAACCGCTCCCTATTCCTTAGGATAATATGGGATGTTATACAGAGCCCAGCACAATACCTGGCCCACAGTAAGTACTCGATGGACACTGCTTGCGCCTCTCTTCTCAGATGCAGATTAGATTCTTGCCACATTTGCTGTCTGTCAAGAACAGCAGTGAGAGACAAACCTCAGACAAAGACAGTGGCTTCATCGGCTCACCCTGCTGGTTGCTGACGTCCCTGGGGCCAAGGCTTGTTTGCCTTGGAAGATGCACTGATGGCTCCCAAGGTGGTCTGTTTACCTGGTGGCCTTTGAGGGCTGGGGCAAGGGATCGGGAGGCCCAGAGGCTCCTGGTCAGGTCAAAGGGGCTTGCTGGACAAGCAGGGACAGAAGCCTGGTGCTGCACTGATCCAAAGTGGAGTACTGGTTAATCCCTGTTGCGTTTGCAAAGATGGCTCCATGTGTCACTTACAGAGACCGGGGGGAACCTTTTAATTCCTTGATGATGGCTTGGGCATTGAAACACTCTGGACAGGAGGAAGTATATTCATGAAGGTGGTGGTTTTAGGTGGTGGTGTTCCAGGCCCAGAGGGTTTCCTGGCATGGCATCCCTCTTTTCCAGATGTCGGTAGTTGGACTTCACGTGACACATTTGGCCCTGATAGGTATGTAACCTCTTCCTTTCCAAGGAGCTTATTAAAAGGAGTCTTATGGGGGGAATTCTTTAATAACCTATTGAGTATTTTGCTAAGTAGTCATCTTTATAATTTGTTAATCATGTAAATTTGGCTGTTTCTAATCATCCATCCATCCACCCTTTCACTTATTTACTTACTAATGCACGCACTCTTTATTTACCTATCGTCCATTGATTTATTCATTTACTTTCCCATTCATCCATCCAGTCATTCATCCATTCCTCCATGTTTTTATGTATCTATCCACCTACCCATCTATCCATCTACATCTCTATCCACCCATCCACCCATCCATCCACCCATCCATCCATCCATCCATCCATCCATCCATTCCTCCATGTTTTTATGTATCTATCCACCTACTCATCTACCCATCTACCTCTCTATCCATCCATCCATCCATTCATCCACCCATCCATCCATCCATTCCTCCATGTTTTTATGTATCTATCCACCTACCCATCCATCCATCCATTCATCCACCCATCCATCCACCCATCCATCCATCCAATCCTCCATGTTTTTATGTATCTATCCACCTACCCATCTATCCATCTACCCCTCTATCCATCCATCCATCCATCCATCCACCCATCCATTCATCCACCCATCCATCCATCCATCCATCCATCCATTCATCCATCCATCCATTCCTCCATGTTTTTATGTATCTATCCACCTACCCATCTATCCATCTACCTCTCTATCCATCCATCCATCCATCCATCCACCCATCCATGCATCCATCCGTCCATTCCCTCACCTACCCATCTGTGTCTCCAATCACCCAACATCTATTCAGCCATTCGCTCATCTTTTCCTTTGTTCTTTAACTAATTATTCCTCCATGGACTTTTACTGAGTACTCACTCTGTCCCTAGTCCTATTCTAGGCACTGGAAAGATAGGACCTTGGCTTCTCAGAAGCACATGGTCTCCTGGCAAAAACCAGCATATCACTAGATAATTACCACCCAGGAAGACAAGTGGAAATTAGGTTTCTTAAAGTTGGACGTAGCTTTATGCCAAGTAAATATCAGTGAAGTCCCAACTCCTTGAGTGTCCTAGGACAAGTTCCTTTACTTTTAAGGCGAGATGGACGGAGTATGTGTAACTGAGGGAAAAGGCCAAGTTCACTTTTCATTTTTCAAAATCTTTAGCCCCTTTTGCAATATCTGTCAAGTTTTCAACTAGTTTCCTTTTCTAGCAATCTCACTTCTAGAAATCGGCTTGGAAACAACCCAAACACCCAACTACAGGGAACTGCTTAAATACATTTTGATACATCTGAACAATAAGGCAGTGTGCAGTGTTTGAAATGCAAAAGGTAGAAGTTTATGGGCTGATAGGAAAAAGAGTTCAAGATGTATTTTTAAATATAGAAAATGAAGCCGCAGAACAGTGCGTCTAGAAGAATCACTCCGTGAGGGGGATGGGAGATCACACAGATGTGACCACCTCTCTCTCCTATTTATCACAGATCCTTCTTTCGTTTGGGGCTGCAAAGAGAAACTTTCTAGAAGAGCCAGAATCTGTTTTGCCGCATCACTTCATCCCCCAAACCTATAAGAGTGTCTGATCCGTAGTAGGCATTCAATAAATATTTATTGAATGAGTCCTGGACGCATAATAAAACAACCAGCTGTCACTATTGACTTTGGGGTGTGGAACTAAAGGTTTTGTTTGGGACTTTTGTCTTTTCTTTTATTACATAAAATACATGAATGTTTTACGGCAAAACTTTTAAAATTTAAAGGCAAAGTAAAAAAAAAAAAAAAAAAAAATCCCTCAACGTGGTCAGCCTCCCTGGTCTCCGGGAAAGGATCAGAGAGTTGGGGTGACGGGTCTCCGTTTATCCAAACTGTTTTTCATGTCCAGTTAGGGAAGGGGGCCTTCTGCATTTCTAACCTCCACTCTCCCATGAGGGAAAAGCCAGACGTATGGGAGAAAACAATCAGCCGTTTTTGTGTGCGTGCATGTGCGCGTATGTGTATGTGTTCGGGCCCGGGCACTGAGGCCCATAAACCCGGGACACCCTTCCTGGGGTAGGAGCTGACATCAGGGAGCCGTGGACAGTCCCTCCACGTGACCTCTTGCACAATTGCCAGGGACAGCTCAGCAGCTTAGAAAAGGGGAGAAAACAAACAAAAATGTCGGCTGAGTCTGTTTGTTCTGAAGAAACTCAAAGAGGTGTTTGACAGTCAGTAAATGCCAGCTTGGCTGTTGTTTTCAATCTCTAACATGGGAGGTGGGAGGCCAGGGCAGAGGGGGGAGGGGGCGGGGGAGGGCAATAAAGGGAGAAATGCGGAGAATGAAAGATACTGATGGGGTGGGTGTGGGGAGCTCCTTCCAAGACCGCAGGCGAACCAGGTTGAGTGGACTGAATAGGGGACCTTGGAGGGGACTGATTTGGGACCTGCCCTTGACCTCTTAGGTGTTACCCAATGCGTTTCAATCCTTTATTCATTCACTTAGGTATTGATTCATTTACGTTCTCCTTTTTCCCTTTCTCCCTCCCCATGCTTCCTTCCTTTGCCCTCTTTACAGCCATTTATTGAGTCCCTCCCATGTGCCAAGTACTGTTCTGGGTGCCGAGGACTATAGTAGTAAATAAGTCAAGGAAAGACCTTGCTCTCATGATGCTTCCTTTCAAGTTGTGGAGACACGAAACAAACAAGTGTGTCAAGTAGCTGTCAAGACTAAGATGGCCAGTAGAGTTGGGTGGGGACAAGGGGAGTGAGGGGGCTGTTTCTGACAAGGTGGTCAGGGATAGGCCTTTTCTGTGGACATTGGAAGAGAGACCTGGATGAAGTCAAGGAGAGGAACATGCAGTTCACTGGGGGCAAGAACGTTCTAGACAGCCTGGAGGGAAAGGTCCCAGAGGAGATATCTGTCTGGAGTATTTGAGGACCAGCAAGTTGGTGGCACAGATGGGGTAGAGAGAGCAAGGTAGAGGTGGGAGCTGATGAGGTCAAGGAGCAGCTGAAGACAGATCATGCAGAGACGGGCCAGTCATGGTATGAGTTTCATTGTAATATGACGGCAGGTTGTTTGAGGGTTTAAGCAGGACAAGGGCACGATATGGTTAACGTCTTGGCAGGATAGATGTGCTTCTCAGAGAGGCGTCATCAGGGCTGGAAGCAGAGCACAGACGATGTTGTGGGGTGAAGGGGGGGTCCGGGGTGCAGTGTTCCAAGTGCATGGCCGGAGATAATCATGGCGGATCTTAGGCTGCATCAGAATGAGAATGGGATTGGTGGTCCATGAGCATTGGGACCACCGTGGAAGTTCAGGTGGAGACCTGAATTAGGGTCCTCTTTTCACCTCCAGGGTCCAAGTTCCTCCAAAGCCTTGTAGGCAACTAGACTGGGGATGTTAGAATCATACTTGCCTTTAAGCCCTGCCCATCACTTAGTCAATCTGGTCCATAGCCTACTCATTTGTAAAATGGGTCAAATAGGACCTAAGTCTCAGGGTGATTGTAAATGTTAGAGGAGAAACTATGGCTCATGTGCTTAGTGCAGTTCATTCCCATAATAAGTTCTCAGTACACAACACGTCTCCCTTGGTAGCAAAACAGGACGATCAGTTACTCACGATCTAATGTACTTTGTAAAAAATTACCTTCAAGTATAACGGTGCATCTGGGTTTGTCATGGCTACCTTCTACACCTCTTTCTTTTGAGTTGGGTGAATTGCTTGAAAATTGGGCTACCTGTGAGAAGTATTGGGAGACTCTTGATGCATGGATTCAGGGGTTGGAGGGAATCATTTGAGAGTCATGTGGCCAGTTCTTTGAATGCAGCACGACAATATATCCCAATCAATTTGTGGGAAATTGGAGGGAAAAAGCCACCACTATCAAAACACTACCACCACCACCACCAAGAAAAGCAACACCATAGACACCAGCAGCAGTGGCCACAACACCATCAACTAAACCATCACCACCATCACTAACATCACCATTATCACGACCACCACAACTGCACCATCACCACCACCAGTGCCGTCAGCACTTTGGCCAACACACTCAACATCACCGTCACCCCCATGAAAAAACAATACCAACAAAGTTCACAGCAAAGAAAAGCAGAAAACCTTGCTTTTCTGTCTCTGAAGATAAATCTAAATCAGACACAAGGCACTGGGTAGAGAAACATGGAGAGGCAATAAGTGGTCACTGTCCTCAAGGGTCTCCTGCCAGGGCTTAAAGGCAAGTAAGTTTGATTCCAACATCCCCAGTCTAGTTGCCTACAAGGCTTTGGAGGAACCTGGACCCTGGAGGTGAAAAGAGGACCCTAATTCAGGTCTCCACCTGAACTTCCACAGTGGTCCCAAGTGCATAAAGCTAAAACAGATGCTCTGATGGGGCAAAGTACTAGTAGTGTCCAAATGGGGAGACAACACACATCTGATTGGGAATGGCGATTGATGAAAGTGGTCCATTTATTTTTGTTTTTGTTTTTTTTTTGTGTGTGTGTATAGTACGCGGGCCTCTCACTGTTGTGGCCTCTCCCATAGCGGAGCACAGGCTCCGGATACACAGGCCCAGCGGCCATGGCTTATAAGCCCAACCGCTCCGCGGCACGTGGGATCTTCCCGGACTGGGGCACGAACCCTTGTCCCCTGCATCAGCAGGCGGATTCTCAACCACCGCGCCCCCAGGGAAGCCCAAAAGTGGTCCATTTAGATAAGAGGAAGTAGACTTTGAGAAGCACACTATGTGTGTGTCAGATTTCCCCTTGGGAAGGAATGGCAAACAGGATGTTCCAAAGCCATGTCCTCTTCCAATGGTGGACATCCATAATCTACCACAGAAGATTTTAGCTGAGCCTGAAGGTGGCCCAAGATCCCTAAAATCCACTTCAATATAGGGGTACTAGCAACCCGACCAGCTACAACTAAGTGGAATTGGTTCTCAAGATACACCCTATTTGCCTGCCCCAGATGAGAAGGCAAGTACCTTAGGACGGGCACCTGTCTTGTTAAGTGTTATATCTCCACGGCTGGGCCGTGGGGCTGCCGCAGGGATGGCTTTGAGTATCATTGAATGAATGGATGAGTGCATGCAAAGGACAGCACAGACAGAAGAATCCCGGAATCGGGAAATTGCAGTGTGTGTGCTGGGAACGGCATGTAGGTTGTGAAAATGAGTGAAGAGGGAGAAAAGATCCTATTCTGGACGCACTTGAACGCAATCACCGAAGACTTCTGAGAAGGAAAATGGCGTGATGTGAGTTGTTCATATAACCTGGATAGAGGGGACGTGACAGGCCAGTGACAGGTGGTAAAAGTAGTCTAGACATGGTAATAATAATTGCTAATTTTGGAGGTGTCTTACTGTGTTCGATGCTGATTATTTTTATTATCCTCTGAGCAATCATCTAGGTGCTATTATTATTGCTGTTTTATAGATAAGAAAACTGAGGCATGAAGAAAAGGAACTCACCCAGAGTCAGGCATACAGGAGCTGGTAATGAACAGCTGAATGGGTTAAATCTATTTCTGAATGAAATTGGGAAAATATTCCTGTCCTACAATGGTTCAGCTAAATTTTCTTTATTTCCAGTCAGAACCAAAGATTCATTGCCTTCTTTCTGTAGCAGTGGGGGGCAAGAAACTCATCTTTTATGAGGCTCATGGCAGATGTTCTTCCCCAACTCAGCTGTCTTTTCCTGAAATAGGATAGGGCAAGAGTTCAAGGTTTTCACAGATAACAGGGAAATAGCCCTGGGGTTGGAGATCTGAGTTTGAATCCCAGCCATCCCTCTCTGTCTGGGTAACCATAGCAACCGACATCAACACTCAATTTCAGTTCCTCATTTGTAAATGAAAACACACCCTCTCCACTCTTGGTTCATATGATCATGATGAAGATTGGGGCGTTGTCTGCATGCAGGAAAACACTGTCGAATGCGCACATATAGAGGACCGGCAGTATATCTGTCCTTTGTGACAGGTGCCATATTCATAATAGCACAGTTATTTCTCTAATTATTATCATCATTTAATATTTGGCTCGTGAACTCACTTGCTAAATAGTTGACGTGGAGACTGCTGATGCGCGCTTCCAATCCCCTTGCCTCACCTGTCTTTGATTTCAGCCTTTACCTGGTGTCCCGTTCTATACAAGATCTGACCATATTTCACACAGGTGCAATGCACAGGCCTTCACCTCAGGCCTGCTCTGTGTACCTCTCATTTCTGGCCCCAGGTCTCTTCTTCAGGTGTCAAAATACAGGACACAGCAAAGAACTAACTCATCTTCCTGGAAATGGCAGAAGTTGAAGGCCTGTTTGGGCAGTCCTTGATCATTGGAGGATACAAGCTCGAGAGAAAGCCTCCTCCTTCCTCCTCAGAGACAGACCAGCCCGAGGCCCATATCATGTGGCTTCTCAGAAAGTCCTGTAGCCTCACGGTGGTCCACTCAATGGTGACACATTCTTGTATTGGCTCTCTTTCCTTCCCCGTTTCATTCCTCCATCCTTTACTTGCTCCCTGGGACCACACTTGGCCATCAAAGTACCAATGCATACATCTTTGTCTCAGCCTGTTTTCTGGGGAACTCAGGCTTAAAAAGTGTTGAATGTAGAATTTGAAACTCCGATTATTACCCTGGCCACTCATGCTTGTATGTCCCCACTAAAAGACCTAGCACTATGTCTGAGACATAATAATAGGTGCACAATACATTCTTAGTGAATGCATGAATAAATTAATGAGATGCTTGTATCTCAAGAACATAGTACAAGACAAACTGGGTCTATGGACCTCGGTAGCAAAGTACAGTGGTTAGAGGTGAAGATTTTGGAACTGATCAGCAAGATTCAGACATCAGCTCTGCCATGTATAGCTGTGGTACCTCACCCGAGTTACGTGGCCTCTCTGTTCCTTGGTTTCCTTGTTTGCAAAATGGATACAATAGTATGTCACACGTGGAAGGATGCAATGACCTCCTCTATGTAAAGTACTTGGCACATAGTCATAAACTGATCAATGAAGTGATTATTCTTAGCGATTGTAGGAGCGCAAATATTACATGAGAAAGAATATATTAAAAAGATGTAGGATTGGATTCAAAAGTCACACAGATGTACATCATTGAATGTTGCACCCCCGCCCTCAGGCCTTTTAACTTTCTTGCTACAGGGATCATAACTCTTGATCCATCTATATCTTCTGTGATGATTTTGAGAGCACTTTACAAAGTGTAAACAGTTCTAGAAATGGAAGGGACATTTTTTTCCCTCTGTGATGTTGGTGGTGAACGGGACCATCCAGAAAGCATGTCGGATGGCTGACGACAGTCCTCCGCTTTGGGAAGATGGAAATTCATCCATCATTTCCGAGCGGTGATCTCCCTAGCTGACCACAGTGCGATCGCCCATGGAGATGTAAATCCCCCAGACATGTGAAGGGCCACCAGGTTCCTGAAGTCCTGAAAGGTGAAACGGGGGCCATATTTCACATGTGGCTTAAACCCATTATTGCTGATGAAAACAAGATTTTTAAAGGACATGCTTCTTTCACCCTTCAGCCTTGTTCAGTGGACCTTTAGCCAAGAGCTGGAGTGTTGTCGGCAGCCAAAGAATTCTTGGCATTTCCCATGATGTTGCTGGGCTGAAACATAGGAGGGCTTTCTTTTTACCTCATCTGCAGAGTAGAGGTGATTATGCTCCTTTTTTGATGGCATATTATCAACTTAGTATATGCAAAACACCCCTCACTTCATGGTATTGTATTGTATTGCATTGTATGCATTGTATTGTATGCATTGCATTGTATGCATTGTATTGTATGCATTGTATTTTCCGTCTTCACTCCAATTCCCATTTTTTGTCTCCCTCTCCCACTAAAGGCATCTAAAGGCATTCACTTTCATATATCTAAAGTACATCCTTAGATGTTTTTCCTTTAAAATCATATAGTGAGTTTTTGCATCTACTTATTTTACATAAAATCAGTAAGGTACCAATTTCATTTTGTTACTTAATTTGTTTACTCAACGTTATGTTTTAAAAACTCTCCTTGTTGCTATATGAATATATTAAAATGCATACCTACATTTTATATTTTTATTTGTTTCTAATTAATGCATAGTGTGCACTCCCCACATTTTCTTTATCATTCCTCTAGAGCTGGACACCTAGGTTATTTCCAATTTCCTCTCCACTGCAACCTACACTATAAAGGTATGTGTAAGATTTTTCCTGGAGGTAGATTCTTGGATCCTAAGATGTATCTTACTTAAATCAGGATAGAGTCTATTCAAGTCATGTTGAAATAACGATGCCAAAGCCACTTGGTGCTCAACTTGGTCCGAGCCCCTTGCTTTCTACGGGTATATATTTCCCTTCATTTGTATAAAGGGGGGATTTGGATGAGAAAATCTCTAAGGGCTCTCCTGGCATTTAGATTCCACTACTAACTTCCAAGCCAGCTGTGTTTATCAAACACGTGGAAGAAAAGTTGGCCAAAACACGGTAGTCCATCATCCAAATATTTGGAAGTAGCCAGATGTTCAGCATCTTGTAGACTCCACCTAGGAGGCTTTTGTCAGTGTTCTTAGGTGGCTATCATAGGGGTATTTGTATTCTTTTAGGTTCCTACGAATTCTCTGTCTCTCAGAGAGCTAATGTAGAGTCAGGCTCGCGAGAGTCCTGTAGTCCCTTGGGAATTTGAGCTTCAACTCTGTTCAACTTAGGGTTCGCATCTATCCCTATCTATCTATCTATCTATCTATCTATCTATCTATCTATCTATCTCTCATCCTATCTATCTGTTATTTATGGGGGGGATTCAATATTTATGAGATTAATGAGAACAGTGATTCTAAAATCAAATAACGTGGTTCAGACAGATGTGGGTTCAAATGACTAGCTGTTTGCCCTTGGACCAGAAACCACTTCTTGTCACCTCAGTTTCCTTATCTACATATATTTTACAAAAATAAAGATGGTAATGCTAACTTCATTGGCTTATTGTGAAGATCAAATGACCCCATGGGCAGTAAGAACTTAGCTAGAGACCTGGCACAGAGTAAACTCTGTGGTAGTCTACCAAGAAAAGGGAGGGGGAGCCACACATATTTTGACACTCTTCCCATGGGGAAATGAGGTCTAAGACCCTTCCAATTGAATCTGGGTGGGCTCGTGACTGCTTTGACCAATTGAGTTTGGCAGAAGTGCCACTGCGTGATTTGGGGGCTACATCATAAAAGGCAAGGCAACTTGTGCTTTCTTCACTGGAACACTAGCCACGGGGAAAGAAGTCTAACTACACTGAGGCCACCATATTGGGTCAGGCGCTGGTAGGCACTTCAGGTAACAGTTGTGTCTTAAACCAGCCTTCCAGCCATCCCTGCCAAGGCACTAGACACTTAGAAGCAGATTTTCTAGTCCCAGCTGGTCAAGGCTTCCCAGCTGACTCTAGACAGTGAAGCAGAGACCAGCCACCTCCTCTGTGCCCTGTCCAGATTCTTGACTCACAGAATATATAAGCAGAATAAGGTGATTATTGTTTTGTGCCATTGTGTTTGAGGTAGATTTTTAAGCGGTAAAAATAACTAGAATGCCCCGAACTATTTGTATTATTATACTCCTTCAAGGCAACACTCAAATATTATGTCTTCTAAGAAGACATATTCTTTTTTAAGCTCTGTTGAAGTATAACTGACAAATAAAATTGTAACATATTTAAACCGTAGAACGTGATGATTTGATATACGTATCCGTTGTGAAAGGATTTCCCCCATTGGGTTAATTAACACATCTATCACCTCACATATTTATCTTTCCTGTTTTGTGTGTGTGTGTGTTTGTCAGAACATTTAGTTTCTGCTCTCTTAGCAAATTCAATTATTTGATATAGTGTTATCAACTCTAGTCACCATTTTAGACATTAGATCCTTGGACCATATTCATCTTATAACTGAAAGTTTGTACCTTTTTACCAGCATCTCCCTATTTCCCCCACCCCCCCAGTCCCTGGCGACCACTTTTCTACTCTCTGTTTCTAGTTTGACTTTTTTTTTTTTTTTTTAAGATTCCATATATAAGTGATACCATGCTGTATTTGTCTTTCTCTTTCTTGCTTATTTCACTTAGCATAATGCCCTCCAGTTTCATCCATGTCGTTACAAATGACAAGACTTCCTTCTTTTTTTAAGGCTGAATAATATTACATTACATATATATGTATTATATATATATTACATTATATATATATATCACATTTTCTTGATCTACTCATCTGGTGAAGGGCACTTAGGTTGTTTCCATACCTTAGATATTACGAATAATGCTGCAATGAACATGGGAATGTTGCTATTTAAGGTAATGGTTTTGTTGGGAAAACATATGCTAACACTGATAGTATCTAACAGTTATCCTCTGTTCACTATGTGCCTGGTATATGTTAGGTGCTTTACAGGTATATATTCATTTAATCCACACAACTACGCTGTGAAGTAGGTATTATTTTACTTATCTTTTAGAGATGAATAGACAGAAGCTTACATAATTTCCCCAAGGTCATGTACCTAACAAGTTGTTAAACTTGAATATGAACTCTGGTCTTTCTGACTCACATAATGAGTGATCATGAAATAATCACTCTGGACGTTTTAATTACAGAGACGGCACTCATTTCTGGTTCTTGTGAGGACATTGACCATGACGCTTGACCAGAGTGGCTGTACTGGCCTTCCCTATTTCCCCATTTGAAAACTAACCATGTTTTGCCAGAGAAACAATCTGATGTCAGCTCTTCCAGAGGAGTGAAGCTTCTTAGAGAAATTCAAGACAAAGGGAGCTTTAAACTTCCGTCTCTGGGAGGGAAACTTCTTTGTAAAGGGATGATGCAAAGGCTTACATTTTCTAAAATGACGAGAGCTCCCCAGAACTGATGGAGCTCCCCTCAGATCTGAGGACATCAGATGCTTTGGTCCCAGCAGGTCCGGAAATGGATGGAAGACCCTTAGTCCCCTTTGCCATGTCCCACCCACATGAAATCCATAACTTAAGTGCCTATAACCGTAAAGCCACTAATAAAAACATCTCCACTGGCTCTATTTACCCAGCTGTGCATCTCAGGATCTGCCGCTGACATTTTTAATACTCTCTCATTTCTCTGTCTTCCACAGGATTCATTTGAAGCAGCCCACGGGGAAGGGTGTCGCTGTGAGGAAACAAAACCCAGACCCCCCCAGGGCTCTGGCTGAGAGGTGGGAGCATGCTCGGAAAACACTTCCACCTGAGAAGCACAGAGGACCCCAGGAGTAGAGGAAGCTGGCCTGAGGCCAACCCGAGGTATCAGAGTGGCTGGGCCCGAAGAGGGAGGTCTGGTGGGGGGGCTTCAGAGCACTTACCCTCCCCATGGGAAGGCAAACATCTCAGCTGCGGCTGCAAGGAGGGCGTTGCCCGTTAAGTCACATGGCAGCAGAGATGGGGGCCTTCTGATTTTTTTTAAAACCTTTTTCTGAATTATAGGATATCTATAGAAAAAAAAAAAATCCACAAAACTTAAACAAACAGCTCAATGAAATCACAGGGTAAACACCCATCCAACCACACCCAGGCCAAGAAATAGAACATTGCCAGGCCCCCAAGCCATCTCGCTTCTGTGCCCTTCCAGTCACCGTACTTTATCCCTTCTCCCAAAGTGACCCCTATCTTGACTTTTAACACCAAAGACGAGTTTGACTGTTTCTGGACTTTATATAAATGAAACTACTCTCTTGTAGCTGGTTTCTTTTACCTGAAACTGTGTGTGAGCTTCATTTCTGCTGTCTGTGAAGCTGTTTGTTTATTGTTGAGTATTACTCCATTGTAGGATTATATCATGATTTATTGATTGATTCTACTGTTGATGGACATTTGGGTTTGGAGTTATTGTGACTAGTGTCACCATGAATATTCTTCTCCCTGTCTCTTGGTGCATTCATTTCTGTTAGCTACATACCTAAGACTGGAATTGCTAGAAACGATAAAATTCCTAGGAGAAAACATAGGGGGAAAGCTTCTTAATATTGGTCTTGGCAATGCTTTCTTGGATATAATGCCAAAAGCACAGGCCAACAAAAGGAAAAATAGACAAGTGGGATTAGATAAAACTAAAAAGCTTCTCACACAGCAAAGGAAACTGTCAAAAAAAATTAAACGCAGCCTACATAATGGAAGAAAATATTTGCAAACTGTATATCCGATAAAGGGTTAATAGACGCACTATATAAAAAACTCCTATGACTCAACAGCGATAAAACAAATAATTTTTGAAATGGGCCAAGGAACTGAAAAGATATTTCTCCAAAGAAGACATGTAAATGGCCAACAGGTATGTGAAAATGTGCTCAACATCACTAATTATCAGGGAAATGCAAATCGAAACCACGAAGAGATATCATCTCACACCTGTCAGGATGGCTATTATTAAAAAAAGAAGAAGAAGGTAACAAGTGTTGGCGAGGATGTGGAGAAAAGGGAGCCCTTGTGCGTTGTTAGCAGGAATGTAAACTGGTGCAGCCACTATGGAAAACAGTACGGAGGTTCCTCAAAACATTAATCATAGAGCTACAATATGATCCAGCAATCTCACTTCTGGGAATATAACCAAAGAAACTGAAATCAGGATCTCCCAGGGCTATCTGCATTTCAATGTTCCTCACGGCATCATTCACAATAGCCAAGATGGGGAAGCAATTTAAATGTCCATTGATGGATGAATAGATAAAGAAATTGCAGTATTTACACACAATGGAATATTATTCAGCCTTTAAAAAGGAGGAAGTACTATCATTTGTGACAACGTGGATAAACCTGGAGGACATTATGCTAAGTGAAATAAGCCAGACACAGAAGAACAAATACTACATTACTTACATCAGCAATCTAAAATAGTCAAGTTTATAGAAGCGGAGAGTTAGAAATGTGGTTACCAAATGGCTGGGTGGAGGGGAAAACAGGGAAGTGTTGGTCAAAGGGTACAAAGTTTCAGTTTTGCAAGTTGAATAAGTCCTAGAGATCTACATACTACAGTACCTGTAGTTAAAAATACTGTATTGTTGAGTGTGTTTTCGAGTGTGCAGTCCCTTATTTAGGTCTTCATGTTTTCCATAAATTACATTGTTTAAAAAATATTTATTTGATGATAAAAGAAAAAGAAAAAGACTGTCTTGACTGAATAACAGGGGAGGCTGATTTACATGAAAGAGTCTGGAGAGTTCCTTCTGCTGAAGACCTGAGTAGGAGTTCACCAGGGGAAGAATCGGGAAAAGAATATTCTAGGCCGAGGGAACAGCATGTTCAAAGATTTTGAGGCAGGAAAGGACTATATATATATATAGATATATAGATATATAGATATATATAGATATATATATTTATTGAAGTATAATTGATTTACAATGTTATGTTAGTTTCAGGTATACAGCACAGTGATTCAGTGTCATATATATATATATATGTAAATTCTTCTCCAGATTATTTTCCCTTGTAAGTTATTACAAAATATTGAGTATACTTCCCTGTGTTATACAGTAGGCCCCTGTTGGCGATCTATTTTATATATAGTAGTGTATATATGTTAATCCAAACCTCCTAATTTATCTCTCCCCCACCCCTTTCCCCTCTGGTAACCATAAGTTCATTCTCCATGTCTGTGGGTCTATTTCAGTTTTATAAATAAGTTCATTAGTATCATTTTTTTTAAGATTCTGCATATAAGCGATATCATATGATATTTGTCTTTCTCTGTCTGACTTACTTCACTCAGTATAACAATCTCTAGGTCCATCCATGTTGCTGCAAATGGCATTGTTTCATTCTTTTTAATGGCTGAGTAATATTCCATTGTGTACATGTACCACATCTTCATCTGTTCATCTGTCGATGGACATTTAGGTTTCTTCCATGTCTTGGCTATTGTAAACAGTGCTGCAGTGAACATTGGGACATAAACCAACCATTTTATTATGTAACAGATTCTGTGGGTCAGGATTTGGACAGGGGACAGTGCAGATAGCTTGTCTATGCTCCACGTCTGAGGCCTTAGCTTGAAGAGTTTAAGGGCTGGCAGTGACTCTGTAGCTGGGCCTGGGCTCATTTTGCAGTGCCTTCACTCAGTACCTATATGTGGACACTCCATGTGGCCTGGGTTTCCTCACAGTATGGCAGCCTCAGGGCTCTTGCATGATGTCTCAAGGTTCTAGCATGAGTGCTCCAATGGACAAGACAGAAGCTGTATTGCTTCTTAGGACCTAACCTCTGAGGTCACACAGTTTCACTTCTGCCATACTTTACTGGACGCTCTTTGTCAAAAACAGTCATAGCCCACCAAGATTCAAGGAGGGGGGAAGCACAGACCCCCACTTCTGGATGGGAGGCTGGCAAGGTCACACTGTATAAGAGCACATGGGATGGGAGATGTTGTCATGGTCATCTTTGGAAACTATAATCTACCACACGACGCAAACCAAAGAAGATGGTCTATGAAGGAGTTTCTAGCTTTGGAGAAAGATGTTTCTCAGCATCCCTGAAATCAACATCTTAACGCTACCTCCTGGAGAACCTGTCTGCACCTCAGTGCTGTTCAGTGTGAGATTCTTCCACCTAGACTCATGAATGGATCTAAGATGTAGTAGGTAGAATAATGGCTCCCCAAATAGGTCCACATCCTAATCGCTGAAACATGTGACCACATTACCTTACATGGCAAGGAGGGCCTTCATGGATGGGATGATTTTGAGATGGAGAGATGATAAGAGAGAAGTAAGAGAGTTGGAAAAGGAGAGGGGATGACAACAGCGGACCTGATCTCTCTCTTTAACGACTACGCAGTTGGCTTTGGAGACGGAGGAAGGGGCCATAAGCTAAGGAACGCTGGTGGCCACGAGAAGCTGGCAAAGGCAAAACAATGGATTCCCCCCTAGGTCCTTCAGAAGGAACATAGCTCTTCTGATGTCTTGATGTTTAGCCCAGTGAAACCCATTTTCAGACTTGTGACTTGCAGAACTATAAGACAATGACATTGTGTGGTTTTAAGCTAAAAAGTTTGTGACAGTTTGTTCTGGCAGCCATAGGAGAACTAACACATAAAAGAATAGTCTTTGGTTTTCTGTCTGGCTTTGCCTCTTTCTCCAGCAGTGGTGCCTTCAGAACTCAGAAGACCGTAGACTGAGTGTGGCCTAGTTGCTCCCTCCGAGGCAGTCGGAGCCTAAAAATTGGCTACAGTGGATTCTAAAGCTTTACCCCAAACGCTCTTGACATTCAGGAGATAAGATTTCTGATGAGAAAATACCTGTGAGGGACGTCAAAGTTTTCTCCCAAAGTTTCATCATTGAACTGCCCTAGAATCTTGCTACTCAGCGTGGCCCCCAGACCAACAGCTGCAGTGTCATCTTGGTAAGCCAGCCCATAAAATGCAGAATCGCAGAGGCTGCCTTCACACCTACAGAGTTAGAATCTGCATTTAAACAAGATCCCCAGAAGAACTACGGGTGCATGAAATTTTGAGATGCGCTGTTTTAGAGATCTTACTGCACTGACCCATCTCTCCAGAAGTCCTCAGAGAGAGCGTCAGAATGGTTGTTTCCTTTTAAAATATAAAGTGGAGGTGGCCCTGAATGTGAACAAATGTGCAAAAGTAGGACGAGTGTCCCCAGTTACTGAGGCTGGGGGTTGGATTCAGGATGCACGTGGGGTTTCTTACTGTCACTTGATGCTGTTTCTAGGCTGAGGGAAAACAGACACCTGTGTGTTTTCTCCAGGAAATACGTACAAAGAAAAGTTTGTGATGTTCTCGGAAAGGGGCCAGAGGTTTCACCCAGCTGAGGAGCAAGGCTCCCTCAAAGGGTAGATGAACAAAAGAATGCTCGTGTTTCCTTCAAAATGGTCATAATTTAAATTCTGTCCAATGCCGCCTGGGTACATTGCAGACTCTCAGAAGCTTTTTTTTTTTTTTTAAAGTCATGCAATGGGGCTGTTTCAGTTTATATCCTCCCTAAGTAAAGCCATACAAGTGCCATGTTTCTAAGTCTGTACACTGCCAGGAACACACACATGGACTGTAGCAAGGACGTGGTCCTGTAAGGGAAAGAGGCAGCAGACTGTGGGCGAGAAAAAGGAGGCAGCCCTGAGACCCCAAGACTTTGCAGACCGAGACACATTGTTTGTGATCTCAGTGAGATTCTGCTTTGATTGTAGATCCAGTGATTCTCCATTTCAGAAATGCATTCAGGCTGAAAACTGCCCGAGAAGAGAAGGGAAATGTCAGGGAGCTGAAAAGGATTCTTGAGCACGAGAGGATGCCAACATCAAGACAAAGAATCATAATTCTTTTGTCTTAGGAGGGAACTTGCTTTTGTTTTCCATCTTCATATTTCCTGAGGTCACATTGCAGGGAAGTAAGAGATTGGGCTCCTCAGAACCCAGATCCAAATAGAGCGTCTTCACTAAAGATGTGTGAAAATTGGATGGTTGAATTTTTCACGTTGGGTTTTCTCTAGTCAGGTTATAACCCTTTTGGGGACTGTTCTTTTTCATGGTCTATAATTATTCAGAGTAATGGGAGAAGGATGGTTTGAATTATTTTAAAAATGGATTCTTTGCGGGGGGTGAATTGGGAGATTGGGATTGACATATATACACCACTTTGTATAAAATAGATAACTAATGAGAACCTGCTGTATAGCACAGGGAACTCTACTCAGCGCTCTGTGGTGACCTAAATGGAAGGAAATCTAAAAAAGAGGGGATATATGTATACGTATAGCTGATTCACTCTGCTGTACAGCAGAAACTAACACAACATTGTAAAGCAACTCTACTCCAATAAAAATTTTTTAAAAAACTAAAAAAAAAAAAACCAAAACCTGAAAAAACAAAAAGGATTCTTTTAGCCAATACCCTGCTAAGAGTCAATATAAGGTTTTACCTAACCTATTACGCAACCAACCAAAACCAATTTACCACAAAGCCTGGTATGTAAATATACAAACTCTTCAAGATGCCAGAATTATACATAAGTTGAAAGATACAGATGAACCGCAGGCAGAGAATCTTAGAGGTTCTCTCTGGCAGGCGATGGGCTGAGGGTCTTACCCACATCGTCCCCCATAATCATCAACACATTCTTACAACGTGTGCTGCTGTTTTATTCCAATTTTACTGACGAACTGAACCGAAATGAACGGAAGGTCATTCCCCCATGTTTGCAAAGGTGGGGAAGCAGGAAATGGGGATTTCAAGTCAAATCTGTGAGTTGGGCTTCCTGATTTCTATTGAATTCCCACTGCAAACCCTAGGTTTAGTATTGCTGACCCATTTTACAGATAAAGAAATTGAGGATCAGTGATGGAGTCACTTTTAAATAGGAGAGTTGGGCTTCACACTGAGAAGTATCAAACTGATCTCAACGTTAGACCTCGCAGTGGATTAAAGTTGTCCAAATGAGGGAAGCTCTTTGTAGAGATGGAACAGTTCCATATTTTGACTATGATGTTCGCTGCTCAACTGCATACATGTGATGATAATTCATGGGACTCTGCATGCAATACACATGCAAACACACACATAGACACCCACACACAGGAGCACATGTGAAAACTGGTGAAATCTGAAAAAGGTCTGTACCTGAATTAATAAGCACTGCAGTCAATTTCCTGGTCTTGACAATATACTCTGGTGATGTAAGATATTATCACTGGGGGAAGCTGGGTGAAGAGTACAAGGAACTCTCTGTACTATTTCGCAACTTCTTGTGAGTCTTTTTATTTTAAAACATTGTCTTCAAATTCTTTAATGTTTCTCCCGTGGAGAGATGGAATCTCTGTTTCCTCCCATGGATTCTGGGAAGGCTCTGTAACTGTTCACAGATAGAATACAGTGGGGGAGATGCTGTGCCAGATTTCAGGCTCAAGTCTCAAGAATTTGGAGGCCTCACTCCCTGGATCTTGTTATACTCTCTCTGGGAGCTCTGAGCCACTATACATGACATCCGACACCCCTGAGACTGCCATGTGGAGAGGCCATGTCCGGGCCTTCAATCAACCATCCCAGATGAACTTGGCCTTCCATTCATCCTTGCTAAATCGCCAGTCACAGATCAAAGACTTGGACTCTCCAGACGGGTCCATTCTCCAGCTGATTAACAGCATGCTGTCCATCAATACCTCACAGGGCCAAAAAACCACCTAGCTGAGCCCCACTCACATTCTTGATCTGTGAAATCATGAGACCTAACAAGATGGTTGATGCTTGGTGCCTCTAAGTCGTGGGTAGTTTGGTGTACAGAGACGGATAAGAAAATAAGACTTTTCATTATCTGATAAAGAAAGGCAAGGCTGATAACAAGGGGTTAGATACACAGAATCAGATGCTGTGACACAGTAGGCATGTCCCTTCCCCTCTTTTGGCCTCAGTAAGACTGGCTTTACCTTGAATGTCACTTCCTCCAGGAAGCTATATATAGATTGGATTAGATGTCTCCTCCCTTTCTCCCCCTTGGTTAGCAGGAATCAGACGTATCTTGATGTTATGCTTTATTTCTCTCTTTCTCTCCCACCAGACAGTACACTCCGTGAGGTCAAGAACGAATTCTGTCTAGCTTATCACTATTTCACTCTGCCTACAACAAAACCTTTAATAGGTGATTATTGAACGAACGAGCAAAGACACGGGGGCACTCCCCAAAATCCTGCTCAGTGCTGGTCTCGTGTAGTTCTTTCTCTCTGGAGCTTTGGGGTAGGCGAGAAGGATCCAGGTATGCTTCCAGCACCTGTCAGATGCCAGCTTTCTGTCTGGGACTCCCAAGATCCCAAGTCCACAAATCCATCTGCTGAGCAACAGCTCAGAAGCAGCAAAAGCCGGGAGGGCAGAAAGGCGAGAGGTATGCCCCCCAGTCCCCCACCAAGCTGGCGTCACCCTGGTTTGCTTACTTTCCTGCTCAGCTGCTTTAGTCAGAGGAGGGCCATTTCCACGGGCTCCTGCCCCATAGGCTATCACCAGGGCAGCTCTCCAGTCCCTCCTGTATTTGCCTCTGCAGCTTCCTCATTTAGCCTCTGTCAGGGGGGTGATCTGTCTCCTCTTGGGCTGCCCTTGAAAATTCCAATCACAATGACACAACAGATATTTACTGAGCATTTCCCTCCAGCAAGGCTCTGGGCTGGACAAAGCCTCAACCTCCAGGAGCTTAATATTGGGTTGGCCAAAAAGTTTATTCGTTTTTTTTTCCTTCAAATGCTACAGAAAACCCCAAACAAACTTTTGGGCCAACCCAATATTTCAGTGGCATTTTTATCTGGTGGAAGGTGAGAGATGACAGAAAGAAAACTGAACCCCTGGCCTGTTCCTGAGGAGGTGCAGTAGTGACCTGGAGCCAGCACTCATGGGCTTGCAAAGGCCAGTTGACAAGCATTCAGGGATTTTGTGAGCTAGTTGTTAAACTGTGGGTGGCTTGAGATTGGCCAGGTGAGAATACACTCATCAAGAAAATCAGCACATTGGGACTTCCCTGGTGGCGCAGTGGTTAAGAATCTGCCTGCCAATGCAGGAGACACGGGTTCGGGCCCTGGTCTGGGAAGATCCTACATGCCGTCGAGCAACTAAGCCCGTGAGCCACAACTACTGAGCCCGTGAGCCACAACTACTGAAGACCGCGTACCTAGAGCCCGTGCTCTGCAACAAAGAGAACGAGAAGACTGCAATGAGAAGACCGTGCACCGCAGCAAATAGTAGTCCCCGCTCACGGCGGGAAAGAGAACTAGAGAAAGCCCACGCGCAACAATGAAGACCCAACACAGCTGAAAATAAATAAATAAATAAATGTATTTGTTTATTAAAAAAAAAGAAAAGAAAAGAAAATCGGCACACACTAGAATCCAGCTCCCTCACACCAGTTTGCCAGCACATCACTGGGAAATTCACTTCCCCTTTGTGAGCCTGTTTCCCTATCTGAAAAATGGGGATATAAATCCTGACCTTGAAAGATTTCACAAGTACTGACACAGTATGGTCCTTGGCACACTAGCTCCCTCTCCAGCCTGCTCTGTTCTTCCTGAACTAATATGGTAAGTTCACCATGGGTTCAGTTTTCCTTTGGATTTATGGGATGCGTAGACATCACTGAGTAGGAAAGAATAGGCATCTTAGGATGGAGCATGGGTGGTTACCCAGGTTAAGCAGTGTTACTTTGGAAAGTCCCTAAAGTTTTCCAGGAACTCCTTTCACCCCAGTATTGATAAGGGGACAGGGAGAATGAGATCAGGCAGAGATATGGAGGAGGCAGGTCAACATGTGAGGGTCTGGGTAGTTTTGTAAGTTGCCCAGTTTGGGACAAGGGTGCACTCACAATACTTCTCTTTGGTCATTCATTCATTCAAAAATACATGTACTGAGCATCACAGCGGACCAGCTAATCTCTGAGCTAGACTCTGCGTATGCAGCTATGAGCAAATATTTGCCCTGCCCTTGCGGAACTGAACAGGTTAATGGTGGAGACAATCACAAAACAAGCCATTAAAAGTGCACAGGTGTAATTTAAGGAAAATGCAGGCCACTGCATGGGCATGTATGGAGGGAAGCAGTTTTTGCTGGAAGCTGAAGAAGTGACATATAAGCAAAGCTTGGAGGGAAAATACCATTTTGTCATGATCGATGAGGAATGTGCAGACAGATGGCTGGATTGTCCACCATGATCCTTGCCTCCTCATGTTCATGCCCTGTGTGATCCTCTCCCCTTGGGTGTGGGCAGGACCTGTGACTTGCTACGACTAATAGAATAAGGCAATGGAGATGCAGTGTCACTTCCGTGATTACTTAACAGAGGACCGCAACTTCTGTCTTGCAAGCAGATTGTCTCTTTTGCCTTCTTGGCTTGCATGTAGATGAAATGACCGTGTTGAAGAGATCCACGTGACAGGGAATTGGGAGCACCCTCCCGCCAACAGCCAGCAAGGAACTGAGTCCCAGCAGCACCCCGGTGGGTTTGGAAGTGGATCCTTCCCTAGTTGAGCTTTCAGATGAGAATTCAGCCCCAGGTGACCATTGGATTGTAACCTGATGAGAGACCCAAAGCCGAGGACTCAGCTAAGCCAGGTCCAGACACTTGATCCACAGTGATCATGAGATATTAAATGCATTTTTGTTTTAAGCCACTAAGTTTTTGATAATTTGTTATGCAGCATAGTCAACTGATACAAAGAGGGTCAAGAATTTATTCCAGGTACAGAGAGCCGTGTGTGTGAAGGGGATGAAATAAAGAGAGTCTGAACACTGGAAGGAGGACAAGAAGGCCAGTGGATGGATTGAACATGAGAGCTATAAGCCTCTGAGAAGTGAGGCAAAGGTTAGCCTAGGCCATGTTCTACAGGCCCACAGGGGCCATGGAACAGTTTCTGGCGCTTATACTGGGGCCTCTGGGACATCAGTGAAAAATTGGAAATGGTGAGCTTGATGAAATTTGCTTTTCAAAACACACAGTTGGAAGTCCCCTTGGGTGGCTAGGTAAGGAGCCATGGTGGCTCAGACCAGGAGTTGATGGTTGATTTATAGAGAAGTGGACGCTTTCAAGAAATATTTTGGAGAAAGGATGGGCAGGATTTGATGACAAAGTGAATACAGGGTGAGAGAGAAGTAGAGCCATCTGTTGAAATGGAAAAAGAGGTTTTCGGTTGGAGGGTTTTGAGAGAGTTAGAACATTCTGGTTCAGCCTGGGAAGCTTGAAGGCTGAGGTGGAAATCAGTCTTTTGACCCCAGCTTCTGTCTGGGTCATTTTGACCTCCCTCAGGCAGGACAGTTTAGGATTTGCCTAGCTAATGAGCAGTTAACACACTGTGTAAAGATTTCATTAGCGCGTGGAGAAGGCCTGGCTGAAGAATAAATCTCCATGTCATTTTGTTGATGTGAATTAGTTCATATGAGAACACTCAAAAATGTGATCGACTGTACATTGATCAAGGGAAATGTGTTGATCTCCCTGGGGAGCCAAGCCACAGCTCACAATGGTACAGCTTTCTTTTGAATGTATGAAGTCCCCTACCGTCACACGGTAGGTTTAACAGGGTTGGATCACTGTAAGAAGTGTCTGGGGGCCATAAAAGTGATCTTGTTCTATTTCATGAGAGAGGGGACATTGATTCGTTCTCCCTTCACTTAGGCACCCACACTATTTTTCTCTTCTTATGTATAATTCATCTGTAAAGGTTTTGATAATTGCCCCTGAAAGTGGCTTAACTTTTCTGAGCTTTGGTTTTCTCCTGTTTGAAGCTTGGCGCTCCACACTTGAAATGTAGCTGTCTGGGCTCAAATCTTGGTGGAGTTCAGTCGGCTTTTCCCACTAGAATGGAAGCCCTGGGAAGATAAGATTATGTTTATAGTTTTCACTGCTGTGTCCGCAGTGCCTTAGGAGACAGCCTAGCTCAATAAGTGTTTGCTGAATGAATAAACGAAACGACCTGATACAGCACACGACATCTAGAAAGCCCTCAGAAAGTGGCAGCTGTCTTCTCTCTCTTCTTTCTCACTCTTCCTCCCTTGCTGGGTTCCTCTCTCTCTCTCTCTCTTTCAGCCTCCTCCTCTATTTTCTTCCTTTTGGGTTTGGGAAAAAGAGAGAAAACAGAAAGCGTCTCTTACTACTGGGTATCTGATTTTCTTTTGGCTTTCCCAGCATATGTATGATCATATCTGCTTCTGTTTAGAGTATGACATCAGAGGATTATCTTTCCTGGAGAGAACTAGTTAAACCTCAGCAGTAGAAAACAGTGCTATGGGACCCACAGGCCAGTTCTTCCTTGGAAAGGATATTTCTATTTTGGGAGATGGTTGGGGAATATCGTAGTTGTTCCTTGAGTTAGATGCTCTTTGCCTCAACTCAGGGAAAATGAAAAGTTACCCTGAGAATTGAGAGGGTGACCAGGCTAGACTTTAATTTACTGCTTCTCTAAATGGAATACTCATCATCTATCCATCCATGCATCCATGCATCCATCCATTCATCCACCCATCCACCCGTCTATTCATCTATCCAATCACTCATTCACTCATTCACTCACTAACTCATTCATTTTTTTTAACGTCTTTATTGGACTATAATTGCTTTACAATGGTGTGTTAGTTTCTGCTTTATTCACTAGCTCATTCATTTTTGTCTTCAAAGAAATATTTGTTGCACATCAACTATGTGCCCCACCTCATGCTAGGAATTGGGGATACCATGGTGACCAAAATGGATATAGGTTCTGCCCCCAAAGGAGCTTGTAGTCTAGTGCAGGCAATTCATCAGCTATCAAGGAGTGGGAAATTCTACAGGATGATTCAGATCGGAGAGGACGCTTTGCCTCCATCCTGCGGATGGTAAGTGAAGAAGCTTTGGGGTAATAGACAATAAGCTAATTACCTTCTAGAGATAGCATAAATAACACGGTACATAATCTCTTCTCTACTACCTAGTTAACAACTCCTTCTATTAAATTCTTTCTATTAGAATAAGTGAGGGGCTTTCTGTCTCCATCCTGGATCATGACTGACAGACACAGCTATGCAAAGGGTAAATAACATGTGGTCATGTTTACTTTCTAATATGAAATGGGTAAAAAAAACCCAGAAAGCAAAACTATCAAACAATATGATTGGAACCTTATTATTTTTTTTCTTAGCTACCTGTCTTTTTTAAGTCATCTTTTTCATTTTAAAATTTTAAAAATACGGTATATAATTGAAATATGACATTATATTAGCTTCAGGTGTACAGCATAATGATTCAATGTACATATATATTACAAAATGTAGACTAGTTAAGTCTACAATTTCAACGAGTAGGCAGTAAGTCTAGTTAACCATCACCACACACGGTTACACATTTTTCTCTTGTGATGAGAGCTTTTAATATCTACTCTCTTAGCAACTTTCAGATATACAATATACAGTATTATTTTTTAAATTTTAATCTTTTAATTGAAGTATAATTGACTTCACACAATACTATATTAATTTCAGGTGTACAGCATGGTAATTCGATATTTTTATAGATTACACTCCATACAAAGTTATTATAAACTATTGATTGTATTCTCTGTGCTGTACATTACTACCTTGTAACTTACTTATTTTATACCTAGTAGTTTGTGCCTCTTAATCCCCTTCGCCTATTTTGTACCTCTCCCAATAGACAGCATTATTAACATCACTATGCTATACATTTCATCCCCAGGGCTTATTTATTTTATAACTGGAAGTTTGGGCCTTTTAATCACCTTCACCCATTTTCCCCACCCTCCGCCTCTGGTACCACCAATTTGTTCTCTGTATATCTGAGTATTTTATTTTTTTAGTGTGTAGAGAAAAAAGAACGAAAATGAATGAAAAGAATCCAAGTGATCAGTGGCAGCCTCTGATGGCCAGCACATGCATCCATATAACAGAAAGTCCCCAAGTCCTACTTGGCTGAATCCTTCCCCTGCGGTGTGTCTCGTGAGAAGCCGACATGGCTGGCGGGAGACCCTTTGGAATTTTTCCCACTGGGTCTGTTTCCCTCCCTTGCCTGCACTCTTCGGATTCGCGGTGGGGTCCTGGGTACCGTCCATCCTACCAAGGAGCGTGGAAGGGCTTCTTTTGATGTGGGCATGGTCAGGGAAGGAATCGTTTTAGGAGGACAGCCTGGGGATCTTGGATCCCATCTCTGTGGCAACGATGCTGCAAGGACTGAAAATCTGATTTTGTTTTGGGCTGTGGTAGCCGCTAATTACAGGCAGCTCCAAGTCCCTTTGCTGTTCCCTAGAAAGGTCTCTGTTTATTGGTTGGCAAGGGTTATCTACTTTTTTTTCGCTTTTGAACTCTCCTCCTAGTCCTCTTCTTCCATTTCACCCATCAGAAAAATAAAATGTTTTTGTCGCCTCTGGAGGGTATTTGCTTTCCTGGTTGTTATGGAGATGAAGAGCCAGATGGCAGAGCAAGCTTGGGAAGGGAAGGATGGACGGAACGACCCAAGGTAGCCCTTGGCCCAGCTGGAGGTGCCTGTGAAGGATGGATGTGAAACAGAAGACGCAGGCCGGCCGGGGCCCTGAGGATAGCGAGAGAGACAAAGAGAAAAGCACAGAGAAGTGGGAGGGGGACGAGGTGGTGGACGGGAGGTGACTCAGACCCAAGACCCCAGGAGCTGATTCAACAGAAGCGCACAGGAACACCAGACGGCGAGGGGGGGGGCAGGGGGGCTTTTTTGTTTGCCATCCTCATGTCTTCAGCGAACGTTTTGATTCGCTGTGCTATCTACTTCCCTCTTTCCTCAAGATTGATCTGCAAACCTTGTCGCTCGGAGGGCTGAAGCAGCCTTTGGGGCTTTGGCGAATCCTTCCAGAGAAAACCCCTTTGCAGACCTTCCCGGGGCTGCCCAGCAGGTCCCCTTGCGGGACTGAGTATACATGGGGCGGTGAGGGCAGGACAGGGCTTTACTTCCCCGGCTCCGTCTAAGTCTGCCCTGCTCACGACCGTAGCCGCGAACCACGTGTGGCTATTTAAATGAACCAGAACAAAATAAAATTGAACATGCAGTCCCTTCTTGGTAGGTTCTGGTCGGTTTTTCTGTTAACCTAAAACCACTCTCAAAATGCAAGTCTAGGAATTAAAAGCAAATAGTTTCCCAGTTGCAGTAGCCACATTTCAAGTGCTCCATAACTACACGTGGCTGGTGGCCACTGTATTGGAGAGCACAGATGTAGACTGTTTCCACGATCACAGAAAGTTCAATTGGACAACTTTGGTCTGGAAAATAGTACCTTTCTGGACTCTTCCCTACACATTCCAAAGAGTGAAAGGAAACTATAGTCTGATAGGTTTTCATTCACTCATTATTGAACAAATATTTACCGCCTGCCAGACATTGTTCTAGATGCTGAGAATTCAGTTGAGACAGACAGTTCCTTTTCTTGTGAGGCTTAAATGCTCGTTTATGATAACAGACATTCTAGAGATACAAACAGAGTATGGCTATGGTGGAGAATAAAGCAAGTTAAGGAAGAATTCTGGGTGCTAGGAACTGGAGAGTGTTCTGCTCTATAAAAGATAGTCAGAGAAGGCTCGAGAAGACGATGAGGGAGCAAGCTTTGCAGGTTTCTGGAGGCAGAGAATGGCAGGCAGAGGGAACTGCCGTGCAAATGTCCTGAGGTGGAAGCGTGCCACTCAGTTTTGAGAAGATGAGTAACACAATCTGGCTTCGCTTTTAGAGGGATCTCCCCCGGCTGCCAAGTGGAGAATAAACCAGAGGGGAGAGGAAGGACGGCTCCCAGAGAACAGTGGGGAGGGTACTGGCATATCCCAGGTGAGAGGTGATGGTGGCTTGGACCAAAGCAGCAGCAGTAGGAGAGTTGAAAAGTCAGATTTCAGGAGATATTTTGAAAGTAGAGCAGATAGGATTTCCTGCTGGATTAACGCAGGGGTGTGAGAGAAAGAGAGGCGTCAAGCAGGACACAGAGGCTGGAGAGTCGAGACAGATAGATCTCCACTTATGAAGATGGGGAGATGGCTGGCAAGCAGTTCTGAGGTGGGGACAACCAAGAGTTTAGCTGTGGACCTAAGAAACTTGAGATGCCTATTCAATATCTGTGTGGTGATATTAAGGACACAGTTGAATCCATGCATCTATCCACTCAACAGATATCTGTTGGGCTCAGATATATACCTGGGACTTAGTCATCCTGGATATGAGAGATTGACACTCAATTTTATTTCCAGTTGTCTTCAGTTGTTCCATTAAATGAAAAGAAATATGCATATCTTGTTTCCATCGTTTTTGTACCAGCAAATCTAAAGTCTGCTCTGAGCAGAGCATCCAGCTGACAGGCTCGGTCCCTTGCTTCTTCCTTTTTTTTTTTTTTTTTTTCCAATTCCTTCAGTTCACAGCCTGCCATTCAGGGACACTAAGAACATCAAATGTCAGCCCAGCCCTTGAGAAGCTGGCAGCTAGTAGGAGTGGTTAAGACACAGAACAAAGCGCACCGGCTTTGGACCCATCAAACCTGATTCCCGAAACTAGCTCCACCATGCACCAGCCCTTTGGCCTGGGGCCATCCCCTCAGCCTCTCTGAACTTGTTTGCTCATCTGTATAATGGAGTGCCTGACACCTAGCTCTCCGGGCTGTCAGCAGGATTAGAGAAAATGCTATAGATCTACCAGCTTAGTGCCTGACACATATAAGGGCTTACTTAATAAGCGGTTGTTAGGATTAACTTCACGTTAACGAATGAAACAGATACGTGATAGGAAAACATTGATGATATATGTGGTCAGGTGCTTTTAGAAACAGGACTGAAGGAAGTGATGAGAGACTGAAAAGCATAGAGGCTAGCTAGCATCACGGGCTTTGGAGATAGATATTGGTTCCAAACCCAGCGCCTCTGCTTATGCACTGGGTTGACACTTGGTTCCCGGGGCCTTGGTGTTTGGATCTGTAAAATGGGGACAATGACCCATTAGTACCAACTCACAGACTTGCTGAGGATATGTGTAAAGGCTGAGCCCAGTTCTGGGCTCACAAGAATTGCTCAATAAACATCAGTTGCTATTATTTCCAGGGGAACACAGGGAGCCAGAGGAAGCTTTCAAAAGGAAAAAGTGAATCAGAGGGCACATGCATGTATTAGACATTAGGGAAAGGAAAAGCAAAGCAAAGCAAAACAAAGCAAAGCAAAGCAAAACAAAGCCCTTTTCTGGGTCTATAGAAAGGCAACCCAAACTGCTCTACTGTTGCCCTGTCTGGTGTTCACAAATGTCTTTGATGTTCCTGTTCAGGATCTTGAGGCTCTTTTAAGATTTTTTTTTTTGGTGGGGGGTGCTGCATTGGGTCTTCGTTGCTGCACTCAGGCTTTCTCTACTTGTGGCGAGCGGGGGCTACTCTTCGTTGTGGTGTGTGGGCTTCTCGTTGCGGTGTCTTCTCTTGTTGTGGAGCACAGGCTCTAGGAGCACGGGCTTCAGTAGCTGTGACACATGGGCCCAGTAGTTGTGGCTCGCAGGCTCTAGAGCACAGGCTCAGTAGTTGTGGCGCACGGGCTTAGCTGCTCTGCGGCATGTGGGATCCTCCTGGACCAGGGATCGAACCCGTGTCCCCTGCATTGCCAGGGAGATTCTTAACCACTGCGCCACCAGGGAAGTCCTCTTTTAAGATATTAACTTCTCAAAGAAACCTTCCAAGTGTCTGGTCTGACCGAAGCAGGAACACGATGGATATGTCTAGAAGGATTTTGAAATGCAAGGGGTGAATGTGTTTTTCAGGCTGGATTTTTAATCAAGGAACATCTCAAGGAACCAGGGGTCCTCTTCCTAAGTCTGCAGGAGCTGACACCCTCCTAGAGGGCGACTCAAGAACATTCATGGGTGGGGTAGGCAGTGGGCCTTGTTAATGTCCTAACCAGGGTGGCATAACCAGTCTGTAGGCAAAGTTTTTCTGAGCTGACAAGTTATCCCAAACTCTAACTGTGCAGTCAGTCACTCCTGGTGCTACCTGCAGGCTTAGCTTGTGGCCTGGACTATGTCATGTTTACACAGGTCCAGAGCTTACCTTGCAGATACCATCAGGCAGCCAGAGGTGAACGGAGTTTTTTGTCTCCCTTTTCCACGATGCACTTAGAGCAGCTAATTTGTGTGGTTGGGGTAACTCCCTTAAAAGTTAAGCAGTCAAGGTGGGCCCTGCTGTAGGTGCCCTTGGTAAATATATGGCATCCTGCCAGGCCAGCTCATCAGCACAGCTGGTCCCACTTAACTAGGAGAGGCAGAGGGCAGAGGGCATGGGCCTTGCAATCAGCAATCAGGCAAACTGGGTTCTGAACCCTGGTAATGCCACTTACTAGCTGTAGCCACGCTGTTCCCGTCTTTATGCTTCTCGGTTTCCTCTCTTGCAAAATGAGTTATACATGGAGATAACATCTATGAGTAGCAGCGTCTATGTCAAAGACTGTTGCAAGGATTGAATGCAATACTATATGTCTGGGGCTTCCCTAGTGGCGCAGTGGTTAAGAATCCACCCGCCAATGCAGGGGACATGGGTTTGAGCCCTGGTCTGGGAAGATCCCACATGCCGCGGAGCAACTAAGCCCGTGCGCCACAACTACTGAGCCCGCGTGCCACAACTACTGAAGCCTGTGTGCCTAGAGCCCGTGCTCCACAGCAAGAGAAGCCCGCACTCCACAATGAAGAGTAGCCCCCGCTCGCTACAACTAGAGAAACCCCGTTCGCAGCAACGAAGACCCAACAGAGCCAAAGAGAAAAAAAAAGAAAGGTTAAAAACAAATACTGTGTGTCTAATGCCTGTTCAACAAATATTAATACTTGCCAAACATACGCTAGGTACTATTCTTTTCTGTTGTTTTATTTTTTTAATTGAGTATGAGGACTTCCCTGGTGGCGCAGTGGTTAAGAATCCGCCTGCCAATGCAGGGGACACGGGTTCGAGCCCTGGTCCGGGAAGATCCCACATGCCGCGGAGCAACTAAGCCCATGAGCCACAGCTACTGAGCCCATGTGCCACAACTACTGAA
Source organism: Kogia breviceps (assembly GCF_026419965.1). Classification (NCBI taxonomy): domain Eukaryota; kingdom Metazoa; phylum Chordata; class Mammalia; order Artiodactyla; family Physeteridae; genus Kogia; species Kogia breviceps. The sequence continues at coordinate 76,929,627 of NC_081324.1, read as the reverse complement.
GCCCGCGCACCTAGAGCCTGTGCTCCGCAACAAGAGAAGCCATGACAATGAGAAGCCCGCGACCGCAACGAAGACCAGCCCCCACTCACTGCAACTAGAGCAAGCCCACGTGCAGCAACAAGGATCCAACACAGCCAGAAATAAATAAATAAATTAATTAATTTTAAAAATTGAGTATAGTTGATGCACAGTAGTATATAAGTTATAAGTGTACAATTTGGTGATTCATAATTTTTAAAGGTCATACTCCAGTTATAGTTATTATAAAATATTGGCTATCTTCCCTGTGTTGTATGATATATCCTTGTAGCTTTTTTTATACATCGTAGTTTGTAACTCTTAATTCCCTACCCCTATCCTGCCCCTTCTCCCTCTCTCTCCCCACTGGTAACCACTAGTTTATTCTCTATATCTGTGAGTCTGCTTTGTTTCTGTTATATGCACTAGTTTGTTGCATTTTTTAGATTCCACAGATAAGTGAGATCATCCAGTATCTGTCTTTCTCTGTCTGACTTATTTCACTCAGCATAATGCCCTCCAGGTCCATCCATGCTGTTACAAATGGCAGGTTTCATTCTCTTTTATGGCTGAGTAGCTAGGTACTATTCTTAGCACTTTACATTCATCAACTTATTTAATCTTCCCAACAACTCTGTGAGGTATGAACTATTTTTGTCTCCATTTTACAGATGTGGAAACAGACAGACAGATGAGGTCACTTTCCCAAGGTTACGCATTAAGTCGTAAAAGGAACATTCAAAGGATGCCTGACTCCAGATCTTGTGCCCTTGACCACTGGGTACTACTTCCTCCCAATAAATGATAAATGATCAGTATTTTATTTTTCCAGTCTTTACTGGGTGCCTGTGAGCTGTGTTAAACTCACTCGGAATCCAGAAATAACCACGAGCCTGTCTTTTTCCCACCATGGAGAACAGTGGCTGATCTCAGGCCTTTGAGATCTGTACAATTCCATATACTTATTTATAGCAAGACATAACTAAATTCTGCCCATCTAGGCTTTCATTCCCTCTCTCTCTCTCTCGCTCTCTCTCTCTCTCTCTCTCTCTCTCTCTCTCTCTCTCTCTCTCTCTCTCTCTTATTCCCAGGGGAACTTTTAGTAGCTTATTTGGAGTGAACACCATCCGGAAAAAAAAATTTCAGTAAGGAAAACAGGAATCAAGACGTCAGGACGGGTTGCCGACAGGACCTTTGATCTGGCCAGAAATAAATATAAGGGAAGCTGTCGAGAGCTCTCTTGCCCGATTTCCATCTAAAGCAATAGAAATAGGCCTCAATCACCGAGCCCCTATGCTGCCCCCAGGACTGGTGAGGATGAGAATGTGATCTCCACGTTGCAATGGGAATCCAGTGGCTCTCAAGAACTTTGCTGGTGTTCTGCCTCCCGAGGGTGGGCTGGGGAGAAAACGTCCATTGCTTGTCGCCGCGTTACTCACGGTAGCCAAGAAAACTAAGTGTTTGTCCAGGGATGAATGGATAAAGAAATTGTCATATATATGAGATATAAATTATATTTAATATGATATAGTATTACATATTATTATTATTCAGCCTTAAAAAAGGAGATCCTGCCATTTGCAACAGCATGGATGACCCTGGAGGATATAATGCTAAGTGAAATAATCCAGACACAGAAAGAAAAATACTGCATGATCTCATGAACATGTGGAATCTAAAAAAAGTTGAACACATGGAAGCAGAGAATAGGACAGTAGTTATCAGGGGTGGGGAGGTGGGGGAAATGGGGAGATGCTAGTCAAGGGATACAAAGTTGGAGTAATGTAGAATGAATAAGGATCTTATGTACAGCATGATGACTATAGTTAATAGTGCTGTATTGAAAACTAGAAATTTGATAAGAGAGTAGATTCCAGGAGCTTTCGCCACTTCAACAAAAAGAAAAGTAATGATATAAAGAGATGGATATGTTAATACACACATGTGTATATGTACATCATAATACATATGGATCTGTTAATACAGCATATGTGTATGTATATCATAACATCATGTGGTACACCTTAAATAGATACAATTTAAAAAAATAAATCAGGATAGGAGAAAAGTTCCAGAGATGATTCACAGCTTGTGGGCACCTCGTGTTGGCTGGGAGGTAAAGTTACACAGCGACTAACTCGGACATTTGGGAAATGATAGCAATTATGGCAGGCATTTCTTCAGTTCTTAGGTACCAGACACTGTGCTAAGCCCTTAAATGTATTACCACATTTAACGTTCACAAGAATTCTATGAGGTACTATCACTTCCATGTCACAGATGAGAAAACTGAGGTTCAGAGTGTTTTAGCAGGTTACCCAGGGCCGTGAGAGCTAAGGTGTAGTGGAGGGGGAATTTGAGTCCAGGCTCTATGACTCCAATACTTGGTCATTTAACCACTAATCTCTTCTTAAGTAATGACTGGGGCTCAGAGAGTTGAGTTTCTCAGTGGGAATTTCCTAGTTCATTGAGTTGTTCCTAGAGCTTCAGGATTGTAGAGCAGAGACAACAAAGTGAATCCTGGCATTTGCTGAGTACTTGCTGTATGCTCAGCCTCGTGTGAGGGGTTTCAGAAGCTCAGAGAAGGGTGTACAGGACAGGAACAGGGGAAGGAGTGAGTGAGGGAGACGGAGGACCCAGGGATGGCTTGATTACTAGATGATGTAGGCCAACGTATCTGCCTTGGGTGACCAGGTAGATGGTAGAGCCATTCCTCAGATTCGGGTACCAAAGGAAGAGATCTGGGGGAGATGGTGAGACAGACGCTATGGTTACCAGCCCACCAGGCATCCCCCTTATTCCCTGCAAATTGATTTTGTTCACGTTTTGCCCTGTGGTCTGCAAGTGGGCATGGGACCCAGTTCTAACCAGTGAGAGTAGGATGGAGGCTATGACGACTCTGGAAACGTGGCTTCTTTATTGCTCGAAAGAGAAAGTGATGCCAGAAAAAGGCCTCCCCTCTCGCCCACACCTTCTGCCTTGGGCACAGGTTGTGACCTGGAGCTGTGGCCACCATCTTGTGAGCATGAATTGAGAAGCATGAAGAAAAGTCAATATGTTGAGCCCAGTTGACTGGCTGGATGGGCCAGAGCTTGCCTTGATACCCGGCTGAGTGGATTCCCCAAACATGGACAAAAACTTCCTGCCTACAGATGTTCAAATATATCCAGATTAAATATCTTTACCGTTTAATCCACTGTGAGCTGGCTTTTCTGTTGCTTGCAGCTGAAGGAATCCTAACGGATGTCCAAGTAAGTTTCGTTTTGGGGCTCTTAAGTATCTGAGAGGTCCCTTTGAAAACTTCCTGAGAAAGATGAAAGAAGAAAAGAGAGATTTGTCAACCAAGTTGAGGGTGGGGATGCAACTTTATTCCCCTGTGCTGGGAAAACAGAGTGAGAGGGGATGGATGCACTTGCTGGAATGGATGCATAGAAGGTCTCTGAACACATGCAAATCCCCCACATAAAAGCAGTTTACATGTTGGCCATCTGAGTGGATGTCTGGCTCTCTTACAGGTCAGAGCAGGTCGGAGAATCTTTCCCGTTATTTCAGGGAGGAACAGATCCAAGTTGTTCATACAGCTAAACATCGTTCCCTGGGTATCTTCTCCCAAGATCTAATTTTTAGGGAGCCAGGCTTACTGCCACCAAGGAGGAAGGGCTCATGAAATCGTGGCCAGCCAGGGTCATTGGAGCTCAGGCTAGGAACTTAGGTAGTGGGAGATCTTCTGCTTTCAGGGCTCCTTACCACCAGCCTGCTAGTGCTGGGATGCTCTTGGTCAAGGGGACTTTGCTGTTCCTACCTGTGCAAGAGGCTCTCCCAGTATTAATACATCCAGTTGTCTCTGTGCTGTGCTCCCAGACAGCCAGATGCAATTTGCACTCCACCATCCTCTGCATCCCATCTGCAAGCATTTGAGTGTCCCCTCGCTCTGGGGACCAGAGACCTGACCTCTTCCTCGCTCTCCCTTCCTCTTTCCACCCCTGCCCCTCCTTCCTCCCATGATATGTGAGAAGGACAGGCAGCCTTGTTGGTCCCAATCACCATCTTTGAAAGCCTCCTCCACTGCACCCTCCTCTCCATTTCGCGCCCCCCCCCATTCCAAGCCCAAATGCTTTGCCCGGCACGCTCTTATTTGTCACCAGATGTTCGAGGTTGCAAACCGACCCCCTCGCTTTTCCATCTTCCTTTATTGTATTCGCCTCCCCCCTTCCGGTGATTCTGCAGACAGCCCCCCATCCTGGCGTGTGCGTGCTGACCTCCACGTGCTCCCGAGTCAACTGATTGCGCCTGAATCCACTTAAAGGTGAAAGGATAAAGCAATTTTCTTCAAGATGTGGCCTAAACTGTTTAGTCTTGGAGGTCTCCAAAGGGCGGGAATGAAAGGATGTCCCCCGCAACTGCCACTTCAGCCTCAGAGCACCCCATCGGGGCGCTCCTTGATCTGAGCAATTTGGAAGAGCTTAAGCAGTCTTTGAGCAGTTTGTCAGACCTCTGCAGAATCAGGCCCAGAATGTATGGGCAGTGTCGGCGATTGCCTGGTTAGCAGACTTGCAAATAAAAACGGAAGGAAAATTAAAAAGGGTCATCATCAACTGGTCCCGCATCAAAGAGTCAGGAGGCATCAGTGCAAATGGAGAAAGTTGGCATCCATCAATCTGACATGGGGACAATGGGCTGTGAGTTGATATATATTTTTTTTAATTTTATTTTTTTCTTTCCGTTTGTTTATTATTATTAGTTTTTATTTTTTATTGGAGTAGAGTTGCTTTACACTGTTGTGGTAGTTTCTGCTGTACAGCAAAGTGAATCAGCTATATATATACATATATCCCCTCATTTGGGGATCTCCTTCCCATTTAGGTCACCACAGCGCGCTGAGTAGAGTTCCCTGTGTGAGACAGCAGGTTCTCATTAGTTATCTATTTTATAAACAGTGGTGTATATACGTCAATCCCAATCTCCCAGTTCATACCCCCCCCCCTTGGTAACCATAAGTTTGTTCTCTACGTCTGTGACTCTATTTCTGCTTTGCCAATAAGTTCATCTGTACCATTTTTCTGGATTCCACGTATAATCGATATGATACGACATTTGTGAGTTGATATTTTTAATTGTTAAGTGAGGAGTCTGGAAGCTGGGGCTGGAATCTAAACAGCTCTCAGCCCTTTCCACCACTGCAGTACATCCGGCCCAATTTGGCCCTGGAATATTTTTGATTAGGGAATGTTAGACTGTGATTGTCTGAAGGGCAGGAAGGCCGGGGTGGGGCAGGGGTAGGGCCGGGGGTGGGCCGTGCGCTGCATACTCAGAGGCTCCAGGCTGCACAAAGGGACCCCATTCAACTCCTGGCTCTGGTCGATATTCACTCTGGCTCCTGAGAAAGTCACTTGTCTCTGGGCCTCAGTGTCCCCGTTGATCTGTTTTGAGGATGATGCAGGGGAGCCATTTGCTTGCAGTCAATTCCTACTTGTGCTCTTCGTATGAACTAGTTAATGAGTCACCTTTTCCTGGCTAGGGTGCCGGCATTGGATACCGCAGCCTGGAAGGACCAGAGAGACAGACAGATTTTATCTTCCTGGGACGGATTGTAGGTTCCCCTTTCCTCCAAGTTGCCTTTCCTTCGCAGCCTTTGTAAGTAGTCTTGTGAAGCACACGGCCTGGATTCCAGCATGCAACCCATCCCTAACTGTACTGTCAATGCCTGGTGGCTTCTTCTGCTTCTACCAGTAGGCAGTGAGGTTTCTGTAGGCAAAAGCCATGTCAAGCTTGCTGCATGATATAATCTCCCAGTAACTCACATAAGTGTGACTCTGGGCAAGTGACTTCATCTGAGCCTCAGTTTGTCCAGCTGGAAAATGAGACTCAAAAATAGTACTTTCCCCCATAGGAGTGCGATAAGAATTAAATGAGGCACTCCATGCACAGTGGCTGACACAGAGTAAGTACTCAACAAATGTTTGCTGTGCTATTATGATGATTACTCTAGTTGTCCTTGAAGGACTGTCCCTGGAGTCTCAGATATCCCATTTCCAACCAGCCATCCCATAGGCAGAGAGTAGATTCTTTCCTTCATGAAATCTCTGGGAAGTGTCACATCCCAAGGGCCCAAGGTGCTGGGAAACCGTGTCTAAGTGGGATCTAAGTGAAATTGAAAATCCAAGTGGGTTTGGATTTTTCTGCCGAACGCCTTCACATACATTGCAAGTGCGACCCAGAATTCGTGGTGGTTTGGACAATCCATCTGACCTCATAAAAACCACTTAGAGGCAAATGTGTACACCCAGCAATCCCACCTATTTATCTGCTAGAGGAACACTTGCAAATGCTCATAAAGAAGCACATAAAAAGATGGTCATTGCCGCCCTCTTTGCAAGAACAGAAATCTGGAGACAGCCTAAACGCACATCAGTAGGAGACTGGTTAAATCAATCATGTCAAGTCCTTGCAAGAGAAGAATGTCCAGCAGTTTAAGGGTGAGGTTGAGCTATGGAAGGATCCCCAAGACGCTTTGATAAGTGAAAAAAATGGCACAGCAACTGCATCCATGTAAAAACAAAATGAACAAGCCTATATTTATGCATGGCGTACATCTATGTATAAATGCATAGAGAAATATCTGGTGCTCAGCAAACCAGTAACGATGGAGCTACGTCAAAATGGGAAGGAGAAGAAAGGAAAGCAGAAGGAAAGTTCCCTGCTTTCTTTCCCTGAAATGTTGGATTTTTAACAAAAAGAAATTATTATGCATTTCCAACATAAATTAGCAAGTGAAACATGCTCAAAGATAGGGAAAGTTAAAATTACAACTCGAAAGGACAGAATTTCAGTAAAATTCTGTGACAGAGAATACATCCCAAATGCCTCTTAACACTAGGATAAGAATGAATTATGGTGCGTTCACACGATGGAAAACCGTGTGTGCTGATGAGAATAAGCAAACTGCAGCTACACAAAATGCTGTAAATAAACCTCACAAATGTAATATTAAGTGAAGGAAGCTAAACACGATTAGCCATGTGCTATATGAACCCACTGGTGCAAAGAACAGAACGAGGCAAAACGAATCTAGGCTCTTTTAAGTCGGGCTAGTGGCTAATCTTGGTGGAGGGTAGTTACTGGCGGGAAACGTAAGGAAGCTTCCAGATGCACTAATGCTCTCTTTCGAGACTGGGGCACAGGTTACACTGGTTTGTTCAGTTTGTGAAAATACCTTAAGCCGAACACTTAACAAGTTGTGCACTCTTCTGTATGTATATGTCAGTAAAAGTTCAAAAAAAATCAATACATTCAAAACAAGGTGTTTTTTTTTTCTTAAATATGACAGCGGAAAAAGCCCTTTATTTTCCTAGAAAACCCACCATAAACCAGTCTTAACCATTTTCAGAGGTTTTAGCACAAGTAAACAATCATTTATGTAATGAAGGGAGGAGTCCATCGCTTTCATCAGATTTTCAAAGGGAACCTTCACCCCCGAAAAGATTAAGAACAAATGCTATGCAATTTTGCAGGGGATGGAAAGGTGGAGGGGGGAGGTGAGGGCAAAAAAAAAAAAAAAAAAAATCCCTTAGGAGAAACTTGCTTCCTGCTCAAAAGGTATCAGCCCTGAAATGCCAAGCTACAGGCTGCTGGAAGTGGGGGAGGTCAGGGTGAGTTCCTCAAACAGCCACCCCTTCCAAGGTCTTGGTCAATCTTGCTTTCTCTCTTGCCAGCAGAAGTTCACCTTGCTGTTCCCCGCACATCTGTGGTTTACGGTGGGGTGTGATGCTTGGAGGGTGATTTACAACTAGGCTCAAGCTGGGGAGAAGGTTTCTAGAGGAAGGTCCCCCACCCCCATTTCCTTTGTAATTTAGGGGCATTTCTTGAATTCCCCAAGCCATTGGCTGCTGGCAAAAAATGAACGTGGGCCGTTTCTGGGATAGATGCTCCCCAACAAATGTGTCCCTGTGAAGAGAGACGATTGGTCAGGGGAAGTGGCTTTGCCCCGTAAATCATTGAGCATTTGGGAATATATTGTCCCTGCTTATGAGATATGAGAGAGAGAAAGAGAGAGCGAGAGATGGAGTCAGGGTGGACTCACGTGCAGGGCACTCTCACAGGGAGGGATGCATTAGGAGAAGGAGGTGAGAGCTTGGGAGCTGCCTACGACACGGCAGTTTAAAGCAATTTTGTCCCGGAGATGGCATGACACCACCAGGCCACATGCTGGACCTGTCCCTGCATTTTTGGCATCGTTATTACTACCTGGCATTGTGACGCTTTGCCTCTCTCCTTGATGCGTCCTGTCTTCTGTTTGCCTCTCTGCATGGGGTTGGGGAGAGGAGTATGCAGACCTGAGTTCAAATCCCAGCTCTGTCTCTTACCAGCTGTATGAACTTGGGCATGTTACTTAAACTCTCAAAGACCTCAATGCCCCCTCCATAAAACAGAAGAAATAATGCCTCTACATCGGGTGCTTGTGGGGATTAAATGAGATATTAAATGAGGTTAAAGGGGATGAAATGTCTTCCATGGTGCGTTTAGACTCTCAATTCATAGTAATTTCTATTTTTTATACCTGCTGCTACATCACTGGTTCTCAACGGAAGGTGACTTTGCTCCCAGGAGATAACCTGGCAATGTCTGGAGGCATCTTCGGTTGGTTGTCAGGACTGGGGAAGGGAGGTGTTACTGGCATCGAGTTCGGAGAGGCCAAGGATGCTGCATTGCGCAGGGCACTTATCCAGCCAAAGAATCGGTAGTGCTGGGGTTGTGAAACCTTGCTTGAGGCCGTACATTCTGTACTCTTCCCTCCTTGGTATCCCTGTACTATACTTGGTACTCCCATACCCTTTTGCCTTTATAGCATGCTCCAGGTAGCAAAGTTGGTTTTCACATTTCCAACATTATTAGAAATTACAGACTGGGTCCAGATGCCGGCTGTGCCACTTACTGGCTGTGTGTCCTTGGATGAGTTACTTAACCATCCTGAGCATCAGTGTCCTCATGTCTAAGATCAGAGGTTGGTTATGAGGATTAAATATGATACCGCACAGGAATAATGACACAGAGTACTGCTCAAGAAAAAAAAAAAAAATCTGTGTTTCTTCACAATCGCCTACAACCTCAAGAAGATGATGAATCTTAAAGATGCGCGGTCCATGGCTGGCTCCCTTCTGTCTAGTGTGTAATGTGCAGGAAAATGGTTTTCTTTACTCTCTCGTCTCTCTCCTGATCATCTCTCCTAGTCCCTTCCTTTTCCTTTCATTTCTCCCCTTTCTTCTTCCCTTTCATTTCTTCTCTTTCTTCCAGCTCAAGCCCAGGCGGGAGCAGAGGAGGCCCTACCCTTCTCTGCTGTGGTTACACATGCACAATTTCAAAGCTTCCTTCTGAGCACAACGTGACCTGTTTCAAGGGGCTTGGCTCGCTCGTCTGGTTTCTTTCTCTTTCACTCCCTGGCTCTGGTTATTAAAAGTTAGGTTCCTGTAAGAGGAAGGGGTGAACTTTGAAAGCCGGGGAATAAAACGCTCCTTGGGGCCTTTTTATCACGTCACCCTCACCCCCTGCCTTTCCTCCCTTGGTGGCGAGAGTTGGGGATCAGAACCTCCTGGGCGGGCTGCCTTCCTCGCTCATCATCTGAGCTCCATTCGCCCTGGTGTCCCTGACGACAGGCGGCTGAGAGCCACGTGCAGCCCCGCCTGCCTGGTGCATCTGAGCTCCACCTGGCCCGCATTCCCAGCAGGACCTGAGTGGAGAGTGAGTGCTGTGGCCTCGGCATGTGCTCCTGTCTCCCTTTCCTCCACGGGGAACCTCAACCTGGTCAGGGGCTCTGTTTTATTTATTTATTTATTTATTTATTTATTTATTTATTTATTTATTTATTGCGGCACGCGGGTCTCTCACAGCCGCGGCCTCTCCCGCTGCGGAGCACAGGCTCCGGACGCGCAGGCGCAGTGGCCGTGGCTCACGGGCCCAGCGGCTCCGCGGCACGTGGGATCCTCCCGGACCGGAGCACGAACCCGCGTCCCCTGCATCGGCAGGCGGACTCTCAACCACTGCGCCGCCAGGGAAGCCCAGGGGCTCTGTTTTAAACAAGCCTCAATTAAAGGAAGAGAGCCCCCATCAACATTGACTGAGCATACTCTACACATCAGGCACATTGCTAAGTGTTTTCCATGCATTGTCTCAGTCGATCGTCACGCCAGCCCAAGGAGGTGGCTATTTCATTGTCTCCGTACTAAAGGTGATGAAACCCCAACTCACAGAGATTAAGTGACTCGCCCTAAGTCACAAATTCGCTAAGCATCAGAGCTAGGATTCGAACCCACGTTTCTTGGATGCCAGAGCTCCGGTGACAACTTGTCCCAGTTTGCCTGGGACATTCCCAGTTTTAGTGCTATAAGCCCCGAGTCCCATAAACGCCCCCCCCCCCAGGCCTGGAAAACCCAGGATGGCCTGTAATCAGGGGAGGAAGCAATGAGAGCGACCCTGATAATACTGCCAATCGTGAGTGTCTTTTAAGAACTGTATTTCCTCCTTTCTTCTTTTTCCTTTCCTGTATCGCCTGCTGCAGGAAAAGAGGTTTTTGGTTTTTTTTTTTTTGGCTGAGGCTCAAGAATTACTGAAACCTGATAATGCCTGGGTTTGGAGAAAGCTACTTTCTGGTGCTGAGGTTCTGCACAGAGATGACTTATTCCTCCTTGGGCTTAGGGCCACCCCAGAACCTTCTCGAGCCCTTCCCTGGCAGTCTTTCAACTGTGATCATGTTTCCATAGATCACCTTCTATTTTCTGAAAGGAGAATTGTTTCTGGCCACGTAATACACAGAAGTCAGTCTGATACTCAGGGCTCTCCAGGATCTTCCAATCTTAGCAATCTGTGCCCGGCAAATCCATTGACTCTCCCTCCTGGTCACCCACCTGGACTACATTTCCCAGCCTGCCTGCAGCTAGGTGGGATCAAGTGACTGAATTCTGACCAATGGGATATATATAAGTGGAAGTGATGTTTACCATGTGGTCCATAAATGTCCACATGCAATTACATGCAGTCTTTTCACTTCTGGGTGGCCGTAGAGGATGGGAGAGCCAAAGATGGAAGAAACATGGTTCCAGAATCACTTCTTGAAACTGAGCTTCCTGCTGATTAGTAATACCTGTTTTGGACTGTATGTAAATATCCTTCATTGGTTTAAGCCTCTGAGATTTGAGGGCTTATTTGTTATAGCAACTAGCATTGTCCTCACTAATACGGTATCCAGTCACATTTCTGTCCACTATAATATACAAAATCTCCCCTCTGGTCAAAAGAGTTTGTATACTTCTTTCCCCCATCCCTGCTTGAATGTCCTCTGCCTGGAATATTCTCAATTATTTTCTTCCTATTTCAAACTATATTCATCTTTAAGGTCCAAATTAAGTCCCGTCTCTTTGGTGAAGCCTCCCTATATAATTCATCCTTCAGGAGTATTCATTCACTCACTTACCCTCATTCATTCATTCACTCATTTACTTAATATGCTTTATGAGTACTTTCATGAGTCTCAGGAAGTATGTTAAGTATTCAGAAGAGGACAAGTTCTAGGCCATGTTACCTTAAAGTGTAGTGAGGAAAATGGATGAAACAAAAACTAGACATCACAACCACTGTAATAAGTAAGGCGATTTACTGAGGGCTGTGGGAACACAGAGAAAGAATGCCTAACCCAGTTTTGGAAGGACAGTGTTCAATAAATACTCAATGAATATTCAATAAAATATGCATAGATATTATTACTTTGCCAGGTCCTGGGTTTATTCTGCTAAAATTAGCAAAGGTGACAGGGCAACTGATGGGCCCTTGGGCGGCCCTTCTTTCTACTGAGTCTTTCTTTTTCACCTCATTTTCTAACCCATGGTACTTGATAATGTCAATGGGTCATGATCATGTCATTCACCGAAAAAAGAACTTGTTCAGAGAAGAAAATCCTTACAATTCATGGACGCCAGGCCTAATGAGAAGTTGGTATTGGGTATGGGAGTCAATGGAAGGAAATGGATATTCATTGGGTGATTACTGTGTGCCGTATAGACTATCACATTCTAAGTGGACTTAACCATCCTAATGACCCTATGAGCTGGGTACTATTTTTTTTTTTTTTTTGGCGGTACGCGGGCCTCTCACTGCTGTGGCCTCTCCGGTTGCGGAGCACAGGCTCCGGAAGCGCAGGCTCAGCAGCCAGGGCTCACGGGCCCAGCCGCTCCGCGGCGCGTGGGATCTTCCCGGACCGGGGCTCGAACCCGCGTCCCCTGCGTCGGCAGGCGGACTCTCAAGCACTGCGCCACCAGGGAAGCCCCGAGCTGGGTACTATTTGTGTGCTTACTTATAGATGAGATTATTCAGTTTCAAGAACATGAAGTCACGTGCTAAGTTCATGTGCCAAGGGAGGGATGGAACCTCTGAGTTTGAAGGTTTTCTGATTCCAGAAATCCAGCTGTCAAGCATGATGGTGGGTTTGGTCAGGGACCCTACAGGAGAGAAGACTCACTCAACAGGAGAAATGGAAGTAAATGTAATTAAGGGACCATTGGCAAAAGTGTGGGCAGGGTTTTAGGAGACCTGCTAAGGCCAGTGAAATACCCTGGGGTTGGCAAGAGCCTGAACTGTTACCTAATCTAGGCCCCAAGAGGTAAGCATGGAGAGGGAGAAATTGCTAGAACACGGAGAGAGCTAAAGCTGCAGAAAAGGACCTCCAGGCAGGAGGTGTGGCTTTGGTATAAGAACTCAGTTATCCAAGCCCGAACCCATCAAGAGAGAACCGAGGGGATAAATACTCTGACCCCTCTCTTTTCCCTCTTTCACATCTCTTGTGAATTTATTGGTCAAACTGAACTGGACTCCTCAAGGCCAAGGGGCCTGTTGATGCTAACGTACAGGTCACCGTTCCAGGGAAGAAGTCAGGGTGGAGAGGTGGGCTGGAAGGGGAAACCAGGACAGCCATCATAATGATCTATTGCGGCTGGCATGCACCTCATTTAAATGACAGTGGATTAAACTTGCACTTTCCAATAACCTTTGCTGCTGTTGTTTTGTACTGCACCCTGTACATTGCAACTGCATTTTAGTGGAAATAAAAGGAAGAGTAAAGTTAACAATGTTGCAACCTTAAATCATAAATTCTTGCAGTTGAAGGTTTCTGGGAGCAGATCTCTCTGGAAAATATGACCTGGGGCCAGTGTGGTTATGGTGGACCCAACACACTTCCCAGGCAGGAGGAATTTCATTACAATCTTTGTAAATCTAAGCTCTATCACTTCTTGGATGGATTTAAAAACCCACATGCATCATTGCTGGGACTGATGGTACCAAGCACGAGTAAAACTGATTAGACAGAAGCAAACCTTCTCGGATTAAATGAGAACAATAAGAAATCCCAAAGATGGCTTCTCCAGGGAGCCGAGAGGAATGAAACAGGCAGCCTGCTGGGATCTGAAGACAAGAGCCTTAGAGAGAGCCTAGAGCCTTCAGCAGAAAAGGGAAACAGGAAACAAAATCAGAAAAAAACAACACAAAACAAAACCACCCATTTCTGATTTCCTGAGCTTTCAATATGGGGATCATTAACAGGAGCATTCTGGCTAATCTTAATTGCTAGGAAGGGAACTGCCAGGGTAATCAGATCCCAAAGCATACAGGGCTTTATAGATTAAAGCAAAGTTATCTCCTAATCCCATCAAAACGTCATAATCTTGTGTCACAGCAGCATCTAAACACAGCTGATTGAGATGCCACGAGTGCTGAATCTGGGATCCATCACAGCCCTGCCATCCGGAAAGCAAATAACCCCAAATAAGAAGATTGGATTTAGTGTGGTCTGGAGATATTTACTACAAAGGCCTAAGCACTGGCTCCATCCCTCCCTTGGGCTTCGCATGGGGGAAAACTCTAGTGTCCCCAGACGCATTCCTTTTAAAGAAAATTTTCCCCAAATGGAAATAGATTCATCATTTTTTGCTGATTGTAAAATTAATATGTGCCGGCTGTAAAAAGGCAGGCAAGACAGAGAAATCTGAAGAATAGAAAGCACGCACTTTCCCCAGCCAGAGCAATTTTTGTTATTTTGGTGTGTTATCTTTGCAGACATTTCTTCTAGGCACGCACACGCATATATACACATTCTCTTTCTCTGCCTCCCCCACCGCTCCGCCCCCCCCACCCCCCACCTCACATGCTCTCTCTGACCATCTCCTCACATCTTCTTTATTTCTCCCTTCCACCCCTAAGGGTCCACGCCTTTGCGTCTGTGGTCCCGTGGCTCACATGGTGAACCCATAGCTCTCGGGTCTCCATCTGCTTGGTTTAACCAACCAGCAGAGACTGACCAGCACCTCTGTGTTCCATTCCAAGTCCCAAAGAGAGGGCATCTGAAGCGCTCTACTGCAGTCAGTCAGCGCGTGGCTATGGGGTTTCATATACAGCGACAACACACATACTGTAAAGTTACCTTATTGGAGGTGGGGAGCAGGTGGTAGAGGACTGGTGGCCGTTCTCAAGGCCTTGCCTGGCCCTCCAAACAGAATCGAATACATTTTAACTGGTCCTAGCCCCTGTCCTGCTCCCACACAGAGGAAGTGACTAGCAAAGGTCCTTCAGCGAGTGAGTGATCAAAATCTGAGATCAAGGGCTCTTCTTCCAGACTCTGGGGTTGCTTTGTTCTATCAGCCGTACCTCCATCGTGACAGTGTTCGAAAGTCATGTTACCAATAAGAAGGTGGAAATATGAAAAAAAAAAAAAAAAAAGAAAGAAGATAATTGAACATTCAAGCAATATTTTACGTTTGATTTCAAGATGTTCAAAGACCCATTTAACCTTGAAGTTCAGTCCAGGGATCCAATATTAAGAGCCCCTAATTCTAGAGGAAAATACTACCCAGGTAAGTTAAAATATTCATCAGTTTCACATTTAAGTAGCTTCTACTTGCCTTCCGCAGAAGATTCTAAATCTACTCGTAAATGGATGCTATTCAGGGATCACAAGCTGAAAACATTATATCTTCTGTTGGTCATGATGCAGAAGCACCACTTCCTGCATCCTCCAGATATCTGCCATGGATATCTCCGGAAGTCAGTGGCCTGCCCGTGAGTGGGCAGGCGGGCTTCCAACAGCATCAGAGTTGGCAGCTGTCTTTAGATCATTGGCATCATATCCAACCATAACCCTCTCTTCCCTCTCCCTCTTCTCTTCTCTTCCCCCTCATGAACTACCCCCTAGAGTTTGTCTCTTTCTTTCTCTGCCCCTCTCCTTTCTTCTTCCTTCCTTTGGTTTTCTTTTATTTCTTTTCTCATTGGAACACTCCTCATATACATTTAGCATCCCTTTATGGATTGTTGCTTCTGACATTGGAAAAAGTGAATAAAGTAGACAAAGCTCAATTACAATAAAGGATGGAGAATCCACTGAACCTGCCTTTTGCTGTGAGACCCCAAGTTCAATATCCTGGGTTCAAGCCCAGCCTCTGACACTCACTAGCTCTATACCTTCACTCACGTTCTTCACCTTAGTCAGACTATTTCCCCATCTATAAAATGGGAGTGAAAAATATCTCTACCTCACATGGATGTCAAGAAGTTTTCTGAATGAGATAATGCATGACTTAGCTGCCACCAAATATCAGGAAGACTTAATGCCAAAGACGTATCTGACTTATTTCAGAAGGAAGCATTAGCAACTGTGGGTGAAAGTTACGGGAAGGCGAGGTCTGGCTCAAAGTAAAGGAAAAAACAATTCCCAGAGCAGGCCAACGACGGGCTTGGTTGTCTCAGAAGACACTAAGTTCTCCCTCGCTGAAAGTATCCGAGACAGGACACAAAAACCAATGTTCTTGGATATTATAAGGGAATTCTAGACAGTGTACAAGTGTTGACTTCTGACTCCCCTTTTCCATCTTGTGTTCTTGATGAATCAATGCTCTCGGATCTTCATATCACAACCTTTATTTTCTGGGATCATAACTGATGCTTACCTTCACAGGACTGCAGCGGGGGGGTGGGGGGAGGCTGATCTGGAGGTTGAAGAAAAGGAATCTAGGAATCCCATGGATGATGAAAATGAAGAAGACCTTCCATTGATGGTAGGGTAGGGAGGGGCCAACGTCAGAGAGAGGACTTGACTGATGGGAAGTTTTAGGTAGTTTTTCATGAGTGCATGATGTAAACACCCATCTCCTTTTGGCCTGCAGTCTTCAGTAAAACCTATGCAGCTCACTAATGCTTCTGTTGTGAGTGGCTATGTTCTGAAGCTCTATTGGCATCAGTTAAAACAGAGAAACCATATGGGGCAATTTGACTTCTGGGTTGCATCTGTCAAATGAGGAAAATAGATGGTGCCTCCCCGGGTGATTGTGAAGAGTCAAGACAGACAACATCTAACACATAACAGGCGCTCAGTAAATGATCCTTGAATGTGTAAGTTCCCCCTGGAATATGACTGCTATCTTTTCCCAGATCAGTTGCATTTTTCTCTCTGAGAAATGACCAGGCATTTAAGTTCTTCTGAGCATTGGGTTTCACGTTTACTTTGGCCTGGGCAATGAGTCAGAAATGGCCTCTGCATCCTGGAGAGCTCTTTGTTACTTCACTTGATCTAGTTTTTCCCACCCCTCCGCACTAAGACCTCAAGCTAATTTTGGGAACTTGGGTTTTTTGCTGCCTGAAATCCAATCCTCTAGAGCATTTCTTAAAGGAGAGAAGCACTAATAAAACTATTGAATGGAAATGTCCAGCTCGGAGAGGCATTTTTTTGGAAGGCAAGAAAACCATGAAATCCTTCACTGGAGTGGTTTTTCCTTTCTTCTTTCCAGAAATTCTGTGGTATCCCTGGATGGGTCTCTCTCTCTCTCTGTTTTTCTGAGGCAAAAAAAAAAAAAAAAAAAAAGTATATAGACTAATTGGTGGCCAAAACATTGTTCCCTGTTCTAAGGTATTCTGCTCTGTGAATAGCTTTAGCAGACCATATGGAAGCTCCCTTCATAGTATTAGGGACACAAGGTTTTCCTTCTAAAGGATTTTTTTGGGAGACCCCCTTGCATAAAGCAATGCCACAAGTTCAGCTAGGCTATCTTTTATTTCCTCCATTCATGACTGAAAGATATTGACTCCTTGGGTCAGGAGAAAATACAAGTAACCAAGAGCTAGGGTAAGGAGACATCACCTTCTTTCTTCTCCCAGCGCTAGTGGTGTGGAAAACGCTGGCGTCAAATTAATTTGAAAAGCAGCTCTCCGGCATCTTGAATAAAAACAGAGCTACCGTATGATCCAGTAATCCCACTCCAGGGCATATACCCAGAGAAAACCATAATTTGAAAAGATACATGTATCCCAATGTTCATTGCAGCACTGTTTACAATAGCCAGGACATGGAAGCAACCTAGATATCCATCGACAGAGGAATGGATAAAGAAGATGTGGTACATATATACAATGGACTATTACTCAGCCATAAAAAAGAATGAAAGAATGCCATTTGCAACAACATGGATGGACCTCAAGATTGTCACACTGAGTGAAGTAAGTCAAACAGAGAAGGGCAATTATCATATGATAGTGCTTATACGTGGAATCTAAAAAAAAGGTACAAATGAACTTATTTACAAAACAGAAATAAAATTACAGATGTAGAAAACAGTCTTATGGTTACTGGGGGGAAAAGGGGGGAGGGATAAATTGGGAGACTGGGATTCACACACACATGCTACTACATATAAAATAGACCACTAATAAGGACCTACTGTCTAGCATAGGGAACTCTACTCCATACTCTGTAATGACCTATATGGGAAAAGAATCTAAAAAAGAGTGGATGTATGTATATGTGTAACAGATTCACTTTGCTGTACAGCAGAAAGCAACACAACATTGTAAATCAACTATACTCCAATAAAATTTTTTTTTTTTTCTTTTTTGTGGTACGCGGGCCTCTCACTGCTGTGGCCTCTCCCGTTGCGGAGCACAGGCTCCGGACGTGCAGGCTCAGCGGCCTCACGGGCCCAGCAGCTCCGCGGCACGTGGGATCTTCCCGGACCTGGGCACGAACCCGTGTCCCCTGCATCGGCAGGCGGATTCTCAACCACTGCGCCACCAGGGAAGCCCTCCAATAAAAATTTTTAAAAAGAAAAAGAAAAGCAGCTCATGGCTTGAGCTGGGATGAGGATAGGGGAGGATGGAGGGGAAAAGTGATGTCTGACTGGCTGTGAGTTATCTTTGTCTCACTCCTTATTTCCAAATGGAATAACAACTCATCAAAGGGGGTCTCCAGTCTCAAATGCTGTCATGTCATCGAAGGGTGTCTTTGCTCCAGTATATGGGCTCATACTTGTTTTTTAGTACATTTGTAAATTTAGTGCATTTATATACCTTAATATAATGTTTAAATTCTCAGTTTAACATATTCATAATTTATTGAAGGTGTATTCGTTCATAACCATATTTTTTCAATATTTATTTTTGTTTATATATTTATTGATTTTGGCTGTGCTTGTACTTAGTTGCAGCACGCTGGATCTTTGTTGCGGCCTGTGGGATCTTTAGTAGCAGCATGCAGACTTCTTAGTTGTGGCATGCAGACTTCTCTTAGTTGCGGCATGCAGGCTTCTTAGTTGCGGCATGCATGTGGGATCTAGTTCCCCGACCAGGGATCAAACCCGGGCCCCCTGCATTGGGAGTGCCGAGTCTTACCCACTGGACCACCAGGGAAGTCCCCTGGGCTCATGCTAGACTGAACACTCTGGAAGATCCACGCTGATAAGTACTTGAAAACTTCTTTACATGGCATTTGGGAATCTAGTTTTTTGGAACTAGGAAGACAACTGGGGAGAGAGAGGCAACTCCATGAAGCTTTTGTCTGTACTGGCTGCTACCAGGCATCTGAAGTGTTGTCTACAAGACAACAGAGAAATCAGCTCAGCAAGAAAATCTGTTTGTTAGGTGCAAAAAAAAAAAGGAAAAATCAGGTAGAAATAATAAATATTAAAATAGTAAATGAAAATATAAAAGTATATCATTAATGGTAATAACAATATTAATAATAATGATAACCACTATCAATAGAATACTTAACACATATCTGGATTTGACCATAATACAATAATTGATAGCATACAGTGAACACTTAACTCTTCTAAGACTTGCATGTGCATTAAGTCAGTTAATTGTCACAGCAATCCCATGAGCCAGGTACAAGTAGTGTCCCCATTTTATAGATGGGGAAACTGAGGCACAAAGAGGCTAAAAAGGAGATATGGTCCATATCTCATTCAATCAGGATTATGATCCCCTGTGAGACAGGTAGCAGAACTCCTGTTTCACACATAGGGAAATGGAGGCTGGGTCATTAGCTCAAAATCACACAGCTGTAAAGTGACAGGCGGGGTTTGAATTCAGGACCCTCTTAACACAGAATCATCTTGCCTCCTACGCTAGCCTGGCATCTGCAGACACGCAGTGGGCTGGCCAGACATGTTATTCGTTCTTTATGTTTCTTCCCATTAAAGCAGGCTGATCCCGAGAAAACATTTCTGGTGTGGTTGGAAGGATTTTTAGCACCCTGAGCATCTGCTGTCTCACGTGACCTGGAATTGGGCCTGGCAAAGGAAATGCAGTCCGGTTTCACCCTCATAGGATTCCCCTCTCCCTCCTCCTTCCCCTCTTTCTCATCTTCCTTCCGGTACCTCTGAAAAACCTAGAAGAAGGCAGCTTGGAGAGATTTTGGAAAAGATAGGGAAGGGGTCCATGGGGATATAATTAAGCTCTTAGGTGGTCTTTAGTGCTGATGAGGATACACAAGATATGCCATTGTCCCAGCCCCTGTTTTTGAACAAACCTTCTTTCCCCTGACCTGTGCTCCCACCTTTATCATAAAATGAATCATTGAATAAAGTCTATTTTTGTGCTTAACTCCCCCATCTCTTCAAGCACATTCTGTTGACTCTTCCCTCCAATGCACACAATCTAATTATTGTAGCTACATGACATTATTATCTGGTAAGGCATATACGTTCACCTTTGCAAAGAAATTACTGGCAAATGCCGTGCATTTAGTCATCCAAATGAACTTGGAAATAAGCTACTTTGGCACACTCCCCTCCCTGACTTGCACCTCACAAAAATAATCACTGGTATTTTGTTTTAGAATTGCACTGCAACTTAAACAATTGGGAGGAAATGACATCTTTACAGTGCTGAATCTCTTCATTTAATCAAAGCGTTTTAAATGTCCTTTAGGAATGTTTAGTAGTTTTCTGCATGTGGGTATTATACATTTTATATAAGTTTTTTTTTCCTTGGCATTTTACGAAAATTGTTGCTATTTGGGCTGAATCCCTTTTATTTTTCTAACCGCTGTTTGTTGCTGTTTAAGAAGCTACTGATTTATCAGTGAATGTTTTAGCTGGTATCTGGCAACATAACTGAACTCTTTATTGGGTTTTGACGTTTTTCAATGGTTTCCTTTGTGTTTTCAATGTAGACTACTATATCATCTGCAAATGCCGTATTTCTCCTTTCCGAGTCTATTTATCTACTTATTTATTTCTGTTTTATGAGTTCTTAACATTGCCCAGACCTTTCAGGAAAAATGTTAAATGTCAATGGTGATAGTGAACATCATTGTCTTATTTTGATTCCAACAAAAATACTTGTAGTAAGTCACTATTAAACTTCACTCTGGGGCTTCCCTGGTGGCGCAGTGGTTGAGAGTCTGCCTGCTAATGCAGGGGACACAGGTTCGTGCCCCGGTCCGGGAAGATCCCACATGCCGCGGAGCAACAAAGCCCGTGAGCCACAACTACTGAGCCTGCGTGTCTGGAGCCTGTGTTCCGCAACGGGAGAGGCTGCGACAGCGAGAGGTCCGCGCACCGCGATGAAGAGTGGCCCCAGCTCGCTGCAACTGGAGAAAGCTCTTGCACAGAAACGAAGACCCAACACATCCAAAAATAAATGAATAAATTTATTTAAAAAAACAAACAAACAAAAAAAACAATGACAAAAAACTAGTAGTTAAAGTCTACATTATCAAGAAGACCAGTTAAGGTAGTTATATACAGAGGAATGACAGACACACACACACACACACAAAGTGAAAAAAACAAACAAACTTACTTCACTCTGGATGTGGTTTTGAGATAGGTAATCATTAGAATGTTTAAAAAAAAAAACCCAGCTATCCTTCTGTTTCAAGTTTTCTGAAAGATTTTTTGGTGAATGAATGCTAATTATTTTTTCAAATGCCCTTTATGACTCTATTGAGATTATTATATATCCCTACCTTGACTGTTAGATAAGCTGTTTTATATTTATTCCTAGCATAAGCCCTCCTTGGACATGGCAGTTGATTCTTTTATTATACTATTTAAATTAGTTAGTGAGGATTTTGGCATTAATGATTCTAGATGAGATTAGTCTGTAGCTTTGTTTTTTTGTGCCATTTTTGTCATGCATTGCCGTTACCAGGGTTATGATGGCTTCAAAGAATGAAGTAAGAAGTGATTCACTTTTGCCTATGTTCAGGAACAAATTACATGGCATGGGACTGATCATTTTCTTCCTTGTTAAAAGTTGATTATTAAAATTGGCTCCTGAATCCTTCAACGTCAATAGCCAACATTTTTGAATATTGTTCTCCAGGTCCCTTGTTTTAGTCTAGTCTCCAGTTAATTCAGTCAATATTATACTCCTCAGAATATTAATCATTTTGTTGAGATATAAATTATATATACATTACATCTATCTTTATATGTATATGTGTGTATGTTTATCTAGTATAGTCTTTAGTTTTAAAATAGTCCTCATGTAAACCATATATCTGATAGAATGAATGTCCAGAATATATAAGCAACTCTTATAACTCTATAGCAAAAACACAACCAGATTTTAAAATGGGCACAGGAACTGAACAGACATTTCTCCAAAACAAAAACATATAAATGGCCAATAGGTACAGGAAATGGCATTCAACGTCACTAATCATCAGAGAAATGCAAAACAAAAACTCGATATCATCTCACACCTGTTAAGATGGCCATTATGTTTTTCAAAAGATAACAATTGCGGGTAAGGATGTGGAGAAAAGGAAACCCTTGTACACTGTCGGAGGGCATGTGAACTGACACAGTCTGGAGGTTCCTCAAAAAATTAGAAGTAGGGCTTCCCTGGTGGCGCAGTGGTGGAGAGTCTGCCTGCCGATGCAGGAGACACGGGTTCGTGCCCCGGTCCGGGAAGATCCCACATGCCGCGGAGCGGCTGGGCCCGTGAGCCGTGGCCGCTGAGCCTGCGCGTCCGGAGCCTGTGCTCCGCAACGGGAGAGGCCGCAACAGTGAGAGGCCCGCATACCGCAAAAAAAAAAAAAAAAAAAAAAATTAGAAGTAGAACTGCCATAGAATCCAGCAATCTCACTTCTGGGTGTATAACCAAAGAAATAGAAATCAGGATCTTGAAGACATATCTGCATTGCCATGCTTATTGTAGCGTTATTCACAATAGCTAAGACACGGAAGCAGCACAAGTGTCCATTGGTGGATGAATGGATGAAGGCTGTGGTATTCCCAAACTGAATAGGCCGTGTTTACAAATATTATAGGTATTATTCGGCCTTAAAAAAGAAGGAAACACTGCCATTTGGACGACATGGATGAATCTCAAGGGCATTAAGCTAAGTGAACTAAGTCAGACAGACGGAAAAAATACTACACGGTACCACTTACATCAGGAATCTAAAATAGTCAACCTCATAGAAGCAGAAAGAGTGGAATGGTGCTTGCTAGGGGCTTGGGGGAGGGGATAAAGGGGAGATGTTGGTCAAAGGATACAAAGTTTCAGTTTTGCAAGTTGAATAAATTCTATACATACAGTGCCTATACTTAAAAATACTGTATTGTATGCTTAAAAATTTGCTAAGAGGGTAGATCTTATGTTCTGTTCTTATAACACAAAAAAAATAATAAATACAGAGGAAGGAAAGTCTTGGAGATGAGGGATATGTTTATGACATAGACTGTACTTATCTCCAAAGCCATTAACTTGTACACAATATGTATTTACGGCTTTTTTTTTTTTTTTTTTTTTTTTTTTTTTTGTGGTACGCGGGCCTCTCACGGTTGTGGCCTCTCCCGTTGCGGAGCACAGGCTCCGGACGCGCAGGCCCAGCGGCCATGGCTCACGGGCCCAGCCGCTCTGCGGCACGTGGGATCTTCCCGGACCGGGGCACGAACCTGCGTCCCATGCATCGGCAGGCGGACTCTCAACCACTGTGCCACCAGGGAAGCCCCTACAGCTTTTTGAATATTAATCATACCTCAATAAAGTGATTTTAATTAAATTAAATTAATTAATTAATTAATTTTTTGGCCATTCCAGGCGGCAAGCAGGATCCTAGTTCCCCAACCAGGTATCGAACCCACGCCCCCTGCATTGGAAGTGTGGAGTCCTAACCACTGGACTGCCAGGCAAGTCCCATCAATAAAGAGATTTTTTTTTATAAGCCCTCATTTCTCTATTTCTCCCTTTCTCTTTTCTAATATTATTATTGTTTCCTATTCTCTCAACTAGATTTATTTAAAAAATATCAACATTATTCAATATTCATGAATAATGAGCTACGATTTTGCCAGGTACTACTTTCAGCTCTTAATATATATGAATTCATTTGAACCTCATAATAACCTTATTAGTTAGGTGCTGTTATTTTCTCCATTTTATAAATGAGCAAATGGAGACCCCAAGAAATTAAATGTCCTGCCCAAGGTTACTGAACCTCCAACTGATGGAGCTGGAATCCAAGCTCAGATTCCCTGTCTACAGAGCCTGAGTACATAATACTTGATGTGCAATGAATCAATGAATATTTTAAAAGTAGTAGAATTTGACCTTATTGAAAAGGAGAGGGGAAAATGAAATGATAAGCAGAACTATTAAATAGTTCAATGGTCTGCCTTCCACATTTTTCAGGAATGTTGATCCACAGGACATTCACATTTATTCATTCATTCAATTCAGTATTTAACAAAAATTTATCAAATCTTTATTATGCTCCTAACATTGATCCAGGCACTAATCCAGGTGTTTGAGATATATCAGGTGAACAAAGGCAACAGTCCCTGCCTTCGTGAATCTTACATTTGAGCTAGTGGGATGGGAACAAGGAGAGAGCAGGGATTATAAAACTTTTTGCCACAAAATATAGAGTGTAGCATGACATTTGGATAAATGGCTCATTTCATGCAATTCTGTTGTGTGTATGTCTAGTTAGCAATCTTTATTCTACAGATGCTCTCATTCTATAAATAGTTGTTAAATAACTATTATGTGCTGGGCCCTGGAGTAAGGGACCAGACAAGCACCAGGTGAGGGAACTGAGGCTCAGGGAGTTTTGATCTGTCCAGTGAGAAGGTGGTAGAACTGGATGTGTTTCCTTATCTATGTGATCATCACAGATAATTAAAAATTGGGTCCTGATGCATTCATGCAAGGGTCCTGCACGGAGACAGAATCCAACCAGGTTTGTTGAATGAATGCATGATAACATTCTCACACTTCCAGCGAGGAGAACATGAAAACATTTGAGAGAAATGCAGTCCTCCAAAGCTTGCTCTGAGAAGATGAAATCGACCTCATGGCCCACGGGAGGCAGGGACATTTAGCTGGTACCAGGAGACCTTTAAATAATGACGTGCACACTCCCGGCAAGAGACGATTGAAAGAGACAGGCATCCCAGTGGCTTTCCCTGGGCCTCACCTCCCCCTTCGGTCATCAAGGCAAAGTCGGGCTGCAGACGGGACCCGCTGCCTTCAACATGGGCCTCGCATTAGATGCGTGTCAACAGAGATTAGCTCAGCCCCACATGCCGCCATTTGCCATTTATTAGGCCACCTTCACCAACCTCGTAATCTAATCTCGGCTGGAGCAGTGCCTCTTCCAGGTTAAATGTATTAAACGAGGGGGGGGGGAGGTGGGCTGCTCAAGGCGGGATGGCCTCTTCCTTTCTGACAAGCCTGACCCCAGCTCCAAAGCCCTCTCCCCCTAGAGACACCAGGGTCAGAGGCTCCTTGGTGTAGAAGCAAGCACAAGGCACGCAGAGAGAGGATATTGGAAACATACTCTCCGGGCCTCCGTGCCTTAGAAATCCGAGAAGAACACGAGGCGACAAGTTAAAGCTTTCACTGCTGGAAATATTTTTCCCTTTCCAGGTTTCAACAAGAATTTGATAAAGATATCGGCGGGGTTGGAAGGGAGAGGAGGAAGCAGGGAGCATTTCAAAGCAGATGGTACCCAGAGGAGGGGAAGGATGCACTAGACCCCTTTCGAGGAAATTTATGGGGGACGACTTCCCATGGCTCAGATGCATTCCTATTACACATGTCTTTTAATTATGGGTTACTTTCTTAGGTGAATAAATGTTTCATCAGCAAATCTCGCCTTCCCTTGTTCTTTTAGTTCCTTTGAAACCCTAACTCCGTGTGGAGTTCCCTGCCATTTCCACTCCACTCCAACAGGGTTGAGATGAAAGATTCTCCTTTTTCCTCTGAACCGTGCCTGGAACCTGCCTGCTCTTGGGTTTGGTCTTGCAATGTTTCTCCTGCTCTCAAAGCTTTCCCTCTTTGGCCTCTGAAGATCCAAGCCTTCTAGGTTTTATCTCTTCTGAGCATCTCCTAACTCCATTCATTTTAAGATAGATAACATTTGCCCTAGGTCAGCCACCATCATCTCTAATACGGTGCTGAATGTGGAGGATTTTATTAGTGTCGTATACAAGCAGAATAGGACACAGGTTCTAAACGTTCAGCTGGATGAATTGTCACAAACTGCACACATCACATAACCCAGCGCCGATGAGAAATAACAGAAATCACGTCATCAACCCTTTGGGCCCCGCTCTCTTCCAGGGCAACTGGTGTCTGGACTTCAAGGCCATAAATTTGTTTTGGTTATTTCTATTCTTTATTTGCAAGGAAGTTTTTTTTTTTTTTTTCTTCTTTTAAAATTGTATTGTCCGCAAAGCATTTTTAGTCTGAGTAAAGTTTACAATGACAGAGGACAGGGATAATTTTCTTTCTCTCTCTCTTTCTTTCCTTCCCTCCCTCCCTTCCTTCCTTGTAAGAGGAAAGGACAACACCATTCTTCCAATCTGCTGCTTTAGATATTGGGCCCAGATTGCTTTTCTTTTTTTTTTTTTTTATCATCTTTATTGGAGTATAATTGCTTTACAATGGTGTGTCAGTTTCTGCTTTACAACAAAGTGAATCAGTTATACATATACATATGTTCCCATATCTCTTCCCTCTTGCGTCTGCCTCCCTCCCACCCTCCCTATCCCACCCCTCTGGTGGTCACAAAGCACGGAGCTGATCTCCATGTGCTATGCGGCTGCTTCCCACTAGCTATCTGTTTTACGTGAAAGGAATTTTAAGGTATGCATGCTTCTGTGTCCGCGTCTTGCACTCAGTATTATTTTTGTGAGCATCTTCATGTTATTATGGGTACTTGTACATCAGTAGATCATTCTTTTTAAATGCTGCATGGGATTCACTGTGTGAACATGCCACAAATATTTCTCCGTTCTACTGCTAATGGCATTTGGTAGTTTTCAGTTTGGAGCTCTTATAAATATCACTGCTCTGAACAGTTCATGTCATTATCTTTTGATGAACATATGTATGCACTAGAGAGTTCTTTTTCAAATCGGAAAAAAATCCAATGTTTTCTTCTTTCAAATGCTTCAACAGGTTCTCATGGCCTTTAAGATAAAGGCCAAACCCCTTACAGCGGCCTTCAAGGCCTGAGCTTTGTATTCCTATTTCTTCTGCCTGGAACCTTTTACCCCTGAGAGATTGTTTAGCTCTTACTCAGTCACCACCTTCCGTCAGGAAGCCCATCTGAATCCTCAGAGAGAGCGAAGGGAGGCTCTGGTACCTTCCCAGGGCAAACGGTCTCACCCTCATCAGAGTGCCCAGAACAGCACGCATTCAGGCACATCCAAGATGCTCACCTAATAGTTCGCAAGTGAAGAAATACCTCTTATGCAACCACTGGGATTGCATGGATAGATCTGTCTCCCCCTTAAATGACAAGACAGATTCTACCACTCTGCAGCTTCAGACCTACTCCAAACTCCTTAACAATTTCAGCAAGAGAGGTTAGAATCTCAAGCGCTCACAGGGACCATGGGAGTAAGAAATGAGTGAGGCAAGCTAAGGGGGGGACACTAGGGAGTGGTGGGGACTGTGGTAACCTGGAGCTGGAGGGATCCTTGACCAGAGGGAGAGGGTCTCAACCTTCCTGCCCATCTCAATACCTGGAACGTGGTAGGTCCTCATTAAATTTATGCTACTATCTTTTTTTTTTTCCTTCAAGTAAAGTGTACCTTTATTTAAGGTTTCACACCTACTTTTTAAAACTGAGATATAATTGACATACCATTCTATTAGTTTCAGGTGTACAGCCTAATGATTCAATATACAATATATTCATGTATATTGTGAAATGATCACCAGCGTAAGTGTAGTTGACATCTATCACATAGGCTGCCTTCTTGTTATGGCAAAGCACAAAAGCTCTCTCTGGGTTTTCAACGCACCAGGGTAACAATTTGTGTGTAGGGCCAGTGTGTTCCCTGTCTCCACTCTAGCTTGTCATATACGAGGGTTGGGGGACTAGAAGGGACATTTGCTAGCACAGCTCAAGGCAGAGCAAGACGTCACCTTCCCGCATCATGACACACAAGAGACAGGTGAAGAGCAACGGGAAACCATGCTCGGAAGGTGATGTCGCCACCTCCGTGGTCCCATCCCAAGATGACGTAGAAGGACCTGAATTACTGACAAGCCAAGCAGGGCTGAGGAGGTGAGGGGGAACCCTAGTGAGGCGAGGAAAAGGATGGAGAAGACTGAGCCATGGGGCAAAGATGGAGGAGAGAACCCAAAGTTAATGCCATCTGGTTATAGGGGGCTGGGGTGGCTCTTTGGAATAGAGGAGATCGGGAGGGTGACTCTCTGAGGACGTAACTTTGGAACTGAGTGTTCAGCGGAGAGAGACAGCCGTGTCTTAGCATCCTGGCAGACGGAACAGTGAGGCCAAAGGCCTGGCGTGCTGGGGGGGTCAGAAGCAGAGCTGGTTGGACTGAGGCTGGGCAGCTGGGGACCAGGTGAGCTCCGAGCCATGCTCCAGGGCAGCGTGGGCAAAGAGCCCGGGGCCAGGCTGAGGAGTGCGGGCTCTATTCTAAGTTAGGCGGGAACTTGCTCATTTACTCTCTAGCTTTCCACCTCGGTGGGGACTCAGCTGCCCCTTGTTTGTTCTCTCTAATTCTTGGCTTCTGTTCCCAAGAGCACTGCTCCTGTTCTTGCCTCCACTGCGGGGCCCCACCCAGCTCAACTGAATCATTCCCTCTCGGGGAGGAGCCCGGATGTGATTAAGTGACTAGAGCTTTTTGTGCGATTCTGATGCGCATTTAATGAGGAGAACTGGTTGGTCAAAGAGACGGATCTATTCTATATCTATCTGCCTATCTGTCCATCTATCTATTATCTATCTATCTACCATCTATTTGTCGATCATCTATCTATCTATCATCAATCATCTATCCATAATCAATCTATCATCTGTTTATGTATTATCTATCTGTAATCTACCCATCATCTATCGTCATCTACTACCTATTATCTATCACCTATCTATTGTCTTTCCATCCATATCCATCTATCTACCCATCATCTATCTATTGTCATCATCATCTGTCTGTCTTTCTGTCCATCCTCTTATCATCTCTCTGTTCACCTGTCTATCTATTTACTCAACCACCCACACACAAATTTTAGGGGAAAAAAACCCCTCGAAGAATATTAAAATGACATCTTTGTCTCTCTTAGTGCAGCAGCTGAGACTTAATATTTACCAAAACAATAAAAAAGAAACATAGAGGAAGACAGATTGGATAAGTCTCATTAAATAAAATAAAGACCTCTTTTTGCTATCATTTGCAACACTGCAAGGAATAACCTAATACCTAAATATTTTTCCACATTCGTGTGGATTTCCCTAAGAAAAATTCCTAGAAGTGGAATTGTTTCATGAAGGAGTATTACATTTTCAAATTGTTAGCTATATTTTGCCAAACTGCTCCCATAAAGTTCCCACCAACTCAGATCTCCCACAATCCCACAATGTCTTTTTAAAACGACACCTACAAGACAAGAGACACATTGAAAAGAACTCCAGCTACATACATGTTAAACAAAGGATTAAGCGCTCTTTTACATAAAGTCATCATAGAATAAGCAAGGCTCTAAAGCTCAAAAGGAAAATAAAATGGAACAGGGACCTGGAGTAATAAATGAGAGGGAAAGAAAAATTCACTAA
Organism: Kogia breviceps; assembly: GCF_026419965.1. Lineage (NCBI taxonomy): Eukaryota > Metazoa > Chordata > Mammalia > Artiodactyla > Physeteridae > Kogia > Kogia breviceps. The sequence goes on along the minus strand of NC_081324.1, from coordinate 76,900,250 downwards.
TGAATAGTTTCAAAAAATTCCCACACACTAGTTACCAAAGAAACGCAAGCTATAATTGCAATCATATATTTTACTCTCAAATTTACAATTAAAAGCTATTTCCCATTGTGAAGCTCTGATGAAATGGACATTCAAATAAAGCTGATGGGATTCTGAACTGGCATAGCTTTATGATAGTATTTTGACAGTGTACGTCAAAACCCTTAACGGTATTGATATTCTGTGGCTGAGTAATTCCACTTCTAGGCATCTGTTACAAGGAAATAAATATGAATGTGCAGAAATATTTCCTACCTGCTTAGTCACTGTAGTGTTGAAAATAACAGCAAAAACTAAAAGTTGAAACCAAACTAAATATTCAACAGAAATGATTGGTTAAATACATTGTATCAATAGAAATTATAGCCTGAGAAAATGATATAGTCTGTAAAATCCAAGATACAGACAACTGTGAGCAGAAAATGGTAAGAAAAGAAGAGCAGGTATGCAAAACTCTGCATACAGAATGATCTCCATTTATAACACAAGGACACTCCTAGCTTATGCAATAGTTTTATTTTGGAAAGTCTTGTGCAATTCCAATTTTGCATAAGTCCAAAAGCTCGTTTGTAATTACTGCATATTTTAAGGTTGCAAAACTTTGGATGTGCTTTTTGTGTGTGTCCGTGCATGAACGGTTGTTTTATATTTTCCTTTAGATTGTTGAAGTAACCAGAGTTCACGTGAAAGGGAGCAAAGAATTGTTCAATACCACCCATAGTATCTCACTTGGTGTTAGTTGCTTAAGAAGTGCTGGTTAAGCCCTTGATGGATGGTTTTGTAGGCAGGTCGTGATAGTTTTACTGACACTTACCAAACATTCCTGCCTCCCATCTTTCCTAAATTTGCAGGCAATCCGCGTCCTCCTTGTGATTAGGTGGGATGGTGTGACGAATTTTAGCCAATGATCTTCGAACAGAAGTGACATGCATCACTTCCTCACTGGGGCATTTAATTGCTGCTGTGAGACCTCCCCAGAGATCTTTTTCTCCTGCTGCTGTGTCACTATTCCAAATGATAGCTCTTCCATTATCCTTGTCCTTAAAGTGAGGATGACATGGGGTGGAGCCCTTCACTCAACTTGTGATGAAGAAGAAAGGAGTCTTTGTTACTTTCACCCGCTGGGATTTGCGGGATGTTTGTTACTGCAGCATAACCTAGTCCCTTCTTACTCAAAGGGAGACCTGCAGGTCACCTGCATCGGCCTCACCTGGGAGCTTGTTAGAGATGCAGATTTTGGGGTCTACTAAACCAGAATCTTCATTTTTTGGCTATTTTGATCAATGTTTCTTTCATTTTTTTTCTTTGAGTATAGTTGATTTACGATGTGTGTTAGTTTCTGCTGTACAGCAAAGTGAATCAGTTATACGTATACATATATCCACTCTTTTTTAGATTCTTTTCCCATATAGGCCATTGCAGAGTATTGAGTAGAGTTCCCTGTGCTAGACAGTAGGTCCTTAAGTAGTGTGTATATGTCCCTCCCAATCTTCCAATTTATCCCTCCCCGACCCTTTGCCCCCGGTAAGCATAAGTTTATTTTCATGCTGAGTGAAGGAAGTCAGACAAAGACATATATCACATGGTATCGCTCATATGTGGAATCTAAAAAGAAGGGTACAAATGAACTTATCTACAAAACAGAAATAGAGCTACGGATGCAGAACTACATTTTGACAAGATACCTCAGGGGATCTGTGGGCACATTAGAGATCGCAGGGTGCTGATACTCTCAGCCCATCCTGACTGGTACTCCGGTGAAGAAAGGCACAGAAAGCTGAGCTCCAGCAGGTAAGTCACTGAGCCTCTCTGAGTCTCGGTTTCCTTGTGGACACCGACATGGGAATTCCATGAAGTAATGCACATGGCATGCCTGGCGCCCATTGAATTCTCAATCGATAGTAATTGGCATTATCGTTTCAGAAAAGGAATAAACTGCCACCTGTCTGGACAGGAGGCTTGGCTTTCTAAATACCTTTTCCATTATCTCGGCGGCAAGAACGACATCTTCTAAAGACGCAGGACGGCGTCTACTACAAGAATTCAGCAAATATTGATCAATTAACCCACCCACAGCGAGGTTCCTGTCAAGCACTTCATCATCTTCAAATGCTGTGTTTATTTACTTAATTCCTCTTTCGCTCAGTCTCTGCAGCTTCGTGTCCTGATTCCCTGAGCCTCCAACGTGACAGAAGTGTTTGCAAAGGTAAGAACAACGATTAGCTTTGAATTCTTTTTTTGTAGGATGAATGTTCCCTCGTCCACTATCCCTCTTATGCCTCCATAGGACCACCGCCTCTGAGAAGTATGGGGAGACGGTTCCGCAGAAGGAAACACACACACACACACACACACACACACACACTTTCCATTTCTATTCAAGGCAGAGGAAAGGAAATACCTGAGGGTAGGCAAAGCGATGACCAGACTCTTCACCGTGTTCTTTGCCTCTAGAGAATATGCTCCCCGGTATGTTTGTTCATTCCATCCCAAATCCTCCCATTAGGAAGAAAACACACGGATTATCCATCTTTTTGTAATAAGGAAAAACCGAGGTTCAGCAGTTGCCCTCAAGCCATCTAGGCTAGGGCCTAAGAAGGAAGCGTTTGGGGCCGGACAGGCCTGGGAATGAGGCCAGGGACCACCGAGGACGACCCCCCGGGGCGTCCTGAACGTGACGTTCAAGCTCCCTACGCCCCCGGGCTGTATCTGAACAAGGGCACGTCAGCACCTCCCAGCTGGGAACCCATCCTTCCTTCCACCCGCGCACTCTGGAAAGGCAATTTGAATCTTTTTAAAATCGGGGTGTTGTATGCAACCGTGTTTACGGCGTTTACCAGGCATGGTAACAAACAGTACAAAACATTTGATTGAATATTATCGGAAGCCAGGCGTTGCACATTCTCTCATTTAATCCTCTTGATGAGAGAAACAGATACAGAGAGAAGCAGAGAGAGGAAGACACGGCAAGGGAGGAGATGAGAGAGAGAGAGAAGAGGAAAAGAGAAAACTAGAACAAAAGTGAGAAGGAGAGAGAAAGCAAAGAGAGGAGAGGGAAGCGAAGAAGGAAAGACAGAAGATAGGGAGGCTGAGATTTTGTTTCTGACTGTGTTTTCTTTCGCCCCCATCCTTACTTCAGGATGTCCCAGAGCCATGGTTCTTAACCTTTCTGGGTTACAAACCCCTTTGAGAAGCTGATGAATGTTTGAACCTCTTCTTAGAAAAAAAAATATGCAATATCTTTCCCTTTCCCTTCCCCCATCCCTCTCTCTCTCTCTCTCACACACACACTCACACACACACTCACACACACACATCTCACGCAAACTTTCAGAGGATTCAAAACTGAATAAATGTTTTTCTTTTGATTTCTTTTATTGAAGTATAGTTGATTTGCAATGTTGTGTTAGTTTCAGGTGTACAACACAGTGATTCAGTTATATGTATATGTATATATAGCTATTCTTTTCCAGATTCTTTTCCCTTATAGGTTATTACAAAATATTGAGTATAGTTCCCTGTGCTGTACAGTAGGTCCTTGTTGGTTACCTACTTTATATAGAGTAGTGTGTGTACATTAATCTCAACCTTCTACTTTACCCCTGCTCCTCCTTTCCCCTTTGGTAACCATAAGTTTGCAAAACTGAATACATCTTGATCTCACTTATATGTGGAATCTAAAAAATAATACAAATAAATCTGTATACAAAACAGAAACAGACTCACAGACATAGAAAACAAACTCGTGGTTACCAAAGAGGAAGAGTGGGGAGGGATAAGTTAGGAGTATGGGCTTAACTGATACACAGCACTATATATAAAATAGATAAACAACAAGGATTTACTGTATAGCACAGGGAACTATGTTCAGTATCTTGTAATAACCTATAATGGAAAAGAATGTTTAGAAAATGTATATAACTGAATCATTTTGCTGTACACCTGAAACGAACACCATATTGTAAATCAACTATACTTCAGTTAAAACACTGAATAAATCCAACCATAATCTCTAGCCAAAGTCCACCTACTTTAACATACAGTGGGTTAGAGGCTAGTGTGTGTGTGGGAGAGAGAGAGAGACAGAGATAGAGACAGAGACAGAGAAAGAGAGACACACACACACAGAGATTGAGAGAGAAAGAGAGAGACAGAGACAGAAAGAGGGAGGGGGAGAGAAAGAGCGAGAGAGAGAGAAAGAGACTTATTAGGAACTGTTAACATTTCATCCTTTATCAATAATAAAAATTATACATGAAGCCAAATTACACCTGGGAAGCACAAGCCCGATATGAGACAGAAATGGTGGTGACTCTCTGACGTGATGACCAAATGTCCAAGTTTGCCAGAGCCTAAGGGCTTTCCCTGGATGTGGGACTTCCATTGCTCAAACTAGGAAAGTCCCAGAAAATCCTGAACAAGTTGGTCACCCTAATCTAATTAGATCACAGATAATAATGCGAACTGGTCAGCAAGGGTGGCATTTCGGGGGACGAGGGGACAGACAGGTGACGAACAGGGATTTGGCTGGACATTTCAAGAGAGGAATCAGGACCCTCTTGGGACCCCACCATCCTCCCTGCTCATGCTGGGAATTGCCTGACCTGAGGTTTTCAAGGACTGAGTGACTGAGAAAAGGCAGGGGAGGCTGGGGGCAGGAATCAAGCTTGGGGAGAAGAGAGAGGTGGGGAGAAAATGGGAGGAACCAAAGCAAAGACACTCCTTTAGAAGATGGGGGTCCAACAACAAAACTTAAGAAGCAAGCTCAAAATAGTAAATAACGAATGCATCACAAGGTATTTGTGAAAAGAAGGGCATCGTGTAATCAGAGAGGAAAAGAAGGTTTGGCCTTCCCAGGCATTCCCTTCTGGCAGGGAAAAAACCAACAGAGCAACTTCATCACACGGACTCCTTCACGCTCTGGCAGGCAAGTGATAAAATCATCAGATGAAGGTCCCCGATCATGTCTCCTATAGTCACTTCCGCCAAGTGTGCTGTGTCTAAAATAATGAAGGCGGCTTGATTAAATGTTCGCTGGCTGCAGCCGCTGCGCTAATTTGCAGATGGGTTTATTAGTTTAATGACTGCTCCAAATCATCAGAATTCATTAGCATTAGTGCTGCGGCTTCCCCGACATCAGCCCAAGGCTCCAGGCTGCCACCGTCGCCATTTCTCTGTTTATATCACTCTTGTTTCTAGGAGAGTATACTGTGTGTGTGTGTGTGTGTGCGCGCGCACGCACACTCACATGTGTGCATTCGTACATGGACCAGCTGAGACTTCCTATTTGCTTTATCTGCATAATGATTTCAGCTCTTCTCCCCAAAGTGGAAAGATGCTTTAGCCCCTTTCTGTGTTCAGCACTTGCATAAACGTACAGAGAGGGTTTCTGAAGTGTTTCGCTGAATCTTCTTTTTCATTAGACTAAAGAGTATAAAAGTCAATTTTTTTTACTATGACCGAAAGGCTCCATCATTCCTTACCCTCCACCAGTTGTTCTCTGATTTCATCTCCTACGCCTCTCCTTCCCTCCCTCCCCTCCCTCCCCTCCAGACACACAGTCCTCTTTGCTGTTCCTCTAACCTATGGTTGCCGCCTCAGGGCCTTTGCACAAGCTGTCCTCCTGCCTGGATCACTCTTCCCCAGGATAGCAGGCTGGGACGTCCCCTCACTCCCAACTGATTGCTCAAATGTCACCTCACGGAAGCCTATTCTGACCATCCCGTTTAATACCCCAACCTCATCCGTACCTCCCACTCCATTCCACCCTGCTTTATTCTCCCCTTTCAAACATGCTACATAAGTTACTTATAGTATCTCTATAATGTCCATTTTGTCTACTGTTACTTCTCCAGCGCTTAGAACTACCAGAGTCCATAAGTAGTTGTTGAATACATACATAAATGAACAAATACATAAATGAATGGAGTCACTCAGCAAGGAAATAGGGATCCTAAGAATCGGTCAGGACTCAGGAAGTCAGTTATCTGTAAGGATGCAGGGTGTTCTGGACATGGCAGTCGTGAAGGCAGTCACAGAATCGGGGACAAGCCAGCCCTCAGCCCCCATCCTGGGCCCACCAGATTGTATACCAGGGACCCACCAGGAGTGGGAACCATCCTATAGGGGTCTTCAGCTGTGGTGTTTCTTGGTGCAGATGGAGTTGGGCTCCAGAGCAAGGATTCATCAAAGTAGGGAAAAGAAGTTTTAAAATCTGGATTTATTGAACTGTCCTTCCCCAGAAAGAAAAACGAATAAAGACTCTTATTTTTTAAAGTATCATAAAGAGGAGGCCATACACAGTGTTCTCTGACCCAGATAGCAAACTGTGGTCAACTTTGGGGGGACGGTGGTATTTTAGGGGTGAGGAAGAACTGCCTCAGGCTCCTCAAATCTCAGTGCCTTAAGTAATCATCTGCTGGGAATCCTTTGAAAGCCCACACGCATGCATTCTACATTAAACGTCCATAAAATTCTTGATGACACTAGCGGAGTGATGCAGTAGTCATGGCCATGGCCATATAAATCCAACGTATTTATACTCCCTAATATGGCTCGAGGAGTCTCAAGTCCTGTGTCCCCTAAAACAAGCCCTATGCCCTTCTCTACAATGGCACATAGTTAAAGGATTGTCTTGAAATGTGAGGAAATAAAGGTGTGGGAGTCAGAGGCCATTTCATTCTCTATGAGCCTGGTTCCCAGCAGGAAAATGAATTCCATTCCGATGGTTACTCTCAGAGACATTTCTAAAGGGGTTATTTACAGAGGTGTGAGCCTGATAAAAAGAACCAGAAGGGGATGGTAAAGGACTCGGGGATTTGCAACAGCAGGAAGTTGTTAACAATCCTGGAACGGAAGGGGCAGTGGAGGAAAATGGTGTCAGGGTCCAGTGAGAGTTGGAGCCGGGGTGGGGCTGCCCCATAAGAGGTGTAGACATGGAGGGCCACAGCCATTCTCAGAATGGTGATGCAGGAGCAGAGAGGGGACAGAGGCACTGACACCGCAACCCTCTCTCTCCATCCTCCCATCTCCAGCTGGTGCTTCTGTTGGACAAACTCAATTGAAATCCAGTGTCAAGGGAATGCAGGTCTTATAGTCTGCATGGTTCAGCCTCTGGGACAGAGAGGTTAAGCAGGGTGGAGAGTTGGTTTTGAGATGGGGGTGGGGTGGAGTGATGGAGGCAGAGCTTGAATAACCAGCATCCTGGATTCAAGAGGGTAAGGGAAAGGATAACATAAACTGCTCATTTGCTGATCGGACTGAGTTGACAGGAAGGAAGTCTGTTGGGTGATATTCTTGTGAAGAATCAAGATTGAATCTCCCCACACTTTGATGAGAAGTGTCCCTTTTAAAAAAAAAAAAAATACATCTGAATTTGGTCCAAATGGTGGATGGAGAGGAAAAAGAAGCAAAGGATACTGAGCCCTCAGATGCGTTGTATTACATGAAGACCTTGAAGATTTTCTAGTAATGAGATGCATCCTTATGTGGCAGCCAGCTCCCAGGACATCCACCAGCATCCTACCCTTCTATGGTCCCCTCACACATTGTACCAGGGTGGATCTGTGTGACCAGTGGCATACAGCAAGAGTGGTGGTGTATCACTTCTGAGATGAGGTAAGAAAAGAGATTGCAGTTCCTCTCTTCCTGTTTCTTTCTCTCTCTCTCTCGTGACTTGCTCTGGGAGAAGCCATTTGGGGGGCAGCCCTATAGAAGGACCCACTTGATGAGGGCTAAGCCTCCTGCCAACAGCCACATGAGTGATCTTGGAAATGGATTTTCTCCAAGACAAGCTTTCGGATGAGACTGCAGCCCAGCTGGCAACTTGACAGCAACTTCACTGGAGACCCTGAGCCAGAACTGCCCAGCTCAGCTGCTCCCAGATGGTTGACCTACAGAAACTGTGGGATAATAGACGTCTGTAGTTTTCAGCCACTGATATCTGGGGTCATTTGTCACACAGCAGTAGTTAACTAATACAAGCTTTGAGGCCAGAAGCATTTGTCCCTTTTTAGTAATGATTGCTCATGTGATTTGGGACTATTAATTCAGTGCTTACCACAATCATTCACCAGCCCTGGGGGCCATATTCTCTTAACTGTGTAACAAAGTGCTTATTAACCTTTCTGAGCCTCAGTTTCCTTAATTTACAATAAAGATCACAACAATGCCCATCAAAAGTGTTGTCCTAAGGATTCGAGGGAATAAAGCATTCTAAGTGCGCCAAACAGAGTAGCTGTTTTTACAGCAACAATAACAACAAAATTAGCTATTATTATTGATAAAGAAGAGAAATGGGTTTTTAACATATGGATAATTAAGAGGATGACCCCGATGGGACGTGAGGTCATAGCTCACCACTGTTGCATTGTCTATTTCAGCTGTTATTTCTCTTGCCTTGAAGCCGGTTCTGTGCTCTCACAAGTGTTACAATGCACAGTTTCCCAAAACAACAGGCTCTCCTGCCAACCCCAGCGGCCTGGAACTTTGAAACATCTCCCTCCTGACCATGGAGAATCAGCTGTCTCCACTCACGCCTCCCTGGCAGAACGGGGAATCCCTGATTTTCTGGATGTGTTCTGTCACCGCCTGGGTGAAAGCCAGGTTTTGCTCATGATTTCCATTCTCGAATGACTCAGGGATGAGTAGGGGACTGAGTCATAGGGAGCTGGGGGAGGGGGAGGGGGTGGCAGTGCAGCTTTTATACTGAAGTCACATGGGATTGGGGGGACCTCAGAAAATAACAGCAAGCCGTACAGGAAGATTTCACTCCTGATGGATGCCCCCATCAACAGATTACACTGAATAAGTGTAATACATTCAATTGGTAAATTCAATACCATCTCCACCCCGTACCTTGCCATTATATAAAGACTCCAGATTTCAGAATCAGCTTCAAGGAAGAGGCTGCAGAACATCAAAAAAGAGTGAAATTGGGACTTCCCTGGCGGTCCAGTGGTTAAGGCTGCGCTCTTCCAATGCAGGGGGTGCAGGTTCGCTCCCTGGTCGGGGAACTAGGATTCTGCATGCTGTGTGTGCAGTGTGGCCAAAAAACTAAAAATTAAATTAAATTTTTAAAAAAGAATGAGATTAACTTCTGGCAAGTGGGGCTTCATACTAGAAGTTAAATTGGCAAATAAAAATGAAATTAGAATTATTGTTCATCTGGAAAGAAAGAAGGAAAGAAAAAAAGAAAAAGGAAGGAAGAAAGCAAAAGGACACCAAGCAATGGAGAGCAGCTATAACCCAGTCTCTGTCACGATTCCCGCTCAACCTGGGAGAAGTCACCCACTTACCCTGTCTCTGCCAACGGCCAAATCTTTCAATCAGGAAAAACAGCTCCCCTCCCTCGAAAAATGGTATGGACAGTATCATCCCAGAGTGTCCATCTTGAAGCTCAAATTGGCATTCATACCAATCATCCCACCTTGGCAAAAAATAAAAAATAAAAGAAAGAAAAGAAAAGAAAAGGAAATATTTTCATTTCAGTTTTCTACCTTCCCTAATCCTCAAGAAGCGGGTAGGAAAAAGAAAACAACAACAACAGAAATGACAACAAGTAGCTGTCATTCTGGGTCAGTTTTTCTCTTAGGCGTAGGAAAGTCTGACTGGAAAAGGCTAGAATAGGATAGTCAAGCGGACAGAAGGCAGGATCCCAGGATTTCCTCTTCAAGCTGATTGATGATGCTTAGGGTCCCACATTTTGTAATAGTGAAAAATAAAGGCTACAAAAATCTCCATCAGCTGGAGACTAATTAATTTAATTAAGATACTTCTGGAAGCAGAATACCCTATAACCTTCAGCAAGAAGAGGCTATATATGTATGCCCTGAAAAACACACCAGACACAGAGAAGTATGTACACAATATCCTGTTACGAGGGTCATGCCACAGTATGATAAGAATAATATAGTCCCATTTCTGTTTTGAATTATCATCTGAGTGTGCATGTGCATATATATATATTGAAATACGGATTTTAAATGTCTGGAAAGCTACACACCAGACTGCTAACAGTACTTGAGGGTGGATATGGGGGTAAGGGTCGGGAGAAAAACAGCTTTGCCTTTTAAAAAAATCTGTAAAGTTCTATAGTGTTTGAAAGGCTTACAATAAACATCTGTGGATGACTTGTAATTTCTTTTAATGAAGCAGCTTAAGAACTCAGAGGTGTAAGGCAGGGTACCTGGGTTCCTCTGATTTCCCTGCACGAAACTAGGCCTCTCTCTACAACTGGTTAGTTGTACATAAGTAGTTTGTACCCTGCCTAGGGAGTCTGGGGACAAAAGAAAGAAGGAAATTTGCTGGTGGGAAGAGGAATGTGCTGTGTGATTCTAGTCCAGTGGGAGTTCCGGAGGTAATTTGCGAACTCTGGAGTCTCCTGGGAGTTTGTGAAAATGCAGATTCTGGGGCTCCAGCTCTGGAGATCCTGAGCTACAAGGTCTAGGGAAAAGCAGTGTCTCCCAGGTGATTCTGATGAGAAACCCCGGACAATGGTGTTAAGAGTCAGCCCTACTACCACTGCCTGTGGATCCTTGGACAAGCTGCGGGGTGTTCCTCCTCACAAGTTTCTGAGTCACTGGATCTGGGAAAGAGCCTGAGAATCTGCACCTCTAACAAGTTCAGGTGCTGTGGACGCTCCTGGTCTAGAAGTCACACTTTGAAGACCCACCACCTTACCCCAACAAGCCACAGGCTGCTATAAGAAGCAAAGGAGAGCATACATGAGAGAATGTTTGGAAACTAGAGAGGCTTGTGACACGGTGGTTAAATAGGTTAAACAAATCATTCAAATACTACCTCCAGGGCTTCCCTGGTGGCGCAGTGGTTGAGAGTCCGCCTGCCGATGCAGGGGACGCGGGTTCGTGCCCCGGTCCGGGAAGATCCCACATCCGGGAACCCGTGAGCATGGCCGCTGAGCCTGCACGTCCGGAGCCTGTGCTCCGCAACGGGAGAGGCCACAGCAGTGAGAGGCCCACATACCACACACACACACACAAATAATAATAATAAACAAATACTACCTCCTCTACCTCTTAACTCTACAATTTTGGGGGGAAAAAAATCACTTAACCCTCCTGAGACTTGGCTCAGACCTCTCTAGAATGAGTATAACATTTTGCAGACACAGAACTTATGCAAAATACACAGGAATTATCTCATGGTTACCACCAGGACGCTTGAAGATTGAATTATTTTCCGTGAATGTAGCACATTTAGTACAGAAGGTGCCCACCCATGACAAGCCTACAGTAAATCTTTGCTTGCATGACTCTCGGTGCTAAAAGTCTGTAAGAGAGAAAGGAAAATGATTTGGGTACCAGAGGACATCAGCAAGCATTTATTAAGTGCCAGCTGTATGCAGATGCGTAGCCACCGAGTGAAAGGATAACGTGGCTGGGATCTTTTTGCCAGACCACAGCAGGTAGGTCAGGCACCAGGAGCCCGAGTCCTGATGCAGGTACACTGTGGGTAGAGTGGGTCATGTGACCTTGATTCTGAGAATCATTCCTCCCTGGCCTGGAATTGGAAATTCTAGAACTTACCCTAGAGGCCCTTGGGAAATCAGCCCATCAACGGAATCCAGAGCTCTTTGGGCAGCCCAGCTTTTCCCTGTACGGACCTATCTGAGCCTCCAACACGGTGAGTTCCTCCTCCCTTCTGAGCTTGGTTCGTCCTCTGTGTCCCAATCTTCCAATCTCTCAAACTCAGGTCCTTGTTCAGGTTCTGTGATTAAGGAGCAAGATTACAGACCGATGCCAGCAAGCTGAGCATCTTAGTCAAGCTCTGCTCCTCCTGTCACCCTTCTAATCTGGGGGAAAGGGATTTGAGTTGTTGAGTTAACCCATGGGAATCACCTGGCACATAGTAGATGCTTTTCTAGTGAGCTGTTCTCTTTACCACTCAACCCTGTCACCGTCCCTTCCAGGGAGATCCTCACAAGGCCCCAAGAGCTATCCTGCTAGGGGTGCCACCTTGTTCCTCCCTACTCCAAACGCTGGCCTGTCTCCCCCAAGACATCTCTTCTCGCTTTCCAGCCCATGACCCATCTAGAAGTGTTTTTCTAAATGTGGGCCCCCAGCCGCTTCATCAGGGCCACCTTAAGAGTGCTCATTAAAATTTCAGACTCTTGGGCCCTAATGCAGCCTGTCTGTATGAGATTCTCTGCAGGGGGGGGTCCCCCGCTGCATTTTTTTTTTTTTTTTTTTTTTTGCGGTACGCAGGCCTCTCACTGTCGTGGCCTCTCCCGTTGCGGAGCACAGGCTCCGGGCGCGCAGGCTCAGCAGCCATGGCTCACGGGCCCAGCCGCTCCGCGGCACGTGGGATCTTCCCGGACCGGGGCACGAACCCGCGTCCCCTGCATCGGCAGGCGGACTCTCAACCACTGCGCCACCGGGGAAGCGCCCCCTCCCCGCTGCGTTTTTAACAAGCTCCGTAGATTCTCAAACACAGCACAGCTTGAGAATCACTGCTCTTCAGGATTTGTTGTGTGTGCTTGATGAGTTGGCTTGCAGATACAAGACCCTATCTCGTCACAGCTATTTTGTTATACTGTATAACAACAGAAACAACAGCAATGATGACTGTTATTATTTCGCATTGGTAACAAGGTGCTGGCAGTGCTGCAGGGCGTGGGATGGCAAACTAGGCGATACTACAGACCACAGGCCAAATCCAGCTCACCTCCTGATTTTGTAAATGAAGTTTTTTGGGGACACAGCCGTGCCTGTTGTTGCTTTCACCTGCTACAAAGGCAGAGTCAAGGACTTGTGACAAGACCAGGGATCTGCAAAGGGGAGGGTATTGACTCTCTGGCTTTCAAAGAAAAAGTTTGCAGTCCTGCCATCAAAGATACTGTGTATATTCTACCAGCGAATTGTAGGTAGCCATGGGATGTCGTGGAAGAATAATTTCTGTCACTGAGAAACGTTCATTTGAGAGAATTAAGTGAAAAGCACAGAGAGGCTCGATTTTGATCCTGAGCAATTATCTTCACCTCTCCGTGCTTTACTCTCCTTATCTGAAAAATGGCTGCAACCAAAGCACTTCCTTTTGGCACTTGTGGGGATTAAGTGACACGACTGAAGGCAAGGGCCTGGTCTCCTGTCCCATGCATCAGAAATGCTCAAAACTCTGAAGCCGTTCCTCCTCGTAGGGTTTGCTTTCGCTTGCCTGCTTATCTGAAACATTTTACATTTTCCAAAAAAGTGATACATGTTCTTGCCTAACTTTACAATAGGAAAAGAAGTGTGTTCGTCAATTGCTTGTTCGTTTTAAAGATGCACCCTGCCTCAGGTAGGCCCCTTCCTCTGTTGCCCTGCCTTACTCTGCAACAGGCCCATGGTTCTAAAAGCAACCCCCTTGTTCCCTGACACAGTTTCCGGTTGCCACCTGCAGGTGCAACTGTGTGTGCCTGTGCATTCGGGTGATAGCTAATCCCTGTGTAACCCCGAATGCCTCTGTACAAGTGCCTTCTCTGCACCTGGACTCAGTTTCTCTGCAGGAGGAGGAAAAGGGTCTCTGAGTCCCTTTCCAGTGTTCCTCTGCCCTGGGATTGCAAAGAAGCTCCACCAGTTGAATTGTCACGGGGTGCAGCCTCCTCGCTGGGCTCCTGGGAGAGCAAAGCCTGTGAAACAGTTTTCTTCTGGCTGGGCGTGGCGGTCCTTTCAGCAACCTTGGCATCAGGATTAGGCATCTGAGCAATGCCTCTAAACCCTGCACTCTATTTAATTTCCTTGATTTATAGGGAGGATTTCTTGCACCTCCAGGGGAGAGAGGCACTGCCATCCCTGCTGGCTTCCCAGGCTGAGCCTACAATTCCTAAGCCTGTTTATCCCACCATCACTACAACACAGTGCATCTCCAGGGACCAGTGCGTATCTCTTTTGAACCAGGTGACATAGCTAAGCCCCGGCTTCTCTCCACCCACTTGGATTTCCTCACGTGGAGGTGGCCCCAGGTTCTGATGCTACAAATTTCCTTTCTGGGAAGGCGGCCCCAGGAGTATGTCAATTTCATCAGTAGCCCCTGGTGGGGTCTCCTCTGACCCTCAAGACTGCATTTTGTTTGTCTGACCCGGGGGCTGAGGACCACTACGGCCTCAAAGGGGAGCTCTGGGAACTCTTGGGCATGGCTTGGCTGGGGGATGTGTCCGGGCCAGCAGCGGGGAGCAGAAATGCCTGGAGTCGGACAGTTGGTTCCAGAATGAGTTGGCAGTTTTCCTGGGTCAGAGGGACAAGTTGGTAAGGAGATCCAGGATCTAACAAGACCCGGGAGGGGGGCCGGTAAGATGAGAAAAGGAGGCCACTGGAGAACTCTGTCCTCCTTTTTCATGACTTTCTCCCTTAGCTGGAGCCAGATTTGCTTCCAGATCTGCTGGTGTCACTAAGCTGAGACTGGGAAACTCCAAACCCAGGAATATCCACCAACAGGTATGGATGGGAAACTTCTAGCTGTACGTACAGTAGGTGGCCCCGCAAATGCTCAAGGCTTAGCTCCCACTGGCCCTTTGCCCAGATTCTAGCACTGACACCTTGACAACTGTAATGCATTTTTTTCAAGCAGCTCTATCTCCGTCTCTCTCTTTCTCTCTCTCTCTCTCCCACCTCATCTCCCTTCTTTTATTTTTTATTTTTATTTTTTGGGGGGTACGCAGGCCTCTCACTGTTCTGGCCTCTCCCGTTGCGGAGCACAGGCTCCAGACGCGCAGGCGCAGCGGCCACGGCTCACGGGCCCAGCCGCTTCGCGGCACGTGGGATCTTCCCGGACCGGGGCACGAACCCGCGTCCCCTGCATCGGCAGGCGGGCTCTCGACCACTGCGCCACCAGGGAAGCCCTCCCTTCTTTCAGTGTCATCCCTCGTCCTAGCTGCCCTCTCTCAGTCTTTCTCTTTCCCACATTCACCTCTCATTCTCCCCATCTCCCCATCGTCCCTCCTTCTCCCTTCTATCCTCTCTCTTCTTGTGGTTCTTTCTTCGTTCTCCATCACTTCCTATCCTCTTGCTCTCTTCTGTTGTTCTAGCACATTCACTCCCAACGTGTGGTCCCCAGACCAGGAGCAGCAGCAGCACCTGGAAACTCATCAGAAATGCAAATGCTCAGATCCCACTCCAGACCTACAACATCAGATGCTCTGAGGGTGAGGCCCAGCAATGTGTGTTTTAAGAAACCCTCCAGGGGTTTTGATGCACGCTGAAGTTTGAGAGTCGCCTTCTGAGAGGAAAATGGCAATTGAAAAAAAAAAAAAAAAAAAGTATCTTTGAGTGCTGATCCGATAAGCCCTCATTTCTAAACATGTAAAACCCGTCTCTGCCCATTAGCTAATTAGGACACTGGACCACCAGCCTGGCCGAGATGCTTTCAGGAGCAACGCAGGCAATTTCACTCAAGTTCTCTGATTACTATCATGATTCTAAATCCCTTCGGCCAACCCACGTCTTTCCTGACCCTGCATGCTGCCTCGATTCCTTCCCGTCTCTGGTTGCTTTAAGGGGTGCAAAGACCAGGGGGATATTGGACTCTGTGTTCAGCAGTTCACAGTCTGGATCAGCATTTGCCAAAGCATGTCTCTCTGCCACTGATAGGGGTATTGACAGGAAAAGAATTCCTTGATCAGATATGGGTGGGGAATGCTGCGTAAACAGATTTCTTTATTGCAGGACTTTTCAGAGCCTTAGTACATGGTGGCTCTTAAAGTGGGGATGAGTGTTAACAGCATGTCCTGAACTTGACCGCAGAAATCCATTTTCTACTGGGCATTGCACAGGAAACCCACACTTGGGAAATACTGCTTAAAGAGACCATGACTTTTCTCCCCAAGAGCCTTATCTGAAGTAATTGGCAGCATATGACATGGAGTGAAACAGCCAAGATGGCCCTCCATAGACTATGTTGACCTTGGAAGGACCTAGGCGCCAAGGGTAAGAGCATTCTCAGCAGCTCCTAGGCTCCCCGACATGCCTCCCTGTTGGTGTCTGAATGGGTGATGAGCAACCTTTTGTCTTCAGACTTTGTGCAGCCGGTTTCCCTCCATGGTATTGACTGTGATCCCATTTCAGGATAAAGAACGAAAAAACTGAGCATGCTACTGTTTCTTAAATATGCCCAGAACTTATCCCTGGAGCTTCTATTTAGTAGATCTGGAATGAATGCTGGGAATCTAGATTTTTTTACAAGCTCCCGGGAGCTTTGGATGTACAGTGAGGATTGAAAGTCACTGGTTTACATGAATTCATGCACGGTGTTTATGTAATGGTATATTCGGAGAAATATGGAAACCAGCGCTTTGTGTATAATCTTTGAAACAGACCTAAGGGAAGACGGCAGGCTCCTTTCTATAACATCGTCCTTAGGGCCGTGAACAGGGGCAAATGGACTGTGGATTTGTCGGGGTCGGGGTGATGACTTGGAGGTAAAAGCAAGAGAGAGAGGTTCTTATTTTCCCATAAACCTGAAAGATACAAAAACCATGGTTTAATTCGATGATGAGTAATCCTCTTTTTTCCTTCACGAGAGATGTCAGGAAAAATAAAAATGTTTATGCCCGTTTTTTTTTTTTTTTTTTCATTAAAATTGAAATAGTTTTGTTGAGTTCCAGGACAGGAGATGCGTGTTTTTACAATGGCAATGACCTCTGTCAGTGGTCCTCGGCCTGCTTTTAGCTGTAGAAATATTTTCTCAGGGGAAGTCTATGGTCAAACTCCGAAGTGTAACATTAAAGAGAGCCCTCTGGCTGAAGAGTAGATGGGAGATCTGAAGCTGAAATAAGTGGGCCATTTTCCCATTGATATTTGGAGGCAATAAAGACATTTCTTTGGAACAGACTGGGAAACTTATAACCTACTTTCTGGACTCCCCAAAATAAGTCAATAAGAAAATTAGCACTACTTTCTCCCTTCCAAAATATTATTATTCAAGAAGATTTGATTAGTCACAACATGGCTACAGCTTTCAAATTTTTCAACATGATAGCAAATCTCAGACTACATTTATTTTTATAAATCAAGGTTCCCAGAAATTGCATGTAAAAATTCTCGTTAATCTTTTGAATTCCCTTTAATTTGCATCATTTAAATTTCTATAGGGATTTCCAAGGACTTCCCTGGTGGTGCAGTAGTTAAGAATCCGCCTGCCAGTGCAGGGGACACGGGTTCCAGCCCTGGTCCGGGAAGATCCCACATGCCACGGAGCAACTAAGCCCGTGCGCCACAACTACTGAGCCTGCACTCTAGAGCCCGTGAGCCACAACTACTGGGCCTGCATGTCACAACTACTGAAGCCGGAGCACCTAGAGCCCGTGCTCCGCAACAAGAGAAGCCACCGCAATGAGAAGCCCGCGCACCGCAACGAAAGGTAGCCCCTGCTCGCCGCAACTAGAGCCCGTGTGCCGCAACGAAGACCCAAAGCAGCCAAAAATAAATAAATAAATAAATAAAATCTATTAAAAAAAAACAAACTTCTACGGAGATTTCCTAATTCTTTTACTGTGGAATTTGGTAGAGTTTATGCCTCCCTTGTTCCATTCCCAAAAGACTACAGCAACCAAAAAATAGACTAGGTGTTATGTCTTGCAGAAATAAATTACTAAGGTAGAATTATCTGAGAAAATTAACTGGCTAAAGTAGAAAAAATATGTACCACCTGATTTCATGACTACTAGTATTTTTAGTAGCAATAACAGTCAAAATAACATAGATTGGGACTTCCTTGGTGTTTTTCTTGCCACCCTGGTCCCTTGAGCTTTATTGACAGAGAATTTGGGAGGGTAGGAGGAAGGCAACGAGATGCATGTTTCCCCTCGGGCTGAAGAGACGCCTTTTGGGGAGAGTTTGGAGGACAGAAGTCCCTGAGCACAGGAGATGGGAGAGAAGTGAGAAAGATGGTAAAGGATTTACAGGAAGTGATGTCGGGCAAGTGATGAACTGGGTCCTCAACGATGTCTTTGGGAAGATGTGGAGAAAAAAATAAAGTTGCTTTTCATCTCATTGATTGGCAGTTGAAAGACACTTCTTGAATGCTGCATCACTCAGATGTGGACATCAAAGGGTGATGCATTTATAAGCAATGAACACTTGCTTATAAACATCTATGATCTGACATTTTGTGGAATCAGAAATAGGGATGGGGCTGCATATTTAGATGCTGCTGGCATTGCCCTGGCTTGCAGTTGCTTCCTGTCAGTCTGATTGCTACGCAGCCCTAAGGGCCAAGTGATTCTGGACCCATCCCCATCCCACCTGGGAGCTTGTTAGAAATGCAGGTCCTCAGGCCCCACCCTGGACTTACTGAATCAGACGCTCTAGGGGGTGGAATCCATCTATCCTGTTATAATAACCCCCCTGGGACATCCTGATGCTCATTCAAATGTGAGCATCTGGTCTTTTCTAAGGTTTCAGTGGCTGACCCTCTGCCACAGACACCCCCCCCCCCGCCCCAGCCCCTTACTCTGAATTCCCCTCTTTAGCCTCGACCTCACCCCTAGTTATTTGACAGGGGTGTGCTTGGCTGGGTCAAAGCTCAGGTTCCGAAACCAGAGTTCTGGGTTCTAGTTTCAGCTCCACCCCTAAGCAGCCTGGGAGACCTTATCCAAGTCACATAACTTATTTGCACCTTGGTTTCTTAACCTGGGCATAATAATAATAATGTTGATCTACAATCGTGATTTGAATGATTAAATGACTTATCACATTAAAGAGCCCGAACAGTGCCTGGCACTTAGTAGGTACTTTAGACATGGTACTAATCATGGTTACCCATCTCCCAGCTTTAAGTGGAGATACCACATCAACTAGATTGTTTATCATCCAGAAAGTGCCAAGCAGAAGGCAAGATACCAAGCAGGCATCCTCCTGCATCCGCTTGGTTACAGCCATTCGTGGTGCAGATCATGTGCATTGCACCTGTTTGATCGAAAAGGCACTCACTCTTTCCTTTAGCTGAGCCCCTTATGTGTGCCAGGCACCAGGCCAGGCCTTGTACAAACATTACCTCACCTAATCCTCAGTCACCAGCCTAGGAGGAAAGGAATGTCCTTACATTACAGAGAGGAGGATGGACTCCCCCAGTGTCAACAGCTGGCAAAAGTTAGAAAGTAGGCGTGTCCGAATGCAGCATCTAGAGGAAAAGGAGATCAACTCTCTGAAAGAGACTTTCTTTTCCTTTCCCGGCAATATCTTTAGGGCCTTTTCTAATTATAATGTGATCTACATTTGTCTACAAATCCAAGCAATATGGAAATGTGACATACCTAGCAACTGGACATTTTCTCGTTATTCTACCTACAAAGAGTAACTGTTTTGGGTAGTCCTGTAGATGTTAGTCTGATCTTTTTTGAAAAAAAAATACACACATATATACATTCATTTTTTAACAAAAAAATGAAATCATACTTTGGATTTCTTAAGATCCTGCCATTTAAACTTAATGTATTGAGACATCTTCCTAAGCAACACATATAAATAAATGTCATGCTTCATAAAGGCTACATGGTATCTCATTTGTGGATTACTTTGTCTTAACCAATTGCCTATCAATGAATAGTTAGCTTCTTTCCAATACTTTACACCTGTAGACAGCTCTACGATAAACATCCTTGCATGTAAATATGTATCTTTTTGGAAGATTGCTTAACTATTTCCTTAGGATGTACTGCTAGAGATGGAGACTCATGTTATTTAAGGTTTTATTACAGATTTTTCCAAATTTCCCTGAAAAAGTGTTACACCTGCTTTCTACCTGTACCAGCAGTTTAAGAGTCTGTAATTCTGTGAGATCGACGTGGGGATGTCTCTTCCTCTTTTGAGGCCAATTTATCAAAAGGATGAATCTCCATGGTTCTCCACGATAAATCTCTTTATGTGTGTTTGCTAAACAGCGTACGGATTTAAAACCAGATCTCTTCGTCCCTCCTGCCTTTGCCCCATCCCGAGACCATTTGCTTTAGGCCAGTTGCCTGTATTTCCCAGGCAAAAGCTGAGATTCTTGGCAGGGTTTTCTCTTTGACCCTGTGTTCCTCCATGTGTAAATAGGTCGTTCTGTAATTATAATTCATGACGTTTGCATGTAATAGACGTCTTGCCCCAGAAGTGTTATAACTTCATTAGATACCAACCACAGGATTTTTTTCTTCCAAATCACCACCCCCTCTCAAAAATAGGAAAAGGAACAGAAATTACCAAGGCTACAGACAGATCTTTATTTCTAATATGTTGCCTGAGCACTTGTATTAAGTCATGTTTTCTCTGGCCAGAACTACCCTGGTATTTTTTTTTTTTTTTCTCTGTCAGTTTAGTCTATAAATGAAGTGAAGTTACTGCTCCTTTTAAAATGGAACACTGTGCCCTTGGTTTGCTCTTAACGGGTGGGAAAACCCCATTAAGTGTTTGTGAAATATGTCTTAAATGCAGGAATTTTAATCTAGTGGTCTAATAAATCCCTCTCCTCTACTCAAATGAAAGCCTTAGGTTTTCCGGCATCTGTTTAGTTATTTGTTCACCAAAACTTTCTTACGCAAACCTGACCCTGAGAACTATGATTTGGGAACGTTTCTTCCATTGGGGCATATATTTTTTAAAAGCACATCTTTCAAAGAATCAGGAACGTTGACAGGTGTATTTCATGGTAAGATACTAGTTTAGAAACGTGCCTGGAATTCTTCCTCTTCTAGAGTAAAAGCCATGAAATCTCTATGACTGCCCCAGGATGTGACAGCTCATAATATTATAAGACCTAAGACCTCATAATGTTCGAAGTCCGTTCTTCTGCTGCAAAGTTTGATGGCCATCCCCAAAGTATACCCTCCTTTTAAAGCATATTTCATGAGAGTTGGAAAGTTTCTCCTCAGCACAAGCCACAAAGAGCGCCAAGCTGGACCTAAATATATTAATTCAGCTCCCCAACATATATCTGTTGACTGCTTCTTTTTTTTCTTTTCCTTAGGCCAGAGTGTTTATTAGGAAACTCTGGGTATATTTGCTGGAGGTAAATTTCATCTTCATATTGGGAGCAACAGGGTAAGACGTCATTTATATTTGCGAACAAGGTAAATCTTTTTAGCCCTGACTACTTTATGTTTATTTCCTAAAATCAAAGGCATTTCCCATGTAACCAAATTATAACCATCAATAAATATCAGGAAGCTAACATTGATATACTGTTACCATGTAGATCTCAGATCCCATTCAAGTTCCACTCACTGAGGGGTCTGTAGCAAAAGTCCGGTTCAGAATTGCTTGTTACATTTAGTTTTCATGTCTCTTTCACTCTGCTTAATTCTAGAGCAATTCTTTAGCCTTTTCTATACTTTCATGTGTGGTCATTCTAGTTCAGCAGAATGAGGCGAAATGTACTTCAAGGTAAAGCTATTTCAGTGGGAAACCCACCTATACTGTGACTTTTAACACTGGAAGTAGGAAGGGAGTCTGTTCTGGCAACCACCTGGAATGAGTATTACTCTAAAAGTTCACTTGGGGCTTCCCTGGTGGCACAGTAGTTGGGAGTCTGCCTGCCGATGCGGGGGACACGGGTTCGTGCCCTGGTCCGGGAAGATCCCACATGCCGCGGAGCGGCTGGGCCTGTGAGCCATGGCCGCTGAGCCTGCGCATCCGGAGCCTGTGCTCCGCAACGGGAGAGGCCACAGCAGTGAGAGGCCCACGTACCGCCAAAAAAAAAAAAAAAAAAAAAAAAACAAGTTCACTTGAATCCGTGGACATGATGTGATTCATTTCCTCTTGCCCCACTGGTAGGTCTCATCACTTATGGATGCAGTTCTCTTTTTTTTCCCTCACTTATTCATTCAAAATATTTGAATGTCTATTAAATGTAAGGAGAAAGAAGCCATATGTGTACTTTCCCACTGAATCTGGACCTCAGAATCCTTCTCAACACAGTGTCCTGGGCAACCTGAACCCACTTCTCTCTGTTGGCACCCTAGAGGAAAATAAATGAGAAAACACAACTTAGGTGGCTGGGATTCCCACACACCATGTGAAACAGGGCCTTGCATACAGAATATACTTGTTGAATGGATTTAACTTGCTGTGAAAATAGTGTCTCCTTTCAAGGTAGGAGAGGAGAGGGATCAAAGAGGAAAAGTAAAACAGAAAACCACATCCTATAATACTGAGTTAAATAAGTATGTGCTTGTTCCCTTTGTTGCTTATCCTGAGGAGGAAAGATGCCTGGAAAATCTGAGTTGCTAAAAGCTGGGATTGTCCCAGATACTATTGTGCACATAAAAGAGGAAGCGGTACTGAGTTCATTAATCGTGACTAAGAAAACCCTTAAGGCTTTTTTCAGTTTGTGATTTTAGAGAGCATCCCTTCAAATCAGCACTGCTCTGCCCAAGTTCTCTTTCAGAGGCTGGACATTTCTCCTGAAGATTCTGTCATAATTCAGAGTATTTTTAGAAGTTGATTTCTGGGGAGTGGGGGGTGGGAAAGAGGAGTATATTCTTCAGGTTCTTGTTTGATTTTTTGGGGACCATTTCTTTCTTGGTGGCTAGATCTGCAAACTTTGAGGGTAGCTTTAACCTGGGCAAAGAGTCCAATATCACTCAGGGAGAAGCATTAAGAATAAAATGGGTATGACAGATTCTAGGTCCATCCACCTCACTACAAATAACTCAAGTTCATTTCTTTCTATGGCTGAGTAATATTCCATTGTATATATGTGCCACATCTTCTTTATCCATTCATCTGTCGATGGACACTTAGGTTGCTTCCACGTCCTGGCTATTGTAAATAGTGTTGATTGTCCTACAGAGGGAAGTAAGTCAGAAAGAGAAAAACAAATACCGTATGCTAACACATATATATGGAATCTAAAAAAAAAAAGATGGTTCTGAAAAACCTAGGGGCAGGACAGGAATAAAGACGCAGACATAGAGAATGGACTTGAGGACACGGGGAGGGGGAAGGGTAAGCCGGGACGAAGTAAGAGAGTGGCATGGACATATATACACTACCAAATGTAAAACAGAGAGCTAGTGGGAAGCAGCCACATAGATCAGGGAGATCAGCTCGGTGCTTTGTGACCACCTAGAGGGTGGGATAGGGAGGGTGGGAGGGAGACGCAAGAGGGAGGGGATGTGGGGATATATGTATATGTATAGCTGATTCACTTTGTTATACAGCAGAAACTAACACAACAATGTAAAGCAATTATACTCCAGTAAAGACGTTAAAGGAAAAAAAAAGAATAAAATGGGTGATTCACTTAGTTACATTCATTTGGGTTCAAACAACTAGGGTGCAAACATGAATTTTTAAAAAAATGAATGCACAGCATAATTATAATGCGTTTTGCGCTTTGCTTTGAAATGTCCATTTAGGCATTTCCAAAGGCCATTCCCCAGGAGGAATTCCAAGAGCACGTGGGGTGATGGCTCCGAATTTGTTCTGCGAAAGTACCCTCTGGAAGGGGTCTTTCTTGCAAAGAGGTCCCTGTGATGAACTCCTTCTGGTGCATTGTCACTTTATCGTTGCCTTACATTTCTTCCTCAGCTAGGGCCTGGAGGAGAGGGGCCCCCAAAAGTGAGGAAGAATCGACAACATTTAGAATGGATAAACAACAAGGTCGGTCCTACTGCATAGCACAGGGAACTATATTCAATATCCTGTGATAAACCATCATGGAAAAGAATATTAAAAAAGAATGTCCGTATGTGTATAACTGAGTCACTTCGCTGTACAGCAGAGATTGGCAAGACATTGAAAATCAACTATACTTCAATTTTAAAAAAGAAGTAAAAAAAAAAAAAAAAGGGTAATTCATGGTAACAAGATAGAGGAGAGGGAAAGGAAGGAAGGAGAGCAAAACTTGGGCCCTGGGGGTATTTGGGGAACCTGCCTTTGGCTACCGTCCTGTTGCCTTTTGACTGCTGCAAGGCTGGCGCTCCTGTGCTCCGAGCCATCTGACCTGCGGATGGCCGGAAGCCGACTATGACAGAGGCCTGAGATATTGCAGATCGGGTTGGGGAAGGGTCAAAATCATTAGTCACAGGAGATGAGAGGAGGAGGAGGTGGGGAAGTGGGTGCAATGGAAATGGCTCCCGTGTTGGAGCCCAGAAGGCCAACTCTGAAGAATCTAGCCCCTTCTTTCCTCAAGGCACTCTTCCCTCCACGTCTTCCTCACCCCTGCCCCCTCCACCATCCGCGCCAAACTCCCAGAGGCCCCTCTCTCTCTGGCCCTACTGATTCCCTCTCCGCTCGAGTTCTATGCTCTCACTAGCCCTGTTTCTTTTTTTCTGGCAGCCTCTGCAAAGGCTGGATGCTTACAGGCTGGGCTTTTTCTCTGACTGTGATTGGGTGGGTCGGCCGGGAGGCAAGCCAAGAAGAAAGGAGGGACTTTTTGAAAGTCTTTTTATTACCTGTGTTGTTGCCCCCAACCTCCCCCCATCACTCAGCCTACTTTGAAATTAATGAATGCACAGCTCGGAGAATGCAGGCTTTATGTAATAAAACCTCTCCCTCGTTCTGCCCTGCCTCTGAACCCTCGCCTGAAGCGTTTTCGTGAATTTGAGGCTGTTAACAGGGGGTGGATTGACAGCCCTTGATTTGGGAGGCTTCCCTCTTTGACTGAAGACAGGTAGAAACAGTGGTGGCAGCTGCACCCAAAACACTCTGGCTTTTTCTGTCCCTCTCCGAGCCACACCCACCTGGGGGGCAGGGCTGAGCTTAGATGCTGCCTCCCTGGGAAGCCTTCTGAAGAGTCCTGGATCCCCACGAGTCTCAACTTCCCCTGCACATTACAATCATCTGGGGAGTTTTAAAGAGTCTGATGTCCAGTCCACAGCCCAGACCAGCTGAACTAGAATCTCTAGAGGGAGGACTCACGCATCAGTCATTTTTAAAACTCTCCAGGTGATTCCCAGGAGCAGCTAAGTTTGAAAACTAACAGTCTGGACCAGTGCTTCTCAAACTTGAATTTACAAAAGAATCTTTGGGGGATGTAGTTAAAATGGCGATTCTGATTCAGTAGGTTCCGGGGTGGGATCTGAGCTTCTGCATTTCTCATTTGCTCCCAGGAGGGTGATATGATGCAGATGGTCCATCGACGACACTTTGAGAAGCAAGGTCCTAGAGCTTGTGTTGTGTATCAGAAATGCCCAGAAGACCTCTTCAAATGCAGATTCCTGGGCTCCATCCTTAGAATTCCTGCTTCAGTGGGTCTGGATTGGAGGCCTGAGAATTTGCATGCCTTCCAATTTCCCTTTGCTGCTGGTCCAGAGACCATACTTTGAGAACCACTGGCTTAGACCATTTCAGTAATGCCCCTCTGCCAGCCTCCCAGGGCTCCTGTACTGACTTGATTGTAGCGCTTGCTAATTCAATCAGCCGTTATTTACTGAGGGCACCCATCATGGTCTAGGGCCGGTACTAGGCACATAGTAGGAAGCAATGCTATGTAGCCATTTCCAGCAAAAGCTTTAAATATGGAACATGAGTTATGACCTAAGTTTTCTAGCTTTTTATTTTTTTTATTATTATTATTTTTTTTGTGGTACGCGGGCCGCTCACTGTTGTGGCCTCTCCCGTTGCAGAGCACAGGCTCCGGACACGCAGGCTCAGCGGCCATGGCTCACGGGCCCAGCCGCTCCGCGGCATGTGGGATCCTCCGGGACCGGGGCACGAACCCGTGTCCCCTGCATCGGCAGGCGGACTCTCAACCACTGCGCCACCAGGGAAGCCCTCTAGCTTTTTAAATGAGGCCAATCATTTCATTCTCTGAGCCTCATTTTCCTGATCTGCAAAATGGGAATCATACTAGTACTTGCCTCACAATTTGTTGTAAGGATTGAGTAAAGTAATACACGGTAAAACCTAAAAAGAGGGCTTAGTGTAGAATAAATGCTCATTACCTTGTACCATTTATTATAATCACTGTTACTATTGTTAGTAGCACAGATACTTCTTTAAAACCTCTTGTGGTTTTGATTTGCATTTCCCTAATAATTAGTGACGTTGAGCATCTTGTCATGTGCCTACTGGCCATCTGTATGTCTTCTTTGGAGAAATGTCTATTAAGGTCTTTTTTTTTCAGTTGGGTTGTTTGTTCTTTTGTTGAGTTGTATGAACAACAAGGTCCTACTGTACAGCACAGGGAACTATATTCAATCTCCTGTGATAAACCATCATGGGAAAGAATATAAAAAAAGAATGTCTCTATGTGTATAACTGAGTCACTTTGCTGTACAGCAGAGGCTGGCACGACATTGTAAATCAACTACATTCAATTAAAACAAAACCCAAAAAACCCTCTTGTATATTGCAGTTGCCTGTTTATGCATCTACCTTCCCAAACTTTGAGGTCAATGTTCACATCTGTGTACTCACTACCCAGCAGATACGTTGCACATAGTAGGAGCTCAATGAAAAGGTGTTGAGTGGATGATGGGAGCCCTACCTGGCCTGAGGCGCTGTGTTGCGGCTGGTCATCAGTGGATGCTCTCAGCCGTCAGCCCTCTCTGGGAAACACTCACGCAGTCAGAAAGAGCCATTGGGCTTCCCTGGTGGCGCAGCGGCTGAGAGTCCGCCTGCCGATGCAGGGGACGCGGGTTCATGCCCCGGTCCGGGAGGATCCCACATGCCGCGGAGTGGCTGGGCCCGTGGGCCATGGCCGCTGCGCCTGCGCGTCCGGAGCCTGTGCTCTGCAACGGGAGAGGCCACAACAGTGAGAGGCCCGCGTGCCGCAAAAAAATAAAAATAATAAAAGTAATATAAAATAGGGTAGGACTTTTGGGCCGTTTTGTTCTCTCAAGTATCCAGAATATTTATGAATAAATGTAAAAGCGAGTGCTCAAAGTATTTGTTGAATAAATGAATAAATAAATGGTGTATTCTTGAAGACCCCATTGTTCGGTTAAAAAAAAAAAAAGAATGTTGACTCTCTACCTAATAGCCGTTCCCCAATTTCTTTCTAGTTAACAATACCATGAGGGTTCTACCAGAGGGAAAAAAGAATCAATAAATGTATATCACACACACACACGCACACACACACACACACACGCACACTTGAGTACTGAGTATGCATCTCAGGTCCCAAATCTGCAGGGCAGACAGGCAGGCTGGAAACTCAAGGGTCAGAGCAGATGCTCCGTCTTGAGGCAGAATCCCTTCTTCCTCAGAGAAATCTCACTTCTGTTCTTAAGGCCTTTCAACTGATTGGATGAGACCCACCCAGATTATCAAGGATAATCTTCTTTCCTTAAGGCAACTGATTATAGATATTAGCCTCATCTACAAAACACCTTCATAGCAACACATAAACTTAGGTGAATAACTGGGTACTAGAGCTTAGCCAGGTTGACATGTAAAACTAATCATCACACCAACAGAATTCTGATTTTGTTTTCCCTCCCTGCAGCAGCCCCGCCCTTCAGGTCATGAGTCATGCAAACTGGTTCCAGCATGGGCATGTGGGGAGAATGCCAAAGGCAGACCTCTAGCTAATTGTTCCTTGCTCATAACAGGGGACACAGGAAGGAGATGTCCCCTTTTCGGTCTCCACTCGTGACATCTTCATGAGCCAGGAGCTCTCATGGGGCCATAAGGAAGCGTGAGCAAGACAGACATGCTGAGAAATGACAGCAGAGAAAGAAAAAGAGCACCTGGGAGTTTGATAATGTCATTGAGCTACTGAACGCCCCAGCCCTGGAGTTTCCCTTCCCCAGTTCCTCCTCTGTGAGATAATGAATATCCATTGAGTGCTTCTTATCTGTAGCAGAGGGACCCTCCATTGATACAAGGACCCAAACCACATGTGCCTGACTATCTAATAAGAGTTGGTCACAACTGAATGAAATCTGCCACCCACAATACTTGACAGAATATAAATACACACACGTGCGACCGAAATCAGACAGGGGAATGGACTTTGCCAGTCAGAAAGAGTCAGAATTTTCCACCTTGGTGTCACAGAGGAGGATTAATTAACAAGGAGGTGCTCCTGTCATTGAACTCAGTTTCATTTCAGTGTCCTGGCTCCACAGTTCATGGAAGAAGCAACGTCTGATTAAGTCACCTTGCCCGATCTTTACATCCCAATTATGCAAAGGAAATCAGTGAGTGAGCTGTGTCCTGGGCCTGACACTGTCATTAACCGGCTGAGTGATCTGGTAAACATCCTCCCCTTGCTAGACCTCAGTTTATCCATCCACTCAATGTGTGATTTGGCCTGTATCAGTGATTCCCAAATTCTCCTCAAGTTGACCCTACTTTGCAAATACAATCTGACCTCTAGCCCCTCCTGGACACAGCAAATAAAATCAGAGTGGTCCAACTGACCTGTAAGTATAAGAACTAATACTCTCTCCGCATGGAGCGGATCTCCATGGCATTCATTTTGAAAGTCCAAGCCTCCATCCAATACTATTATTTTAAATCTATAGAGCTTTCATTATTTTTATTCAAAAAATATCTATCGAACGCATACTATATACCAAACACTGTTCTAGATGCTAGTACTAGAGCAATAAACACACACACATTCTAGAGGAGGGTACAGAGTGTAAACAATTGAATAACATATCAGACGATGGCAAATGCTAACAAGAAAAATAAAAATAAAGGAGTAGATCTATTTTCAGTTTTTTGAGAAACCGCCGTACTGTTTTCCCCAGTGGCTGCACCAATTTACATTTCCACCAACAGTGTCCAAGGGTTCCCTTTTCTCCACATCCTCACCAATGCTTGTTATTTGTGTTCTTTGTGATGTTAGCCATTCTGACAGGTGTAAGGTGATATCTCATTGCGGTTTTTAAAAAAAAATTTTTTTTCTATTCTTTTTCAAATTCTTTTCCCGTATGACCCAGAAATTCCACTCCTGGGTATATATCTGAAAATAAAACACTAATTCAAAAAGATACATGCACCCCAGTGCTCGTAACAGCATTATTTACAATTGCCAAGATATGGAAGCAAGCTAAGTGCCCATCAACAGATGAATGGATAAAGAAGATGTATTATACACACACACACACACACACACACACACACACACACACACACACAGGAATACTCCTCAGCCATAAAAAAGAACAAAATTTTGCCATTTGCAGCAACATGGATGGACTTGGAGGGCATTATGCTAAGTGAAATAAGTCAGAGAAAGACAAATACTGTATGATATCACTTATATATGGAATCTAAAAACTCTACAAGATGTGACTTCCCTGGTGGTCCAGTGGTAAGATTCTGCACTCCCAATGCAGGGGACCCGGGTTCGACCCCTCGTTGGGGAAGTAGATCCCGCATGCATGCCACAACTAAGAGTTCACAAGCTGCAACTAAGAAGCCCTCATGCCACAACTAAGAAGCCTGCATGCTGCAACTAAGAAGCCCACATGCTGCAACTAAGAAGCCTGCATGCTGCAACTAAGAGGCCACATGCCGCAAGTAAGAAGTCCACGTGCCTCAACTAAGACCCAGCACAGCCAAAAACCAAAAAAACAAAACCAAACCAAATCTACAAGCTAGTGAATATAACGTAAAAGAAGCAGACTCACAGATACAGAGAACAAATTAGTGGTTACCAGTGGGGAGGAGGGAGGAGCAATATAGGGACAGGGGAGTGGAAGGTGCAAACTATTGGGTGTAAGATAGGCTCAAGGATGTACTGTATATACAACGCGGGGCACATAGCCAATATTTTGTAATAACTGTAAATGGAAAGTAACCTTTAAATA
The DNA here is from genome assembly GCF_026419965.1 of Kogia breviceps. Lineage (NCBI taxonomy): Eukaryota > Metazoa > Chordata > Mammalia > Artiodactyla > Physeteridae > Kogia > Kogia breviceps. The sequence continues at coordinate 76,870,525 of NC_081324.1, read as the reverse complement.
TTGAACCCATTTTTAAAAATAAATATATAAACAAACAAAAAAAGAAGTAGGATGGGCTAAAGTGGGCATGGAGGTTGCTACTTATAAAGGATGCTAGGGGGAGCCTCCATCTGCTTGATGAAGGAATCTTTCCAAAGAAAGCCAGGGCGCTACCCATGGGGATATCTGGAAGAAGAATTATAGACTGTCCTTGAAGTAGAGAGAGGTGGTATCTTGTCTTATTGATCTGGGACTCAGATATGGCTGGGAGTGTCTGATAAAGTGATCGGACCCAAGCCCACAGGAGTGATTTTGCATGTCTTGATTTGCATGAGAGGAAGGGAAATGTGAGGAGGAAGTGAAACATCTCAGAGAGGAAGAAAAGTGAAAGAATGGCAAACATGACAGAAAACCTATTTCCCAGAATAGACAATCTTGGAATCTGTTTCTGTATTCTTGGGGCAGAGGTAATAGAGCCGAAAGCTACAGGAACTGATGTCACTAAGTTTTTGTGATCTGCTAGGCACAAACAGCTCTGATTTAGGTCCTAGGTGGCACCACGGCAAGATGCGGTGCCATGTAGAGGTGAAGAGTATTCCCCTTATTTTTTTCTGGAACTCAACATGGATCTGACTTGAGGGAGATAATAGAGGGCCAAGGTACCCATGTTAACACTACCGAGGTATCAACTTTGGAAGCTCTGGGAGGTTAGCTCTTGGCGTTAGCATCAGTGCTGTCTCAATAGTGAGGCATTAGTAGTGTATCACCCAGTTTAGGTTAAGTTGTGCTGCAGTGAGAAATACCCCCAATCCCAATGCTTCGCAACAATGAAGATTTATTTCTTGTTCATGTTATATGTCCATGGAATAAACAATATCTTGGGCCTTGATGACCTTACGGTAGAGGGGAAAAAAAAAAAGAATATGGTAAAACCACTCAATGGCTCTTAAACTATCTTAGAGCTGGTGCTTGGAAGTGGTATATGCCACTTCTGTCTATATGCCATTGGCCAAAGTAAGTCGCTTGACTGAGTCTGACATCACTGGAACAGGAACGCATAATTCTCCCATAGAGTGAGATCTTAAATGAAGGACAGCAAACAGTATGAAAAATAATTCAATACCAAAATCAGGAAGGGAGCTTAGATTTGGAAGAACACAAGAAGACTCTTTGTAAATAAAGGCATGACATCCCTAGAGAGTCTCAGAAATAACAAGAGAAGTTAACAGAAGATTTAATGTTTGGGGACATAAGCTAATGAAATTAAACTTACTTCTCTGAATAGGACCTAAATCCTCTCCCCCACTGCAGAGTCCTGGGAAAACTCAGGTCACACATTTCCTTATGGGGTGAGCTTTTGGGGAATGCTGTTTTTGGATGTAGCAAGAACAAAAACGCTTTGCTACTAAGGACCAGTAAACTTTCAACTCAACTCTGAAATCCTGGCACTACGGTATCTTAGTAGACAGCCAGTGAACTAACTAGCATGCTCTGGAAACCAGACTGTTATCATTAGACTAAAGCCTTAGATGATCCAACTATACTGAGTAGCTATTCTGGTTTCTATTGCTGTATAACAAACTACCCAAATCCATGTGGTATAAAATAGCCATTTTATTATTCTAGAGGTTAGGGTTTCAGAAACGGCAATATGAGAATTAGTTGTGTCTATTTCAGGATGCCTGAGTTTCAGCAGGAAAGACTCAAAAGCTAAGCGTGACGACTTGACAGCTGGGCTGGGCACTGGGAGACTCTAACAGCATGTTCGTTCACATGTCTGGTGGTTGGGGCTCTGGGATCTCTGCTGGACTGTTGGCCAGAACACACGCACATGGCTTCTCTGTGCAGTCTTCCTATGTGGGAATAGAGTACAGGCTTCCTCATAGCATAGTAATTGAATTCTAGGAGCCTGGATTCTCAGCTGGGAAACCAACATGTGACTTTGCCATGAAGCTGATTGGGCTTCCTCACAGCATGGCAGCTGGGATCCAAAGGTGAGTGTCCCAAGAGAAGCAGGCAGAAGCTGTGTTGCCTTTTGTGACCTATTCTTGGAAGTCATGATGCTACTTTCACTATCGTCACAAGCCTACCCAGATTCAAACAGAGGGATCACACTGCCTCCTTTCAATGAGAAGAGGGTCAAAGTCATATTGTAAGAACAAGTGATGAGACTGGAGATGGTATTGCAGCTAGTTTTGGAAAATACAGTCTGCCATAGTATCTACCACATGTTGGGATGTCTGGGAGATCTACAATTACCCTCAATGACCATCTCTGTTCAGTGAGGTAAGTATATTTTACTTATTCCTATATCCTAAGTATGATTACCATGCTCAGTGCCTTTCTCATAATTTTAGGATCACTGTTTCTCTGAGATTAAGGGTCTGGAACTTGGTTGCTATCATAGATCTCTGGGATGATTGATGGGTATTTTAAGAATAACAGGTATCTTTCTAGAGGTGGGGAATCTGCCCAATTGGCATGGAGATTGGTTAGATCAGCACTGGGAACACAGTTCTGATGTCCTGTTAGCTATCCCTACTTATTTTGGAGAAATATCCTCCCTGCATATTTTGGAGAAATTTGGGGGATACAGGGAAATATCTCTATTGTGCTTTGATAGCTCTAAGGAGGGAGACTCACTGCTTTTCCCCATTTTAGGAACCTCTGCAACTCTGAGGGCCAGAACATTTCCTCTTAAGTCTAACCTCTGTCTTTTTTGCTTTATTGTCAATCCATTGAATCCAAGCTTATTCAAGTTCTCCACGAGATCTCTTCCCCTACTGTGGTGACCATAAAGAAGTCATGTTGCAAATGATGCAGCTAACAGAAAATCATAGAGTGAAGTAAGTCAGAAGGACAAAAACAAATACCGTATGCTAACACATATATATGGAATCTAAAAAAAAAAAATGTCATGAAGAGATTAGTGGTAGGAGGGAATAAAACATAGATCTACTAGAGCATGGACTTGAGGATATGGGGAGGGGGAAGGGTAAGCTGTGACGATGTGAGAGAGTGGCAGGGACATATACACACTACCAAAATTAGATAGCTAGTGGGAAGCTGCCGCATAGCACAGGGAGTTCACCTCTGTACTTAGTGACCACCTAGAGGGGTGGGATAGGGAGGGTGGGAGGGAGGGTGACAAAAGAGGGAAGAGTTATGGGAACATATGTATATGTATAACTGATTCACTTTGTTGTAAAGGAGAAACTAACCCACTATTGTAAAACAGTTATACTCAAATAAAGATGTTAAAAAAAAAAAAAAAAAGAAAACAGTGCTGCCATCAGCCTGGGTCCTGGAGGGAGTACGTGAAGCAGAGCCCCTCGACAGCTGGCACTGGGCATACAACTGGAGTAAGAAATCAACCTTTGTTATATTGAGTCACCGAGATTCCAGGGACATTGACCAGCATAGCCTCGCTTTGTCTGACTAATACATCTCTGAACACACCAAGCCAAACCGATTCTCTCCCGAGGATCTTTGTTAAAGCTGATGTTCTTCCTTAATTACTTCCCTCCTCTGGCAATCCAAATCCTACCCATCTCCGACAACCCATTTAACCTGTAACACCTTCACTGGTAGCTCTAGCCAACCATAATGTTCTCCTGTCATTCATTCACTTCACAAATAATTCTTGAGTATTTATGACGTGCCAAGTGGATTCAGTAACAATGAATGCACCTAAGTACTAAGTAGACAAAGTACCTGTTTCCTGGTTTCAGCATCTCCCTAGGTCCTTTGAGTCTCTGATTATCTTCTTTTTTCTCGACCTGCGTATATGATCTCCTGTTGTTACAGTTTTAAATGTATTTGGCTGACCCGAGAGGATGCTCTTGTGCTTAAATAACTTTTCTTTCCCTTGCCTTCCTCCTCTCTTCCCTTCCCCTCTGTGAATTCGTTGCCTTGGGCTGTCAAATAAACACATTGCTAGGAAGGTCACCCCAACCTGTAGGAACTTCCTCCCTGTCAAGAAGCTGGTTCATGCATCACTGGACATAATCATCGTGGAACGTGAATACACATGCTTTGCTCTGTGCTCTAACTCCCACGACGCTTGGACCTGGACTCAGTCAGCCGCTTGACTTTCAGAAGTGAGGTTGACCCCTTGGGGCAGAGGAAAGCTTGTTTTGACATCGTCATGCCCACGTGGAAGCTGTGTATGTGCCAATACACACAGGACCAAAGAGTTGAGGCAGCTGTATGGATTTTGACTCCACCAGGAAAGGCACTGCAGGTTTGGGGAAGCATAGCCTTTGCTTGCCTTGATGATCAGCTCTAGAGGTAAAGGAACCTGTCATTTCTGAGCTGAGAGGCAAACCGTGGTATTCAGAGCCCAGACTGGGAAAATGACCTGCCTACGTTAACACGGCAAGTAGGGATCAGAGCTAGAACCAGAAGCTGGGATTCATGGCTTCTAATGCAACGTTCTTCCTTTGATATCACACTCTGGCTGCACTTTTCAGGACAAGTCGTTTTTCTCAGGTTCTTTTATGAGGCAAAATGATCTAAATAATAATATTATTATTAATAATAAAATAAGCATTTGCTATCTTATCAACACTTTATGTCAAGGTATAGAGAAGAGGGACTATACATATACTAAGAATGAATGTATCCTCACATGAGTAAGATATTATTATTATCCCCATAATACAGGTGAGGAAATTGAGGCTCAGAGAGGTGACATAGCTGGCCCAGGATAACTTAGCTAGAAAGTGGCAGACCCAAGATTTAAATCCAAGTCCGAGAACTGTCAAGCTGACCTTCTCAACTGCTAATCTAGTGACTCTGAGGGCTTGTGACTCTTGTGTGTTTACAGTCCATTTAGAGCTTTGAACTTCTTGCCTGAGCCCGGGGTGACTCATGGATAAGACTCAGTTTCCTTACCTCTGGGGAATAACAGGACTAGTTTTACCTTCCAAATGGAAACGAGGAGCTGGAGTATCCTAGGGCAGGAACTGAGTAGGCATTCAAGAAATGTTTGTAGCATGCATGAGGTCAGCTGAGCCCAGCTTGGGAAGTTCTTTTCAGTCCCTTCTGCTAAACGTGAACTCTTTCTTGAATTTTCCTAGTCCAAACAGCTTTTTGAATATGAGAAAATATGGAAAAGCATTTCTCATGGTAAAGAGAAAGGAAATCTGGTGAGGAACCAGTTTAATGCAAAGAAGTTATCCATTCAATATCATTCATTGACCATTGCAGATGTGCCAAGTTCTGCGTCAAATGTTAGGGATAATTTAGTGAACTGGCCTTTGCTTACTTCTTCAAGCTCATCTCTTGCTGGAAGGATCACGTCTATCATCTCTAGCCACTCTAGCTGCCTTGATTTTCCCTAAACATGGCAAGGTCACTCCTGCCTCAGGGTCTTTCTGCATGTCTGATATGATTTGCTCTGAGATCCTTTTTTTTTTTTTAATTAATTAATTTTATTTTATTTATTTTTTGCTGCATTGGGTCTTCGTGGCTGTGCATGGGCTTTCTCTAGCTGCGGAGAGCAGGGGCTACACTTCATTGGGGTGCGCGGGCTTCTCATTGTGGTGGCTTCTCTTGTTGTGGAGCACAGGCTCTAGGCGCCCGGGCTTCAGTAGCTGCGGCGCGTGGCACACGGGCTCAGTAGTTGTGGCGCATGGGCTTAGTTGCTCTGTGGCATGTGGGATCTTCCCGGACCAGGGCTCGAACCAGTGTCCCCTGTATTGGCAGGCTGATTCTTAACCACTGTGCCACCAGGGAAGCCTCTGCCCTGAGATCCTTAAGTGAGAACAATTTCCTATGTTCAGATCTCAACGTGTCCTCCTTAGAGGGCCCTTCCTTAGCACTCGATTTAATTGCTTTTCCTCCCTGTTACTCCCCATGGTGTCTCACTGAGGTCTTTACTCTGGAGTCCTTACTGCTACCTGAAATCCTCTAGTTCGCATTTCCCTTCTTCCTTGTCTGTCTACCTCGACTAAAATTTAAGTTTCATGCAAGCGGGGATCTTCTCTGTCTTGTTCCCTGCTGTGTCCCTAGAATCAGAAATGGTGCACATAGACTAGATTAGGAGGTCCCTGATGAATCCTAATTGGGCAAGTGAATGAGAGACAGTGATTAAGAGAAGGGAGTGGGGTTCAAATCCTGACTCCTACACTCACTAGTTCTTAAGAGTTTTGCAAGTTAACCTCCTCGGGCCTCATTGTTCATAACTGTTAAATTGGCACAATAATATTTATAAACACTCAAAAGAATTGCATGAGGTAATGTAGGCAATCTTCCTTGGCATGCAGTGGGCGCTTGAAAATGGGAAAACCATTACTACACTTATATCTCCGTCAGCATAAACATAATCGTCATCATCACTGCTGCTTGGAGTGGAGAGAGGACCAGAGAAGATAAAGTTAGAGGCTGGGAGCTTACTTATGATGCTATTACAATTATCCACTCAATACCTCCCATTACTGAGCTCTTTCCACCTGCCAGACCCTGCAATAAGTGCTGGATGTGCAATATCTCAGGTAACATCACTCTGAGACTTATGTGTACATCAGACAAAAGTGAAAGCCAGCAGAATTCAAAACTTTTTCCCCTGCTTCTGTCGCCACTTGGAGCCTTATTCTGATATCCCTACCTTGTGGGGCATTTGCCCAAACCAGAGAAGATTCTGCACCATGGAAACTTGGATGAGAGGCCACTGTGAGTTTCATGGCCTGGGTACCAAACGAGTAGTGCCAGACACCATCCTTCTATGGGATCATAGTTTTATCACCTTTAACACTAGGGTTGGTGGAGGAAAAGCTCATCGATGCGTCGTGAGGCCAGGAACAGCTATGCCCAATAGCATCAGCACACGAATGGGCTTCAGACCCATATTCTTTTCTCAGCTGCACCAGAATTGCTCTTTGACCAAAGAGGAATTGCTTTAGGGAAGCATTACTCTGTCATATGTCAGCCTCAACAGATGTGCCAGGTCCAGGATGGACTTATCGCTGCTATGATGTTGTGTAAAAACCTCAGACCTAGCCACAATTTCCCATGTTCCTTCCAAGGACTTCTGAGAGGCAGACGGAGGCCTTCATCAGCCATAATCTGAAGGAAAAACAAATCCCTACCAAGCAGGTAGGACTGAGCTTTGGGTCTGCGAAGAAACCTCACTCATGAGTCCAGCGAAGCTTCCTTGTCTTCTGGTTCTAGGCAGATCTTGCCGATCATCCAGAATGGTCCTCTGGATCACTTTGAGGTCATCTCCATTAAGTTCTCCCATGTCCTTCTGAAGCTTTTATGGGATGAGAGACTCAACCAGATTTTTTAAAACTCGTGAGTGGTTTATTATTTGGCAATCTTAACCCCCATTGATGTTGTTTTGAAGGAAGCTTACAGGGTGCGGCTGGAGGCTTGAAAGTAGAAAGTTCCTCTACACACTTAGAGTGACGGTGACATGGGCAGTTACCCTGCATAAATATAGTACTTGCACAATATGAAGACCTTTGAGATCATCTGCTGTAGGAATGATAGAGAAGGTTCTTCTCAAAGTCTATCTTGGATCGATTGGTGGTGGCTCCCTGAAACTTTGAGTTGAAATGGATTCTGAGACTATGTCTGGGATACACAGGAAAGAATAAAAGGATCGATTAGTGATGTCTGTGATGGGTAGGACAGTCAAGAGTTACATGACCTGTATGCCAAATATAAAATCTCCTACCTATGGTCCAATTACCCCCTTTTCCAGCTGGGTCGCCGGAGCCCCAAATAAAAGTTACTTGCTCCAAATTATATAACATGCTACTAGTTAACTCCAGTCCAGCACCTCTTCCACCACATCATAAGACTCAGCTCTCATCAACCATGAGAGAAAAAATGCAAGGTGATGAAATAAAAATATTGTATTGAACAAGACGGGTTTGTTTATATGGTCTCCACCAACATCTGACATATTGGTGACTGACACACGTGGTTTATTCTAAAGCCGCCCCCATTTTTAAAGTTTGCGAATAGCCTCAATGCCTGAATTATTTTAATGGGCCACTTTGTACCCGTCTTTCACAAGCCGTGGGAACTTTTTTGAATTGACACAGTTGGATTAAGATTATTGTGAAACGGCAATGGGGCTTTCACAGGGAATATCCAAAGAGACAGGGATTGTTGACTTATTTGCTGAGTGATGGGCCCTTACCTCCTCCAGCAAATTTTAGCATGCTGCCCAAGGTGTTTTCTATCAGGAAACTGGGAAGTTACACTAGTGGTAGAATTGTTTGAGGGTTTGAGGCTAGCCCCTTCTCAAAATTGCTTTGAAGTATTGAATAATTTGCCTTCAATTTATTGAAGTGATATGTTCCACGACCCTGATCCGTTTTCTCCTATGGGATCCTCTCCCAGACCTGCTGGCACAGCTGACAAATAAATACTGGGCATCCCTGGAGGACGGTGTGAGGAGTGAGAAGAGAGGAATAATATTTATTTTCGACGCTCCCTGGAGACCTTGACATCAGTGTGTGTCCATCTCTCTTCTCAGTTCCACGAGTTGATGTTTAAAACGGTCTCTGGTTATTGCGAGGGAGGAAGCCAGTGTGAGGGGGCATCTGGGATCCAACCCAGACAAATGGTGGGAAAGCAAATATCTCAACAGACCAGTACAGGAAATTCTCCCTTCTTCAGAAGACAGATCTGTCCTCCTCGTTTAATCCCCGGCACAGCTGTACTGCTCACGGCATGGAGACATATTGAATGAAAATGTATTCTGATTTGGGAATCGTAGTGGCAAATCTAACTTCAGATTACTCCTTGTCCACAGTCTCGCCCCACTGGGGGTCTGAGTCAGACCATAGCACAGGGACATTACCTGAGGCAGAAACTGAATGCCTGTTATTGGAGATGCTAAAGCTCTGGCTGCCTGCACCACGACCACCCAGAGTGGCTGCCATTCACCCAGTGCCTCTTATGTGCCAAGTACCCTCCCCATCTTTTCTTTAGTCTTTACAGCCCCTTTGTGAGGCTACTCTTTTCTTCTTCCATTCCACAACTGGGGAAACTGAGGCTCAGAGAAGGTATTAGTTAGATTCCTTTTCATTTAGTCATTCACTTATTAAATATTGTTGCTCCCTTAATAGTGTGCCAAGAATTCCACGTAAATGGTGAATGAGAGACAACAGTTTAAAAGATGAGTTAAAGAAAGGGTCAGTGGTGCAGAAAAATTGGGAAATTTCTGTTCCAGGTGGAGGGAACAGAACGTGTGTCTTTGGGGTTTCAAGTAACGGAATCCAGAAGCTACTTTAAGGGAAAAATCAAGTTCTACATCATCCCCCAAAGGCAAGGATGCGGGTGGGTTTGGGAAGGGATGAGAATGAAGAACTCAAACAATTCGACTTATTGACACATTTTTTTTCTCTTTTCTGTACCTTAGCTTCATGGTTCTTTCTTCCCCATCTATATGGGACTCAAAGATGACCACCACCAAACTCCTATACGTAGATTAAGACAATGAAACAGAGTAACTCTCTCTCTCTCTCTCAGCCCCAGGTTCAGATTCCTGGGCAAAAAGTTTTATTGGCGTAGCCTGAGTCAAATGTTTAACTATGATCAAACATCAGGGGCTGGCGGTAGATGGATTCATCGTATACAATATGGCTTCTGAGGGCCAATCACTGGGGTGAAGGACTCAGTGAAGGTGACCATTAGATGGGAGAACAGATGGCTTAAAAGACGCTGTTCCATCCAGTAAGACAGAGAAGGAAATCAGACCCAGGTGTGCCTTGCTCAAAACACTACAGTTGACAACCAACTTGTCACCTTGTATCATTTCAAAGTAGCCCAAGACTAGGCCCCTGAACTTGGGCATTTGTGCCTTCCATATGGTCAAGTCTACGTTGCCGGGAAGTCTGCTCAGCAAGGGTGGGTGCTCCACTCCCATGTGGCTACCACATTTCAGTTATCTTCATCTAGTGGAGTGCTTAAGAGGATGGGACCCACAGCTGGAATACCTGGATTTGAGCCCCGGCTCTACCACTGTGACCTTGAGAAAGCTAACGCTCCCGGCTAAGTATGCCAGTTTTCTCCTTGGTGACATGCAGATAATATTAGTTTCTAGCTCACAGGGTTCTTGTGAAAGTCAGTGAGTTAACGCATGTGAAGGACTCACAGAATGATAGTCAATAAACCCAAGTGATTTTGAGCCACCCAGACCAGACACCAGAGGGGACGATGACTTGAGACCATCCCACATGAGGGATGGTGTGAGAGGGCAGGGCCTGGCATATTCTGGAAGCTCAGTTGCCACCATGAAATGATGGGCCCAAGGCAAGGCGGACACAGTTCCTTTGCAATCGTGTTCCTACTACCACGTGGAACCGTGGACCCAGATGCTGCCCGAATCTGCTAGCGCAGCTTGGCTTCTTTAGTCCCCCAAGATCACCCCGAAAGATCAAAGAAAGCCCGTCCTTGTCCAGCCAGGGGGTTGCTCAAGAGGCCAGTGACTGTTCCGCCAGGGAACAGAATTCCAATTTGCTGGTTAGCCCTGAAGAGGGAGAACGTGGGACCGAACTCTTTCCTCCCACATAGATTAAGGAGTAACAGCCCACCAAGGCTGGGTACCAGGTTGCAGAAATGAAGACCCATGCACAGAATTAAAGAACGTGATGTCCAGTGGGGGAAAGACATGAAAATCCACAGACAGTTATACAGGACTATTAATTGGTGTATTGTTCTAGTAAGAATTCAATGGGATTATTTTTTTTTAAAAAGACCCAAAAGAACAACGAAGAGAGATTAAATGAACTGTAAAAGTAGAATACATAAATGCACAAAGAGGATGAAGGAAGGGGTAAGTGAGAGAACAGGAAATAAGATGTAGGCAGGGGGTTAAACTAGCGAGTGGAATCAAGAGACTCGCTTTGGAGCCCTGACGCTGTCTCTACCAAAGCATCGTGAGCTTGAGAAAGATAGTCTGCCTTTCTGTGCCCCTGCTTCCTCTTCTGTGAAATGAAGATAACAGAAAGTGCACGGGGATTTTGAGAGGAATGAATGCCAGCAGGTGTACAAAGCCCCTTTTAGACTGTAGGTGCTTATCAGAGGTGGGAGTGAGGTTTCCATGGTGGGCAAATGGTACTAAGCCTGAGATCACGATGCATTGCCATTCGCCTCTCCTCCCGAAACGCTTCCTAACGAAGGTACTTGTTCAAACGAGAAGTAGGGAACAGGGCACAGCTTTATTAATACCTGATGGTAATTGATAACCCAGCCAGAACTCAATGACACCAAACACTGAGTTCCCTGGTAGAGCTCTACTTGGACCTGGGACATCATCAAGCTTCCTGCTCCTGTACCCTAATGACAAGTTCCCAGCCAGACCTGGCTCCTCATTTTGCATAAGGAGGAAGCATAAGAGAAAAGAAAAGGATGAGACCTATCTCAGGCCACCCCATAGAGGCCGACGCTGTCTTAGTCTTCTTCTCATGTGGAGACAGGAAGTACAAGAAGGAACTCATTCGGGTAGAGCGGTACCCTATACTAGGAAAACATGAACCGACTGAAAGGTCTGGGGATTCGATTATTTAGATTAGAAACTCATGCATGTAGTTCAGGGCAGTGCAATGGCAGAGTTAATGAGAGTAAAAAACATGGAGAGAGAGGTGAGATACCTTGCCCTAAGAAGAGTCAAGAAAAATACCTAGCATGGACGTGTGGCATCTCTTATTAAGGCCAGCTCAACAGGTGGCAAAAGGCTGCACCTGTCCTCCAATTTCCATCCACATTTCCATCTACTCTAATCATCACCTCCCAACAGCCCCTTCCTCCCCAAACACACACACACACCATTTCAGTCGACATATAGTCACTGAGAATAAAGACTATAGTTTCTCTGGCTACAAGGTGTGGCCATATATCTAAGTTTTGGCTAATAGGTTATAAGAACTTTTCCAAAGAGAGAGCTGGACCAGACCTCGTTCGCGTGTTCATTTGTTGGTTTTCCTTTTTTGTCTCTTTCTCCTGAATACAATAGCTTGCCATCCTGGCAGCCGACTTGGATAATGAAAACACGGGCCACATCTTGGGGAAGCCACGGCAAAAATTTGTAAGAAGCTTGGGCCTCTGGGGACATTGTGATGAAAGAGGCTTCAGATTAGCTCCGGACTCCTTACCATCTGATTTATATGTGAAGGAGAAATAAGTTTCTACTTTGTTCAAACTGCTGTCGGTTTGAACTCTGTGACAACTAAACTTAACTTTAAATAATACCCAAGACTAGGAACCATTTTTTAAATATGAGAATTCAGAATCGTAATTCAAAGTCATGGGTTTTTTGAAAACTACATAGATAAGTAAGATAGGTTCATAAAAGCTTTCTGCCTGTTATGATTGCAAACCAAGAGTCTTCGAGCCTCCACTGGTGTCACGTACCGTGCTGGATGTTACAAAAATCCAAGGATGCGTGAAATACACACCCTCCTTTTTAAAAATGTGGAGAACAAGGCAAATGCAGAAGGATTTGCTTCATGTATCAGATGAGGCTTTCTGGTCCATAGAGGAAACAGCACTTGAAATGGATGTAAGAGTATGGGGGTAATTTCAGAAAAGTACTTTAGGAAGTGGTATTCCTTGGAGAGTTCATCGTAAGACTCAAGGACATAAGTGCAAAACCACTTTCCTCAATTTCTGTATTTCCTTTTAATATTGTCCTCATTTAGTAAAAGAATCTCCTTGACTGCTTAATCATGTGGATCTGATTCCCAGTTCCTGTCACCTGTGTGACCTTGGCCAACTCACTTAATGTCTCTGAGCCTCGGTTGCCCATCTGTAAAATGGGAATAATGAAACCAGCCAAGGAAGAGACTGCTATGTGTGTGCTCCTGTTCTTGCTGGGTGCATGGCCAAACATTTCCCTGCCTCTGTTTCTGTAAGAAGAGGCCACGTGACTGAGTTCTAGCCAATGGGAGGTGAGCAGAATCGACGGGCGTCATTTCCAGAACAAGGCTCTTCTAAGCATCTGTGTCTCCTTATGCTCTCTCTCCCTCTCTGTTGGATGGATTCAGAGGGTGATGAGGCCCCAAGGCGTGGCAGAGTTACAATATAGAGGGAGTCTGAGTGGATAAAAACTGCTAGATATACCTGATTGAATTCCTACGTGAGTGAAAAACACATTTGTATTCTGTGGAGCCACTAAGATGTTGGGATTTACTTGTTATAGCACCTAGCACTTTCACAATTGATGCACTGGCCTTAAATGAGGTATAGTCGCCCCTCGGTATCCATGAGGAAATGGTTCCAGGATCCCTGGGTATGCCCAAATCTGGGGATGCTCAAGTCCCTGCTATAAAATTGTGTAGTACTTGCATGTAAGCCATGCAATCCTCCCTCATACTTTAAAACACCTCTAGATTACTTATGGTACCTAATACAATGTAAATGCTGCTATGTAAATAGTTACCAGCATGGCAAATTCAACTTTTGCTTTCGGGAACTTTCTGAAAAAAAAATTTTTTTTTCAAGTATTTGCAGTCTGAGGTTGGTTGGATCCGTGAATACGGAACCCCAAGATACGGAGGGCTGACTGTAATTTATTTTAAAAACCTAACACAAAGTCTGATACATTGTCACTTTCCGGTAGATGATGGATGTTGGCCTTGCAGTTGTTGTGAGATATTCAGACCAACCCAAGCAGGAAAGGAGTCGGGCCCGCAAGTAACATCTTTTCTGCTGTACGTAATTTTTTGTACCACTTGCTGCATTTGGACTTCATCTAAGTATAAGCCAACACGATCACCCTTCCCGTTCCCCGGATCTGTGCTCTTGGTCACACAGGTTAGGCACTGAATGACTCTAGGGAAGGTCATCGACAGCCTACAGTGTGACCTGTATGCCTTGCGGTTGTGCAACACACAATGTACGCAACCGTCAGCTGGCTCTCCACTCAGGGCCTCTAATTAGAGGAAAACGAGGGCAGGGAATGGGAGACGAATGCCACCTCATCTCTCATCATTCTTCTGACCAAGCTCTACATCCCCCTGGAGTGTCACCTTCAGGAGAGAGGGATGCTTGTTCTATTGACAGCTATGTTTCCCGTAATAGACACTTGATAAGCAACCAGAATCATTTGCAGTGTTACTCAGAGAAACACCATTCCACCCTGGAAACGCTCTGAAGCTTCCATTTCTCAGCCAGCTGTTGGCACAGCTCTAAAGAAACCAAGGAAACTCTTGCAATGAGCAAAACAAATGTTCCCATGCCCTAAACACATTGCTGGTGTCTAGCTCTGTGTCTTATTCCCCTGCCATGTGTGACCCCCCCCATCTCAGAGATTTGAAGCATTAAGTCAGCACTCGAGCAGGTGACAAACAGCCTGTTAGGAGAGCACAAGCACATGATGCTAACTGACCCTCCCTTCAGCAAGAGTTCAGATCTGGCACCAAGGGCGCAGCATCTTATTGTGTCCCTGCAGCCAGGCAGGGCAGTGACTGCCATGGAAGATGTAACCTGAGGCCCTGGATTGCTGGGTTTGATACAGATTTCATTCTGTCACGTACGCCTCTGACCATCATGGCCAAACAGTTACCCTGAATCATTGATTGAGTGCAGTGTTTTTCTGTCCAGGAACAGAGGTTCTTTGATTTTCTATTCGCTAGCAACTCAGTGACACCCACTGCTCTTTGCTAAAAGTATCTGCAAATGAAACATCTACCCATGCACTGGAAAACGTGCCTCTGACTTTGACGGAGCACCTGTGATGTGTCCCAAGCACCATGTTGTACACGGAACACGTGCTCTCTCATCTACACCTGACCACACTCCTGTGAATCAGGAAGAATCAGCCCCATTTTAGCCTCAGAGAAATTAGGAAAACGTCCCAAGATAATATGACTAGTTAATGCACATCGAGAACTTACTGCATGCGAAGCTGGCCCTTTCCTTTTTTCTTTTTTTTTTTTAAGAAACATTTTTCATTTTCGCCAAGATCTTTATGTATTTATTTTTGGCTGCGGTGTGTCTCTGTTGCTGCGTGCAGGCTTTCTCTTGTTGTGGCGAGCGGGGGCTACTCTTTGTTGCAGTGCGTGGGCTTCTCATTGCGGTGGCTTCTCTTGTTGCGGAGCACGGGCTCTAGGTGTGTGGGCTTCACTAGTTGTGGCTCGTGGGCTCTGGAGCGCAGACTCAGTAGTTGTGGCTCACGGTCTTAGCTGCTCTATGGCATGTGGGATCCTCCCAGACCAGGGCTTGAACCCATGTCCCCTGCATTGGCAGGCGGATTCTTATCCACTGCACCACCAGGGAAGTCCCAGAAGCTGGCCTTTTTCAAGATGCTTTTCTGGGCGGGCTTATTTAATTTTCACAACAATCCAAAGTCGGAGGTCATATTGCTGTGCCCATTCTACCGATTGGGAAAGCTGAGGTGCAGTTATCCAGGAAATGATGGAGCTAGGATTCATAGCCTGTCAGTCGGCACCGGAGCCCATTCAGTTAGCCCAATCCTGAGGCTGGGGTTTCAGTGGCTCCAACACTATCTGGCACCCTTCAGGCTCCAGTGCCTGGAGCACCGTCAAACAGGTTTTACAAACTCAAAACTTTCTGGAGATCTGGCATGCAAACGAATGACATAGGCTGAGTACGAGCACTTTCTATTGCTCCTGAGATAGGAGGCCTGTTGAGTGTTTCTTTAGTTGTTCTTTATTAGTTAGAGACATGGGTACCAGAAATATTTTATGCTCTTCCTAATTCAGCTCAGAGTAAGCCAGAAAACAAATAAATGTCTACAACACAGAGGCAGAATTTGAATTCAGGGAGCAGCTTCCCTTCAAAACAGTTTGCCTTCGGAAACCCCGTGTGGTTTCCACCACCAAGCTCAGCATGCCAGGCAGCTGTGCTTCCTAGGCTATGAGCAAAAATGTTAAACGCTGTCTTTTAACTTCTTCAAGTTTCTGCCTCTTCCATTTAAAAAACAAAAGGAAGAAGATGATACATAATGGATGGATACAAAGCTTTTCCTAATGTTGAGTCTCTCCTTCTAGCAAAGGGCCTTCGGAAGGCCCTGGGGCGGCTTGTGGATCTGGGAGGGGGCAGCTGTGATTCCTGATCCTGGCTGTTGTCCTGCAACTGAGATTAAGGAACCAGACAACATGCGGGAGATTTATGGATTCCATTGCTCTTTATGTGGTTTATTTCTTGCATGTGTTCCCTCTGCTTTGCCCAACAGGGAACACCACATCACAGGGTTGGTGTGAGTTGAAGAAAACTCTCACTGCCTCCCTGAAAATGGTCCCGATGGGATGCAGCCATGGGGAGAGGCTGTCTCTGGCTGATCCCTGGCAGAGGAGATCCAGGCACAGCCTCTGGGGGGTAGGTGGTATCTGGCACATTTTCAGCAGCTGTTTTCTAAGTAATAATAATAGGAATAATGATCTAAAAGAGTAGGTCCCACATGTAGCTCTGCTTCTTTGAAATCCAGGTTCCTGGTCTTACTTCCTGAACCCTCAGTTAAGGAATGTTTGGTGGAATCCAGTAATCTGTGTGTTTAACCATCTCTCTGAATAATTCTTCATCAGTCACCTTAGCAGCTAATCCTGACATTCAAAAGTCACCGATCTAGGGCTTCCGTGGTGGCTCAGTGGTCGAGAGTCCGCCTGCCGATGCAGGGGACGCGGGTTCGTGACCCGGTCCGGGAGGATCCCACGTGCCGCGGAGCGGCTGGGCCCGTGAGCCATGGCCGCTGAGCCTGCGCGTCCGGAACCTGTGCTCTGCAACGGGAGAGGCCACAACCGTGAGAGTCCCGCGTACCTCAAAAAAAAAAAAAAAAAAAAAAAAAAGTCACCGATCGAAAAACTGACAATGAGGAAAGAGAGAAACAAAACAGACAAACAAACAAAAATGACAATGCACTGTTCTTGGCACTTCAGGAGCTCTCCTGAAATAATTCAAGGTTTTTCTTTGACGGTGACTCCTTCAAGAGGGCAACGCCACTGCAAGCAAAGACAAGCATGCTTTCATCTAAAATAGTCTAGTCATTTACTGACCATTTACTATGTGCCAGGCACCAGACACAGAACTTTAGATGCATCATCTTCATTTAATCCTCTAAAACATCTATGGAGAGAATGTCGGAAAAGCATTCATTTCACAGATAAAGAAACTGTGGCTTGGAGAGCACAATGCCTGCCTGATATCACCCAGCTAGGAGCTGGGATTTGGGTCCAGGTTAATTGGACTTCGTGTGAGGCCTTCTTTGATGAAAACAGGGCAGGGATTATTATTCTGATTTTCCTGAAAAGGAAATTAAGACTGAGAAGGGGTTGGAGGTCTGTATTAGTTTCCTGTGGCTGCTGTAACAATTTACCACCAATTTGGTGACTTAAAGCAACAGAATTTTGTTTTCACAGGTTTGGAGGCCAGAAGTCGAAAATCAGTGTTACTGGACCAAAATCGAGATGTTGGCAGGGGGTCCTCAGCAGGCTCTAGGGGAGAATCGGTTGCTGGCCTCTTCTAGCTTCTAAGCACTCCAGGTGTCCCTTGGCTTGTGGCTGCGGTACTCCAGTCTCTGCCTCTGTCTTCACATGGCCTTCTCCTCTGTGTTTCTCAAATCTCCCTTTGCAGTTTTCTTGTAAGGGCACTTGTCATTGCATTTAGGGCCCACCTGGATAATTTTAATACAGGATATCTCACCTCAATATCCCTAATTTAATTACATCTGCAAAAACCTTTGACCAAATGTCACATTTACAGATTCTTGGTGGACATATTTTGGGGGAGGGACCAGCATTCCACCTCTGGCAGGGTCCCCTAGCCAAGAAGGGGTAGAGGGGGAC
The DNA here is from genome assembly GCF_026419965.1 of Kogia breviceps. Taxonomy (NCBI): domain Eukaryota; kingdom Metazoa; phylum Chordata; class Mammalia; order Artiodactyla; family Physeteridae; genus Kogia; species Kogia breviceps. Next base: position 76,852,784 of record NC_081324.1, on the reverse strand, counting down.
TTAACACAGATCTTGACACCACCCTGCATGCCTTGCTCAGGATTGTGTCAATTTTGAATGACAGAAACCCAGCTCAGTTTAAGCTTTTATGAGGGGTTGGGGGGGCGGGGAAGAGAGGTAGCAGGTGATGCATTGTCCCTGTAACTTAAAAGGCCAAAGGGAGATCTTCCTGGGTTCAGGAAAGGCTCCCATTTTGTGGTCAGTGCTGAATCCATCTCTTGGACAGCCTTTCTCCACCCAACAGGTCAGATGACTGCTCACAGCCCAGCACCCACATCCTTCTCGTTTAGTCCATGGAAAGTGACTTCCCTTTCCATTAACCCCAGAGAAACAGTCTTGAAAACACTCTTATTGGCCTTGTCTTAATCACATGACCATCCCTGAACAAATCCCTATGGTCAGAGAGAGCATTTATTCAACAGCAATAGTAAATACATATTGAGTACTTTCTATGTGTCAGGAACTCTTCAAGGTATGTGGAAATACACCAGTGAACAGAAGACAAATTTCTACCCTCACAGGGCTTATATTCTAGAGGAAAATACAGATAATTAACATATAAACAAATAAATTTTAAAAATTTTAAACTACAATTCAATTACAGATAGAGATAAGTGCTTTGAAACAAACTGTTCAGGGCAATGTGCTAAAGTACGGCCAGAGGGCTCCTTCAGACAGTATGACCAAGTTAAGACCTCTCTGAAGAGGTGATAGGCGAGGTGTAACTCAAATGATGAGAGGGAAGCAGCTGTGTGATTGTGGAAGATCCTTCCAAGCAGAAAGCCTAGCAGGAGCACAGGGACCGGCGTAGGAATGAGCTGAGAGGAACAGAAAGATGGGCAGTCCAGCTAGACTGCAGCACATGAGCAGGAAAGAGTATGAGATGCAGCAGATAAGCAGTGAAGCAGAATCTCAACCCCAGAAGTTTGATTTCCAAGTCCTCTGCTCTTTACTTCTTCTCTATCCACTCCTGCTCAGCAGAGGCATATCTCTGGTCACCCAGAACAGATCTTCTGGTACATTGTGGCACGCCTCTCACTGCATGGCTAGGATACTTTCTTTGAGCAATTGAAATGTTTTAAATACCACACCACCTACCAGGTGGGTGCCTTCTGCCTTCCAAGGATAGTAGGATTCAAGTGCAGAACTAAATCAAGTGTTAACTGACTGTAAGTTCTCATTGGGTCTTCATCCAAACGCAAACTTAACCCAAGCAAAATGCTTTGGCAAAGTTTGTTTTGGTGGGAGTGGGGGAGTTGATGAACAATGTTTTCTCTTTTCTTTTGCATTTTCCTACGCCTCTGGGCTCATGGTTCCTGGCCAAGGTCAGAGGTACTAAAATACCACAAGAAAGAAGACCTTTGAAGTGATCATCTGTTCAGCTGAGGGGGAGGTCGTGTTGCCCAAAGACTCACCCAGGAATGTAACCTTCTGGAGCTTTAGACAGAGTGACTGGGAGGCCCCCAGAGACATGTGGAAGCCTTGGAGTTGATTTGGAAAAACATCTGAACTTCTGGTTGGGGCTCTGAGCCAAGGCTGTAGCCCTCTGGGAGACTTCATTTGCTCTCAGCCAATCAATGGAAGCCACCTGTTCAAGATCTGAGCTGACTGGACCACCGCCTTCAATTTCGGGAACCTCAGAGACCAGATGCTGAATTGCTCTTTCAAAATACACCCTGGAATCTCTTGTTCTCCAGTACAATGATTTAGACAAAGTTATTTGACCATGCAAAAAGTGGTGGTTTCATTGGTAGTTTCCACTAGATACTCGCTACTCAAAGTGAGACACATAGACCAGAAGCATAAGCATCCCCCAGAAGACATGCAGACTCTTGGGCTCCACCCCAGATCTATGGAATCAGAATCTGCAGTGCAACAGGATCTCAGTTAATTTGCATGTACACTGAAGTGTGAGAAGAGCAGCGCTAGACAAGCTTTGTCATATATGCAGAGTGTTGCCATTGCTCCTGTTGTGTCCTTGGCAGGCATCAATAATCAATCACAGAGTTATTTCCTTCCAAGCACAGAATCTTTGCAAGTCATGGTTCCAGGTAGCACTGGCCAATGAACAGGAGTTGGTCCACGATTAAATCTACCTTCTACACTAGTGTCAGCACTTAAAAGAGCTCTGTGGCACTTTCATTTTCACCAATATCCTCCCAGTGCTAAGTATAGCAATGCACACATCATAAGTGCGTGATCAATGTTTGTGGAATTACTGTAGCCTCCCCTTGGCTTTTTGTCCTGTGGCATTTGTTCTACTCCAGCCCCCAATCCCAGAAAACTGGAATTTCCATTGGACATTCATACAGTCCAGCATATCTTCTGGGTGTTGTGTTTTGTTGTTGGGACTCACCTATTGGAAAGTTGAAATGAGTTTTTAAAGATGTTAGGGTCTGCATGAAGACACGTGGGGACCTGTCTTGCTGGCAAGTGGGCCTCAAACCATGCAAGCTTTCTCCAGGACATGGCCCCTTGTGACCTAGCCCTAAAAGATGGCAGCCACATGAACTGGGTTGCAGGCAGAGGCGGGGATGCGGAGTGGGTAAGGAAGACAGGAATAGACAGGAGGCACGGTTGGACTAACAGAGCTCCAAAGACAGAGCAATAATGATTATAAATAGCATCCTTTTGACGGCCGTTTGATGTACTGTCCAAGGCCAGGTGGAAAATCTTTCCTTCCTTGCCTTTCCCCACTAATCACTTTCCTCTCATTTTTCAATAAAGATCCTGAGTCCAGTCGGTCGCTTGTCTGGAGCATTTGTTTCCCATTAGAATACCTTTTGCGATTTCACTGTGTTATGCTAGATAATTGCTTTAATAACAAACCGAGGAAAGACTTTTGAACATTTTAGGAAGTAATTTTTTTTTCTCCAACGAAAATCTAACAGACACTGACAGAGGACTTGGGAATAGTCAAAGAGGAAAAAAATGGTGTGTGGGGGGAGGTGGGAGAGATACCAGAATTTATTGGCCAGCAGTTGCAGGTGGAGATCAGCATCCAGGGGTCTTCTCCCACTGCAAGGAGAGTTGTCAGGGGCGAAGATGCTCGTGAACAGAGAATGAGGGAGCTTAAATATTTGGCAAGCTTGGGGTGGGTGAGCATGAAGCAACATCCTTCCTGTGATTAATAGGGAGGGAGCTCCAGGGACATGTATTAGTTTGGGAATAGAGATTGGAAGAGAATGCATTTGGGGAGGCTGGGGCATGTCTCTATGGAGTTTGCCCATCGTACCCAGGAGTACTCAAAACTTTCTGTGTGTGAGTAATTCATTCAAGAGTGCTAAATGGCCTGACCAGAGAAAACAACAAAAATATCTGTTCAGAAGCACGTAATGTACTTTGTCTTATTTAATTGCCCTCACAACACTTTGCCCGATAAAAAAATCAATAATGGATAACACTTATATAGCGCTTATGATGTCATGCTTCAAACCTTTTACCTATATTAATGGGCATAAACTTTGCAATAAGCTTAGAAGTATAATTTGTATCTGTTTTGCGGATGAGGAAAGTGAGGTGCAGAGAGGTTAAGGTTAAGAACGCACAAAGGAGCGAGTAGCAAAGGCCAACATTTGTTGTTGGAAGTCTGACCCCAGAGTCTGCATGCTTAGCCTCTGAGTATACTGTCTCAGTTGTAACTGCAGAAATTACAAAATTATAGTATGGGGCTCCCTTGTATTGGCCCTCGGCCGTCAAAACAAAAATACGATGCCACGCTTATCCAATGTCTTATGTGTCAGGTGCTGTGCTCAAGCCATCGGGAAGATAAAGAGGAGAAGGATGGCAGGAGCAGGGGCTGCAGCAGCTGCCCAGTGAGTGCTGACGGTGTTCTGGATTAGCGAGTGTGGCAAAGAGGACAGATGACCAGATTCAAAATATATGAGGACGAAAACGTGATAGGACTTAGCAGTTGATCAGATGCTCAGATCTGGAGTGTGTACAGAGAACATAGTGACCATTGTAGAGATAAGAAAAGCAACGCTTGACCCCTGGGGATGAAGTATCTCTGACATGACCCCGACTCTGGCTACTCCAGGAAGACACAGGTGGCAAATGGGTTTCATTTCTTCTGCCAACTCCAGCAGAATGCAAGAAGCTAGAGGCAAGAGATTTTGCTTTTTATCCAGTGCAGTATTCCACAGCACCCAGAACAGTGCCTGGCACATCTGAGGCCCTCGATTGACAGCTGATGAAGGAAAGATTGGAGGTGGCTGTCACAAGGACTGGGGCTGCATCTGGACTCATAAGGGAAAGAGCATAGGAAGCCGTCAAGGTCGGCAGCGGGTGTGGACTGGGGATGTATAAGGCACTTATTGCTTATCTGGGGCATGGAGACATTTATTCATTCTTTTGTTCATTCATTGGTTTAATCACTTATTCATTTATTCAACAAACATTAGTTGAACATCTACTATGTGTCAGGTCTTTGGGCAATTCTAAGCAACAGACATTGTCTCTGAACTGGTGGAGAAGCTCGACCCAATGTTATACAAGATCCAGTGGGATCTTACAGCTGGAATCCTGGGCCAATTAGCATGAGGTCATTTGATCCTATTCGTGCCTGGAAGCAGCAAAGTACCTTTCAGGAAGAAGCAGTATTCAGAGCTTCTGGGAGCAAAGGTCCTGAAGTCTTCCAATCCACTTCCCTTTGTTCCCTCCGCAAAGGAGTGTTGATTTACGTGCAAAACTTAACAGGGTCCAGGAACAGGCGCCAGGAATCTTGTTTGATGTCTTCAACTGGTCTGCCCTTCACTCACCCTGTCATGTTGCCAAAGCTCAGAGTGAGTCAGCTTGCCCAGCTGTAGAATGGGCTCATGCATATGCATTAGAAGGGCTTGGAACACCTCGGCGGGGGTGTCTCAGGGGCCCCGGAATCCGCTGCCTTGCTGCGATAATGATCATAAAAACCCATGGTATTTGTACAACACTTGAGTCTTTTCAAAGAAAGTGGCTGCCCCTCAATTATCTCACCGCCTTCTGGGGGAGATAAAGCAGGATTATCATCCCAATTTTATAGCTCCAGAGGCTCAGCGAGGTTCAGGGACATGCCCAGAGCCACCAATGAAAACTGAGATAATATGCACTTTGAAAGAACTCAGCAAAGTGAATGGAAGAGTTAGGATGGAATATCAATATAAACGTGTGTGAGTGTGTGTGTGTGTGTGTGTGTGTGTGTGTGTGTGTGTGTGTGTGTATGTGCATTAGTCAGGGTTCTCCAGAGAAAGAGAACCAATAGGAGATGATGGATAGATAGATAGATAGATAGATAGATAGATAGATAGACAGACAGACAGATAGATGGATAGATAGATAGATAGATAGACAGATAGATAGATAGACAGATAGACAGATAGATAGATAGATAGAAAGACAGACAGACAGATAGATGGATAGATAGATAGACAGACAGATAGATAGATAGACAGATAGATAGGAGGAGATTTATTATAGGAATTGGTTCACATAAGTATGGAAGCTAGGGAGTCCCACCATCTGCTCTCTGCAAGCTGGACACCCCAGAAAGCTGGGGGGGCCGTAATTCAGTCCAGCTCCAAAGGCCTGAGAATCAGGGGCCAATGGTATGAGTCCGGATTTGAGTCCTGAGTCTGAAAGCCTGGGAACCAGAAGCACCGTCTGCGAGCAAGGAAGACGGATGTCCCAGGGGCTTTCCCTCTCCCCACTCCCCAAGGCTCCATGTCAGGGATTTCCAGACTTTGGTGTATCTGGGAACCACTCAGGGAGGTTGTTAAAAATGCACACTCTAGGGCCCCACCCCAGAGACTTGGATTCAGTACGTTGGAAGCAGGATCCAGGGATCTGAATTCTAACAAGAAGCTTGTCTATAGATCACACTTTGAGAATGATCCTAAGAGGCTGACATATGGCCACAAGTCACCTGTGATGGAAAAGCTGAGGTTAACAAAGAGAAGGCTAAGTTCTGGAGCGGAAACGCCCAGTGTCATTGGGATTCCTGGAGATGGATACGTCCCCTTTCCATCCTCCCTTGGGTTTGAAGGCCTGCTTTCTATCAGCCAGTGGGACCTGAGGCAACCACGCCAAGACAGCTTTTTTTTTTGCTTCCTGATGTTGTTCTCCGATGGGAAGTAGCATTTGGGGAAGGGTGGGAGGATAGAAAGCAGGGTGGGGAGGGCAGATGATATAAGAGATCAAGAGGAAAAGGAAGCCAGGACTACTGACCACCCATGATGTATGAGACGGGTATGTCTGTCCGTATGTCCAAGTGTCTAATATCTGCAGCTCTATAGGATGGCTGGCACAGGCTTTGGAGCCAGATTGGTCTGTGTTCTCATCTTGGCTTTGTCTCATACAGGTCTAGATGACCTTGGACTATTGACTTAACCATTCGGAACCTCAGTTTCCACATCTGCAAAATGGGGAGAGTTATAGAACCTACTTCATAGGATTGTTGTGAGGATAGATTATCCCCCCCCAAACATTTATTTGGTAACTTCAGGGGGCCGGCATTGTTCTGGAGACACAAGAGTAGCCAACACAAGCAAAATCCTGCCCTCTCAGAACTTCTAGTGGGTCTGTACAAAGTTCTTGGCATGAGCTGTCTGCAGGCGGTATCATTCCCATGTCACGAACAAGGACACGGAAGCTCAGGATGGTTGAGTCACTTGCTCCTGGTCACACAGCTGGGGAGAGGTCAAGCTGGGATTTGATTTTGGTCTGAAGCTCCTTCTCTCCAGACTCTCCTTTAGTCTGGGGATGGGTAAGGGAGAAGGGTAGAACTCTCAACATAGAGGGTGGTTGTTCAAAAGAGTCTGCTTGGAGAGAGGAGATAAGCTGAGGCTGGTCTGGCCCATGGCCTTGTTGCTCTAACAAAGCATTTTGTCTCTTCCTTTCCCTGGAAGGCTTGGAGTTAATCAAGAAACCCAAACAGGGGTGACCCAAGATTGAACTAGTCTGGCAAGGAGTAGTCCAAGGAAGAAATCAGCCAAGAGCTAAATCCATTCCAAGAAACAAGGGTATTTCTTGGGCATGATCCAGGATGGCACCAACTCTGAGAGCCTCTAACATGGAGTCTAGAGAAGGAAGAAAGAGAGCAGGTGACGTATTTCTGACCTTGGAGCTCTCAAAGACCAGAAGGAACCTGGCTATTCTTAGCTGTGTCTGGGGGCTCAGCACAAGCTTTCTGGCTGAATTGTAGACAACCAGGGCATTTATTAACTCCCTCCCAGTTGCGGCCTGGCTGCTAAGCAGATTCCAGGAGATGTTATCTAGAAGGTGCATCACTGTGTATAAATATTTCAGAGGTCAGGACCCAACACAGAGTTTGAACTTTTAAGGGCCTGAGCGTGTTTATCAAAGGATGGATGTTTAGGCTTCATTTCTGGGTGCTGGGTAATCTTGCAATCACTTTGGATGGCTGCTTGGAGCAAACGCTGACTGTCTTATGAGGTCCAGGATAGGGTCCAGCATAGCATCAAAAACAAACCTGCTTACATGGGTAGTTTGGGCTCTTCACCCTTAGGGCATTATCAGGCAGGAGTCCTCCAACCAAAAGTTTAGGGGGTCTGTCTCATGAGAATCTCCTAATAAAATACTTCTTAAGTTTGAATGATCACGGGAGGAATATCTGGAGAGCTTGTTAAACAAAAAATTTGCTTAGGAGATTGGGGGTGAGTCCTGACTTTATTTGTAACAAACTCCCACGTGGTGCTGGATCCTGTGGGTCCGTGACCATACTTGTTTCAGTGTCTTCTGATGGACCTCTTATAGCCATGTTGCTTATTATACAATACAGCTGCAAAATGCATTTGCATCAGTGGGGAATGCATTCAGCTGCAAGTGATAGAACATCTAGCCTCTGTCGCTGAAATTGACAGGGGATTTCAAAGGTAATGTGTAAAATCTCCAGAGGCACGCAATTCCTGCTATCCTTAGCATCAGTGATCCAGGGGCTTCCTTTTTTTTTTTTTTTCTTCTTCTCCATTCATTTTTATGCTTATAACCCCATGAATACAAAATGCCTGTTGTGTCTTCAAGCACCTATGTCCATATTCTTTGTATAAAGGAGAATCCAGGAAGTGGGTGCCAATAGCAAGCTTCTCCAGAGGCCCTCAGTTTATGTCACATAGGTCAACACTGAGTACACGGCTGCCCCTCACTCCATGGACCATGAGATCACAAACAGTTTTTATATTCTTTTTTTTTTTTTTTTTTTTTTTTTTTTTTTTTTTTGCGATACGCGGGCCTCTCACTGTTGTGGCCTCTCCCGCTGCGGAGCACAGGCTCCGGACGCGCAGGCTCAGCGGCCATGGCTCACGGGCCCAGCCGCTCCGCAGCATGTGGGATCTTCTCGGACCGGGGCACGAACCCGTGTCTCCTGCATTGGCAGGCGGATTCTCAACCACTGCGCCACCAGGGAAGCCCCACAAACAGTTTTTAACTGAGCACTTGCTGTGCTTTGTTAAGCTAAGGAAGGAGGGGTGGGTAGGGATACTGGGTAAGCAGCCAGTTGTATCTGCCACCCTGCTGCTTAATCCACGGCGCCTAAGACATAAAGAGCTACCATTTGGGGACTTCCCTGGTGGTCCAATGGTTAGGACCCTGTGCTTCCACTGCCGGGGGCCTGGGTTCGATCCCTGGTTGGGGAACTAAGATCCCAGAAGCCATGTGGCATGGCCAGAAAAAAAAAAAAAAAAAGAGCTATCATTTGAAGAGACTGGGCACCGATGAACATTTAAAAAAATTTAACTATCATCATTGAAAGCTTATTATTTGGTAAGAAGTCTGTTAAATGGATTTTTACACAGGCTTTTCCATTTAGTCCACAAAACCCTTTGAAGTAGAGATTCTTCATACTCTCAGTGGCTTTATTTCAATGTCTCAAGCATAGCATGTTACCCCATCATGGGGTCTTTTCACAAGCTGTCCCTACTGCCTGGAATGTTCTTCCTCAACCTCCATTTGCCCACTGGTGTGCTGGTAAACCAAACAATCAAAACCAAAACCTGATCTGTAGCGTTTGCCAATTTCTGTGGTATAAATACTCCCACCGTGGCCAATTTCAAGCTATTAACATGATGTCACTGAACACGGAGTCGGAAAGAGAAGCATTGTAGCATATCATGATAGAATATTTCCACCATGTGGCTTCAACAGTCATAAGTGACCTTGAAAGCATAGACAAGAGTCAAGTGTAGTATGATAATTAGGAAATGATGAGTTTTAAGAATTTATTACTTTTAAAATATATCTTTAATTTTATGTTTATATAAGTTAATTCTTTTCTCCTTTTAAAATTTTTTTATTGAAGTGTAGTTGCTGTACAATAGTATATAAGTTACAGGTGTACAATCTAGTAATTCACAATTTTTAAAGGTTATGTTCCATTTAGCATTATTATAAAATATTGACTATATTCCCATGTTGTACAATATATCCTTGTAGCTTATTTTATACCTAGCAGTTTGTACCTCTTATTCCCCCTATCCTTATATTGCCCCTCTCTCCTTCCCTCTCCCCTCTGGAAACCACTAGTTTGTTCTCTGTATTTGTGAGTCTGCTTCTTTTTTTTTTTTTTTTGCGGTACGCTGGCCTCTCACTGTTGTGGCCTCTCCCGTTGCAGAGCACAGGCTCTGGACGTGCAGGCTCAGTGGCCATGGCTCACGGGCCCAGCCGCTCCGTGGCATGTAGGATCTTCGGGGACCGGGGCACGAACCCGCATCCCCTGCATCGGCAGGCGGACTCTCAAGCACTGCGCCACCAGGGAAGCCCCTGCTTCTTTTTTGTTATATTCACTAGCTTGTTGTAGTTTTTAGATTCCACATATAAGTGATATCATAGCAGTCTTTCTCTGACTTATTTCACTTAGCATAATGGCCTCCAAGTCCATCCACATTGCTGCAAATGGCAAAATTTCATTCCTTTTCATGGCTGAGTAGTATGCCCTGTATATATATCCCACATCTTCTTTATCCATTCATCTGTTGATGGGCACTGAGGTTTCTCCTATATTTTGGCTCTTGTAAATAATGTCACTATGAACATTGGGGTACATGTATCTTCTCAAATTAGTGTTTTTGTTTTTTTCAGGTATATACCCAGGAGTGGATATATAAGTGAATTCTTAATAATGACTGTGCTTAATACACACCTTGCAAAATTCCTGAAAAATCGAACTCTCAGTTCTCAGGTAGCCTGTGGGCCAGCTACCAGCACAGCACAGCCGCCGCCCAATTAATGTGTGTTCTTCTTTCAGATCCGATTTCAATCACTTTCCAGGGGAGCCCTCCATAGAGCCCCCATTGTGCATATTCATAGCACATAACTCACATTAATGGAGTTTATTAGAATAATGATTTTGTGATCTTTTTGTATGTCTTTGAATAATATTTGTCCTCCCACCTGGGAAGGTTTCTACTTTTGTTTTTTTCATCATAATATTCTGGGCACCTATATGTCCAGCATATAGCAGACATATAAAAATCATGGTCAAACCTAAATGGGAAGGAAATCTAAAAAAGAGTGGATATATGTATACATAAAACTGATTCACTTTGCTGTACAGCAGAAACTAACATAACATTGCAAAGCAACTATACTCCAATAAAAATTTTTTAAAAATCATTGTCAGCAGAATGAGGGCAAAGCGAGGTAGAGAAACACACCTGGTTACTCAGTGGGGACATATACTCATATAGTCAGGACTATCCAATTCTAGAGTTATGTGTTTGTGTGTGTGTGTTTGTGTGTGCGTGTGTGTGTGTATTCCAAGATGGCCGTTGGAGGTGTCAGCTGGCCTACAGATTAGAAGAAAGAGCTATTAATTTCAATTGAGTAACTCAACACCATGACAGATTAACATACATGTTCTGATTTAATATTTGTGAGAAGCTTTGGAATTTTATAATTTTTCTCTCAAATTAAGAAACTAAAAATCCTGATTGCTCAAGCAGATCACAGTCACCCCTACTCTCTTGCCTGTGATTGATTAGTGGGCAAGCATATGATCCTGTTCTAACCAACAAAATATGAGTGAAAGTCTTGGGTATTCATGGAAACGGTGTCTTGCTCTTATAAAGGAACACAGAAAGGATAATAATGAAGTAATGATACAACATTCAGATTAATGATTGAAACAAGTGGGAAGGGAGAGAAACATGATTGGAGATGGACACACACAAAGTTTCAGTAATTTATTTATGTTGTGTTTCTTACACTGATTAGTAAATTATATGAACATTAACTTTGCTATTCTTTAAGCTTAATAGATACATCATATACAAATTACATATAATTAAATAAAATCATATTTGTATATGTATGTATGTACGTATATATTTGTTTATATGAAATACTTTAAAATAAAAATATGAGCAAAATCCCAAACACAGGAAAAAATAATTTTTCTTTTTACCTGGATATGACTGTGTCTAGATGGCATTGCCAAGAAGTGTGGCCGCCATCTTGCAAGTATAAGAGAGCGCTAAGCTGGAATAAAATCTACCCTTTTTTCTCATTCTTTTAACTAACATTCTTTGAGGTCCTATGTGCTGACTGTAAAGCATATACAAGAGTGAAATGAAATCATGCCATTTGCAGCAACATGGATGGACCTACGGATTTTGTCATATGAAGTGAAGTAAGTCAGACAAAGACAAGTATCATGTGATATCACTTGTATGTGGAAGCTAAAAAAAAAAAAATGATACAAATGAACTTATATACAAAACAGAAATTGACCCACAGACATAGAAAACAAATTTATGGTTACCAAAGGGGAAAAGGGTAGGGGGAAGGGTAAATTAGGAGTTTGGGATTAATGTATATACACTACTATATGTAAAACAGATAACTAGCAAGGACCTACTGCATAGCACAGGGAACTAACTATATGCAATATTTTCTAATAACTTATTAGAGAAAAGAATCTGATAAAGAATATATATAGAGAGAGATATAGATATATATATATACACACACACATATATATGTGTGTGTGTGTATCTATCTATCTATCTATCTATATAACTGAATCACTTTGCTGTACACCTGAAACTAACACAACATTGTAAATCAACTATACTTCAATTTAAAAAAAATTTAAAAAAAGAATACAAGGATGAGTAACATCAGGGTTTTGATAATTTGTTTGAACCACTTAATGAACCAACACTGGCATTGCTCTTCCTTTGGATGCTGTTATGCCAGATTTCATATCTTATAGATGCCTACATATATGAACATTTTAACCTTGGACACCTAGCTGACTTTGTTGCCTGCACCTGAAGTCATCCTAACAGACATAGGCCTTTGGATTGTAAGCACCATGAAGACTGGGGTTTTGTTTGCTTGGCTCATGAAGAAATATAGAAACATCCTCCCCAGCCCCCAGCCCGCCCCCTGGTCTCTGACACATAGTTGCACTTCGGCCAGTTGAAGTTTGGTGTTTGTGAGAGCATCCCTATGATTTACAAGGCAAAGGGACAGGAGGGCTGTGAAACCACTTAAAATAGGCTCCAGAAGAAGCCAAGCAGGAGGGATTAGAGAGCAAAAGAAACGCTCACAGGTCACCAGACAAAAACAATTGGATAAGTTCTGGTTACAAAAGACAGTTTAACCTTGCATACGACGTGATTGAAAGAACGCCTAATCTCTTTCGTGGTTGACCTAATAAAACATTTGTCTATTAAATAATAAGTTAACAAAATTTGACATGTAAAGCCCCTTGAATTATAAACTACAAAACCATAAATAAATGAAATTTCATTTTTTTCCCAAAAGCCCAGGCTTCAGGCAGAGCCAGTGGGAGGTTTTTGGAATGCCTGTCTGAGCAGACATGAGGGTTGGTTTACACCTGGCCCCTCGTTCTCCATGCTTTCCTGCTAGTAGGTTTCAACTCAAACCTCGCTTGGCCTTTCCTTACCCAGGCTGCTGGGAAATAAGATAACCAACCTGACTTTCAACATTCACCTTTCACTCCCAGCTTGAGTGGGCCCTGGAAAAACCCACGCACAGTCAGACAGAAACACTGAGATCAGTTTGGCACTTCAGTCAGTAAGCATCCACTGAGAACCTACTGTGTCCAGCCTTGTTCTCAGTGCTGGGGATGTACGAAGAATAAGGCACAGTCTCCCCTCCAATAATCATGGCTAAAATGTATTGAGCACTTATTCCGTGTTAGGCACCATTCTGATTGCTTTACTTTTATACTCCACGAACCCCCTATGAGGTACGTAGAACTTTCATTCCCATTGTACAGATGAGAAAACTGAGGTCCAGAGAGGTAAAATGATCTCCCAATATCACACAACCAGCATACAGAGAGCCAAGAAGGGAAGTGAGTATGTCCAAAACTTAACTGTTGACTTTCCCTGTAATATGTGTCTCACTCCCAGCCCAACCTCACTCTACCTATTACATGAGGGTTTCTCAACCTCAGGACTATTGACATGTGGGCTGGATCATTCTTTGTGGCAGGGGGCTGTCCTGTGCAAGTGTGTTTAACAGTATTCCTGGCCTCTACCCACTGGAAGCCAGTAGCACTTCCCAATTCTTGACAACACACGTTGTCTCCAGATGTGACATCATCCCTGGTTGAGAACCAATGAACTTCCGCTTTCTCATCTCAGTGGTCAGTGGCTGCCCCTCTCAGCCTGCTTATCTCGTAAACCTAGGAATCATCCCTGACTCCTCTTTCTCTCACACCCACACACTATATCCTTTATGAGTTGTCAATCTCACATCTGCTCTGTTCTCCACCCGGACCCAAGCTACCATCATCTCCCACCGAGTGACAAGGTCAGCCTCCAAGGTGCTATTCCCAATTCTAGTTTTTCACTACTCTTTCTTTTCTTCTCCCAGCTTTATTGAGATATAATTGACAGATAACATTGCGTAAGTTTAAGATGTACAACTTAATGAACTGATACATATATATTGTGAGAAATAATTACCACGATAAGATTAGTTAATGCATCCATCACCTCTCATTGTTAAAATTTGAAAAATTCTTGTCACAATGGCATTGGCCCAACATTTCTCTTCTGATTGAATCCGAAAAATTTGGGGGGAAATATACCATTACAGAGACAGAGACTTTTTTTTTTCCACAGCTTTATTAGAATATAATTGCTTTACAATGGTGTGTTAGTTTCTGCTTTATAGCAAAGTGAATGAGCTATACATATACATATATCCCCATATCTCCTCCCTTTTGCATTTCCCTCCCACCCTCCCTATCTCACCCCACTAGGTGGTCACAGAGCACCGAGCTGATCTCCCTGTGCTATGCGGCTGCTTCCCACTAGCTATCTATTTTACATTTGGTAGTGTATATTAAGTCCATGCCACTCTCTCACTTCGTCCCAGCTTACCATTCCCCCTCCCCGCGTCCTCAAGTCCATTCTCTACATCTGCGACTTTATTCCTGTCCTGTCCCTAGGTTCTTCAGAACCAATTTTTTTTCTTTAGATTCCATATATATGTGTTAGCATATGGTATTTGTTTTTCTCTTTCTGACTTACTACACTCTGTATGACAGATTCTAGGTCCATCCACCTCACTACAAACAACTCAATTTCGTTTCTTTTTATGCCTCAGTAATATTCCATTGTATATATGTGCCACATTTTCTTTATCCATTCATCTGTGGATGGACACTTAGGTGTCTCCATGTCTTGGCTATTGTAAATAGAGCTGCAATGAACATTGTGGTACATGACTCTTTCTGAATTATGGTTTTCTCAGGGTATATGCCCAGTAGTGGGATTGCTGGGTCATATGGTAGTTCTATTTTTGATTTTTTAAGGAACCTCCATACTGTTCTCCATAGTGGCTGTATCAATTTACATTCCCACCAACAGTGCAAGAGGGTTCCCTTTTCTCCACACCCTCTCCAGCATTTGTTTTTTGTAGGTTTTTTGATGATGGCCATTCTGACTGGTGTAAGGTGATACCTCATTGTTGTTTTGATTTGAATTTCTCTAATGATTAGTGATGTTGAACATCCTTTCATGTGTTTGTTGGCAATCTGTATATCTTCTTTGGGGAAATGTCTATTTAGGTCTTCTGCCCATTTTTGGTTTGGGTTGTTTGGTTTTTTTTGATATTGAGCTGCATGAGCTGCTTGTAAATTTTGGATATTAATCCTTTGTCCATTGCTTCATTTATGAATATTTTCTCCCATTCTGAGGGTTGCCTTTTTGTCTTGTTTATGGTTTCCTTTGTTATGCAAAAGCTTTTAAGTTTCAGTAGGTCCCATTTGTTTATTTTTGTTTTTATTTCAATTTCTCTAGGAGGTGGGTCAAAAAGGATCTTGCTGTGATTTATGTCATAGAGTGTTCTGCCTATGTTTTCCCCTAAGAGTTTTATAGTGTCTGGCCTTACATTTTGATTATATTATATATAAAGACCTATGTTATAGGTCTTCAATCCATTTTGAGTTTATTTTTGTGTATGGTGTTAGGGAGTGCTCTACTTTCATTCTTTTACATGTAGCTGTCCAGTTTTCCCAGCACCACTTATTGAAGAGGCTGTCTTTTCTCCATTGTATATTCTTGCCTCCTTTATCAAAAATAAGGTGACCATATGTGTGTGGGTTTATCTCTGGGCTTTCTATCCTGTTCCATTGATCTATATTTCTGTTTTTGGGCCAGTACCATACTGTCTTGATTACTATAGCTTTGTAGTATGGTCTGAAGTCCGTGAGCCTGATTCCTCCAGCTCCATTTTTCTTTCTCAAGATTGCTTTGGCTATTTGGGGTCTTTTGTGTTTCCATACAAATTGTGAAATTTTTTGTTCTAGTTCTGTGAAAAATGCCATTGGCAGTTTGATAGGGATTGCATTGAATCTGTAGATTGCTTTGGGTAGTATAGTCATTTTCACAATGTTGATTCTTCCAATCCAAGAACATGGTATATCTCTCCATCTGTTTGTATCATCTTTAATTTCTTTCAACAGTGTCTTATAGTTTTCTGCATACAGGTCTTTTGTCTCCTTAGGTAGGTTTATTCCTAAGTATTTTATTATTTTTGTTGCAATGGTAAATGGGAGTGTTTCTTTAATTTCTGTTTCAGATTTTTCATCATTAGTGTATAGGAATGCAAGAGATTTCTGTGCGTTAATTTTGTATCCTGCTACTTTAACAAATTCATTGATTGGCTCTAGTAGTTTTCTGTAGCATCTTTAGGATTCTCTATGTATAGTATCATATTATCTGCAAACACTGACAACTTTACTTCTTCTTTTCCAATTTGGATTCCTTTTATTTCTATTTCTTCTCTGATTTCTGTGGCTAAAACTTCCAAGACTGTGTTGAATAATAGTGGTGAAAGTGGACAAGCTTGTCTTATTCCTGATCTTAGAGGAAATGGTTTCAGTTTTTCACCATTTAGAATGATGTTGGCTGTGGGTTTGTCATATATGGCCTTTATTATGTTGAGGTAAGTTCCCTCTATGCCTACTTTCTGGAGGGTGTTTGTCATAAATGGGTGTTGAATTTTGTTGAAAGCTTTTTCTGCATCTATTGAGATTATCATATGGTTTTTCTCCTTCAATTTGTTAATATGGTGTATCACATTGATTGACTTGTGTATATTGAAGAATCCTTGCATTCCTGGGATAAACTCCACTTGATCATGGTATATGATCCTTTTAATGTGCTATTGGATTATGTTTGCTAGTATTTTGTTGAGGATATTTGCATCTGTGTTCCTCAGCGATATTGGCCTGTAGTTTTCTTTGTGACATCTTTGTCTGGTTTTGATATCAGGGTGATGGTGGCCTCATAGAATGAGTTTGGGAGTGTTCCTCCCTCTGCTACATTTTGGAAGAGTTTGAGAAGGATAGGTGTTAGCTCTTCTCAAAATGTTTGATAGAATTCGCCTGTGACGGCATCTGGTCCTGGACTTTTGTTTGTCGGAAGATTTTTAATCATAGTCTCAATTTCAGTGCTTGTGATTGGTCTGTTTATATTTTCTATTTCTTCCTGGTTCAGTCTTGGATTCTAAGACTTTGTCCATTTCTTCCAAGCTGTCCATTTTATTGGCATATTGTTGCTTGTAGTAATCTCTCATGATCCTTTGTATTTCTGCCGTGTCAGTTGTTACTTCTCCTTTTTCATTTCTAATTCTATTGGTTTGAGTCTTCTCCGTTTTTTTCTTGATGAGTCTGGCTAATGGTTTATCAATGTTGTTTATCTTCTCAAAGAACCAGCTTTTAGTTTTATTGATCTTTGCTATTGTTTCTTTCATTTCTTTTTCATTTCTTTTTGATTTGATCTTTATGATTTCTTTCCTTCTGCTAACTTTGGGGGGTTTTTGTTCTTCTTTCTCTAAGTGCTTTAGGTGTAAAGTTAGGTTGTTTATTTGAGATGTTTCTTGTTTCTTGAGGTAGGATTGTATTGCTATAAACTTCCCTCTTAGAACTGTTTTTGCTGCATCCCATAGGTTTTGGGTCATCGTGTTTTCATTGTCATTTGTTTCTATGTATTTTTCTATTTCCTCTTTGATTATTTCAGTGATCTCTTGGTTATTTAGTAGTGTATTGTTTAGCCTCCATGTGTGTGTATTTTTTACAGATTTTTTCCCTGTAATAGATATCTAGTCTCCTAGTGTTGTGGTCAAAAAGATACTTGATATGATTTCAATTTTCTTAAATTTACCAAGGCTTGATTTGTGACCCAAGATATGATCTATCCTGGAGAATGTTCTATGAGCCCTTGAGAAGAAAGTGTATTCTGTTGTTTTTGGATGGAATGTCCTATAAATTTCAATTAAGTCCATTTTGTTTAATGTATAATTTAAAGCTTGTGTTTCCTTCTTTATTTTCCTTTTGGATGACCTGTCCATTGGTGAAAGTGGGGTGTTAAAGTCCCCTACTATGATTGTTATTTCCCCTTTTATGGCTGTTAGCATTTGCCTTATGTATTGAGGTGCTACTATGTTGGGTGCATAAATATTTACAATTGTTATATCTTCTTCTTGGATTGATCCCTTGATCATTATGTAGTGTCCTTCTTTGTCTCTTGTAATAGTCTTTATTTTAAAGTCTGTTTTGTCTGATATGAGAATTGCTACTCCAGCTTTCTTTCAATTTCCATTTGCATGGAATACCTTTTTCCATCCCCTCAGTTTCAGTCTGTTTGTGTCCCTAGGTCTGAAATGGGTCTCTTGTAGACAGCATATATATGGGTCTTGTTTTTGTATCCATTCAGCCAGTCTATGTCTTTTGGTGGGAGCATTTAATCCATTTACATTTAAGGTAGTTATCAATATGTATGTTCCTATTACCATTTTCTTAATTGTTTTGGGTTTGATATTGTAGGTCTTTTACTTCTCTTGTGTTTCCTGCCTAGAGAAGTTTCTTTACCATTTGCTGTAAAGCTGGTTTGGTGGTGCTGAATTCTCTTAGCTTTTGCTTGTCTGTAGAGGTTTTAATTTCTCTGTCAAATCTGAATGAGATCTTTCCTGGGTGGAGTAATCTTGGTTGTAGGTTTTTCCCTTTCATCACTTTAAATATGTCCTGCCACTCCCTTCTGGTCTGCAGAGTTTCTGCTGAAAGATCAGCTGTGAACCTTATGGGGATTCCCTTGTGGTTTTTTTGTTTGTTTGTTTTTCCTTTGCTGCTTTTAATATTTTTTCTTTGTATTTAACTTTTTGAAGTTTGATTAATATGTGTCTTGTCATGTTTCTCCTTGGATTTATCCTGTATGGGACTCTCTGTGCTTCCTGGACTTGATTGACTATTTCCTTTCCCATATTAGGGAAGTTTTCAACTATAATCTCTTCAAATATTTTCTCAGTCCCTTTCTTTCTCTCTTCTTCTTCTGGGACCCCTGTAATTCGAATGTTGGTGCATTTAATGTTGTCCCAGACGTCTTTAAGACTGTCCTTAATTCTTTTCATTCTTTTTCCTTTATTCTGCTCTGTGGTAGTTATTTCCACTATTTTATCTTCCAGGTCACTTATCCGTTCTTCTGCCTCAGTTATTGTGCTGTTGATTCCTTCTAGAGAATTTTTAGTTTCATTTATTGTGTTGTTCATCATTGTTTGTTTGCTCTTTAGTTCTTCTAGGTCCTTGTTAAACGTTTCTTGTATTTTCTCCATTCTATTTCTGAGATTTTGGATCATCTTTACTATCATTATTTTGAATTCTCTTTCAGGTAGACTGCCTATTTCCTCTTCATTTGATTGGTCTGGTGGGTTTTTACCTTGCTCCTTCATCTGCTGTGTGTTTCTTTGTCTTCTCATTTTCCTTAACTTACTGTGTTTGGGGTCTCCTTTCCGCAGGCTGCATGTTTGTGGTTCCCATTGTTTTTGGCGTCTGCCCCCAGTGGCTAAGGTTGGTTCAGTGGGTTGTGTAGGCTTCCTCGTGGAGGGGACTGGTACCTGTGTTCTGGTGGATGAGGCTGGATCTTGTCTTTCTGGGGAGCAGGACCACATCTGGTGGTGTGTTTTGGGGTGTCTGTGACCTTATTATGATTTTAGGCAGCCTCTCTGCTAATGGGTGGGGTTGTGTTCCTGTCTTGCTAGTTGTTTGGCATAGGGTGTCCAGCACTGTAGCTTTCTGGTCATTGAGTGGAGCTGGGTCTTAGCATTGACATGGACATCTCTGGGAGAGCTTTCGCTCATTTCATATTACATGGAGCTGGGAGGTCTCTGGTGGACCAATGTCCTGAACTCAGCTTTCCCACCTCAGAGGCACAGGTCTGACACCCAGCCGGAGCACCAAGACCCTGTCAGCCCCATGGCCACTATGAGAAGCGAAGGATCTTCTGAGAAAGCCAGGAAAGGAGACCCACGGAAATTCCAGATCCCAGCTTGGCCAGAGTGGCTCCGTCGCTCCAATCCTTCCCTCCCTTGGTTAGGCTGCGGCTCCAAGAAACAGAGGATCATTATTGATCCCAGGCGGGGTCGCCCCTTCCTGCCTCCAGACTCCAGGCAGTCACCCGACGCGGAGCGAGACAGAGACTTTTAATAAATATTTAAATATGATAGGGGAGGGGGAAGGGTAAGCTGTGACGAAATGAGAGAGTGGCAGGGACATATATACACTATCAAATGTAAATTAGATAGCTAGTGGGAAGCTGCCGCATAGCACAGGGAGATCACCTCTGTGCTTTGTGACCACCTAGAGGGGTGGGATAGGGAGGGTGGGAGAGAGGGTGATGCAAGAGGGAAGAGATATAGCAACATATGTATATGTATAACTGATTCACTTTGTTGTAAAGGAAAAACTAACACACTATTGTAAAACAGTTATACTCCAATAAAGATGTTTAAAAAAAATAAATATGATAAGCTTTGCTTTTTTTTCTCTTTTCACTATAATTTATTCTCAGCGATCGATGTTTTTGGAGCATTATTCAGAGTGTGTCACTTTTCAGCTCAAAACGCCATCATGGGTCCCCAGTTCCCTCCGAGCAAAAGCCAGATCCATACAATGGCCACCCCGGCCCCACAGGACCTGCCTCCCCCACCTCATCAGGACCTCTGAGGAAGTGCTCCTCTTTCCTCATCATCCACCACAGCCCCGTCACTCAATTTGCCCCAGGTTACACTGGCTTCCTTCCCACTTTTCCAAAATACCAGATGTATTAGTCTGCTTGGGCTGCCAAAACAAAATAACACAGACTGGGAGGCTTAAACAACAGAAATGTATTTTCTCACAGTTCTGGTGGCTGGAAGTCCAAGGTCAAGGTATCATCCGGATTGGTTTCTGGTGAAGCCTCTCTTCCTGGCTGGTAGATGGTTCCCTTCTCTGGTGCCTGCCCGGGGCCTTTTCTCTGTGTGTACATCCTGTTGGTGTCTCTTCCTCTTCTTATAAGGACATCAGTCCTATGAAATCAGGGTCCACTCTTATGACTTCTTTTGACCTTAATTACTTCCTTAAAGGCCTGTCTCCAAATACAGTCACTCTGGGGGTTAAGGCTTCAACATATGGATTTGGGGGTCACCGTTCGGTCCATAGCACCAGGCATACTCCTGTTTTTGTGCTTTTGCACTGACTATTCCCTGCCCCCGGAATGCCCCTCCACCACTGATCTCCACTTCTTGCAAGCTCTTACTCAAAAGTTGCTTTCTTAGGACTTCCCTGGTGGTCCATTGGTTAAGATTCCATGCTTCCAGTGCAGGCGGCACAGGTTTGATCCCTGGTCGGGGGAACTAAGATCCCACATGCCATGTAGCACAGCCAGAAAAAAAAAAAAGTTGCTTTCTCTACAGTGCCTAGACTGACCACTCCCCTTAAATTTTAATCCCTTCTCTCTCACACCCCCTTCCACACTCTCAGTCCCTCTTCCTGTGCTCTGCATTTTCATTTATGCACAACACTTACACCTTCCAATATACTAGTGAGTTTGCTAATGTGTTATACTCAGTGGTTACTGCCTGCTGGGCCAGGCCCTGGTGGGCAGCTCCATGAGGCATGGGCCCTTGTCTGGTCTGAATACAAGTGTACCTGGACTTCCAAGTACAGTGCCTGACATGGGTAAATGTTTAATAGTCACTGAACGAATGGATGAGGTGGTGGGTCCAGAATCCAATCCCAGGAATTGTGACTCCAGAATCCACAGTCTTAACATCTAAATGATACTGCCTCACAGACTGGGGTGGGAAGGAGATAAGTAAACAGATAATTTTGAAACAACGTGATTAATGAAATAACAGTGTTATGTGCAAAATGCCAAGTTAGCAAAATGTGATTGTCTTTGCCCATCTGGGGCATGTGTGTATGCATGTGCACGTGAGCGTGTGTGTGTATCTTGTGGAGCAGGTGGATATTCAAGAAGAGTTCCCAAAAGAAAACATGAAGACACTTGCTCATTTAAAACATCAAAAGTAACTTTTTATTATGATTACAGAAGAATACATGTTGGCTGTCAAAATGTCAGAAACCACAGATCGGCAAAAAGAAAATAAATCACTATATCCTCATCACTTTTTAATATGTTCTTAAGTATGGTTTCCAGAAATACAGTTGTATTTTTTTTCCCTTTAAGGTGGAATTGTACTGCAAATGCTAGCTTGTGTTCTAATTTTTCAAGTTACCCATCTTCCAGGGGCATCTTTGGATGGGTCCTGAGGGATGAAGAGGAGTTCCCCAGGCTGGTAGGGTAGAGGCAGGTGCTCCTAGCAGAGGTAGAGGAAAGTATGAAGAGAAGTATGGGACAGTTTGTCATGCTTGAGCCAGCTGGAGTATAAGGTGGTGGGAAAACAGGCAGGGGACAGGCAGGGAGAGAGATCAGGAAGACTCTGTGTTTCCGAAGGGTGTGGCTTTGTCCTGTGGGCAGGCCAATGTTTCCTCAAGTGCAGAATACAAACTACCAATGGGATGGGAGAAGATTTTAGAAGGTAATAAAATAACCCTGAATCACATAAAGAGAGTTATTCTCTTTATCATTCTCTCTCAGTCCTTTATTTCAAATAAATTTATTTATTTATTTATTTAGGCTGCATTGGGTCTTCATTGCTGCACACAGCTTTCTCTAGTTGTGGCGAGTGGGGGCTACTCTTTGTTGCAGTGTGCAGGCTTCTCATTGCGGTAGCTTCTCTTGTTGCAGAGCTAGGGCTCTAGGCACGTGGGCTTCAGTAGTTGTGGCTCATCGGCTCTACAGCGCAGGCTAAGGAGTTGCGGTGTATGGGCTTAGTTGCTCTGTGGCATGTGGGATCTTCCCAGACCAGGGCTCAAACCCACGTCCCCTGCATTGGCAGGCAGATTCTTAACCACTGTGCCACCTGGAAAGCCCTCTCTCAGTCCTTCTAATTGAGTAGAGCAGAAAGTTTCAGTCACTAATATGTCTTTAATGCCCCTCTAGAACTTGTTATCTCTCCACCAAAAACAAGAGAGAAACTTCAGACTCAGAGTAGACTCAAGCAACTACTTAGAATGTTATAAAATAATTTTGTCTTAATTGTACTTATCTTACTATCATTCTATCTTGTATTCAACAAATACTGAACACCTTCTATGTGCCAAGCACTATTCTAGGTGCTTCTATTTGTGGTGAGTGAGAGGGGTGATATTGTTATTATGATATGATCATGGTATGATATTTCTTTGGGACATGTTATGGGCTGGACTGAATTCTCTCCAAATGCATATGTTGAAGTACTAACCTTCAGTACCTCAGAATGTAACTGTATTTGGAAATAGTGTCTTTAAAGAAGTAAGTAAGTTAAAAATGAGGTCACTAGGGTGAGCCCTAATCCAGTATCATTGGTGTCCTTATAAGCAGTGGTGATTAGAACACAGACACATACTGAAGGAAGATCATGTGAGGACACAGGGAGAAGACAACCATCTACTAGCCAAGGAGAGAGGCTCAGAAGAAACCAACCCTACTGATAACTTGATCTTGGACTTCCAGCCTCCAGAACCATGATAAAATAAATTTTATGTTTAAGCCACCCAGGCTGTGGTACTTTGTTATGGCAGCCCTAGCAGACCAATACAGAACATAAATCTATTTAAGTTATAAAAGCAAATACCTTTAAATGACTAATGTTAAGTAATCTTATTGGTAGGATGAAGATAAGGCAAAACTCATGAAAGTGATACATAACAACATGAGCCTGCAGTAAAATTCTTGAAGGTAATAGTGAAATAACTAAATTTGTGGAACACTCAAGAGGTACAGAGAGCCATGAATGAGTTGAACACAACGGGCCCATAATATCCAAACTAAGGGAACTTGACTGCTGACCTGTTCCAGATGTAGCAAACTGTGTTGTAGTGAAGACACGGCCCCACTGTCCCAGCCTTCAGTCATTGCATAATATGCCCAGTGTAATGAGTAGTCTCTGACTCTCAGTCAAATAGCCTTACACAAACCTTCTCCTCCAGCTAGACTGGTATCACTGCTCCCTGATTCTGTGTTACTTTCACCCACTCTGTCTTTGCTCTTCACTCTTCTGTGTGATACCCATCAGTTCTTCACTGCACCTATTCAATTCCCACTGTGGTAGAATTAACATTATTAAACATATTTGCTCCTCTCCTTATGGAATCTTTCTTAAAGGGGTCTTCCACATGGGAGAATTATAACTGCCTGCCCCAGAGACACCATGCTCGTCCATGTGGCTTTCTTTGGCCAATGAAATAAGAGTGGAAGAAAAGCATTCCACTTCTGAGCACAAGCTTTAAGAGCTCCTGAGTAGTCCATCACTGCCTATTTATTCCCTATGTCACAAGATTGAGAATATCCCAGATAGAGCCTGATCCTTCAGCCTGAGACCAGAATAAAAAAGGAGTAGAGCTGAGCTGAAACTGACCCATGGTGGCCATGGTGTGTTTGAGGAATACTGTTACAAGCCTCTAAGATTTGGAGAGTGTTTGTTACACAGCATGCCATAGCTTAAGCTAACTGATATACATCCTCATTCTTAAAGCGCTACCTCCTGAGTCTTTGATGGGGTGAGGACATAATGAACATTTCCTCTGTGCCTGGTGCTGAAGTATTGGCCTTATCCACTTCCTGTCTCATGATTCTGACAACACCCAAGGGGCTAGTTACCATCACTCTCCTCATTTTACGGACAAAGGCATCAAGATGCAGAAAGCTGTAACAGCTTGTCTGAGGTCAAATAGCTAGGGAGCATAGAGTTGGATGTTAAGCCTCTGGCCTGGAACATCTTTTCCTAGCAAAATGAGTGCTCCCTTAGCTAGAGGCAAGATAGGCAGACAGGAGGGGAAGGGGGTTCAGATGGACCCAGAGTTAGTACCAGGAGGGAGAAGGAGAAGGTGAGCCTTGTGAAGTGGTGGAAAATATAATAGGCTGGAGATCTGGAGACACTGGCTCTTCCTTTACCAACTCAACACCTACCATCTTAATGGAGGGACTAAGAGGGTGTTCCAGAATCAGACTGCCTGGGTTTTAATCTTGGCTCTGCCACTCACTAGCAAGTAACTTTACTTCTCTATGCCCCAGTTTCTTTATCTATGAATGGGAATAATGTTAATATCTATCTCACAGAACTCTTATGAAGAATAAACCAATTCCTGCATTTAAAGCAAAGAGAACATACAAACTACTGTGTATACAATACATAAGCTACAAGGATAGCCCAGTGCAGGGAATATAGCCAATATTTTATAATAACTATAAAGGGAGTATAACCTTGAAAAATTGTGAATCACTATGTCATACACCTGAAACTTTAAAAATATTTTAAATGTTGAAATATTTTAAATCAACTATACCTCAATAAATAAAAAAATAAAGCAGGTAGAACGTTGCCTAATACAAAGCACATGGCTATTCTTTTTCTTGTTGTCATTGCTATTGTTATTATAAGTCAAGTGAATGATGATGATGATGATAATGATGGTGATGATGGTAAGGTATGGATAAATGAAGTGATCTTAGACAGGTCATTTCCCTTTCAGGGCTCAGTTTTCTAATCTGTAAAATGGAACTAAAAATACCCAGACATGCCAAGGATCTCTGTGATTTAATGGAAAATGCATAAGAAGAGGCGCTAAGAAATGTGGACTCTGCTCCACATCTCACTCCCTGGTACCTAAGGAAGCCCCTAAGCCTTGTGGACCTCAGTCTCCCCACCTGTAACATAGGACTAACCCTAACCTAGTTCATGTCACAGAACTGTGGTGAAGATCAAATAAGAAGGTAGGAAGGACAATGCCAAAAAGTGAAAATTATCACGTATAACAATAAATCATCATTTGCACAAGGGATTGAAAGTATGGTTCCATTTTCTTTTATTTTTTTCTCTGCCTCACTCCCTGTCGAGAATTCAATT
Organism: Kogia breviceps; assembly: GCF_026419965.1. Lineage (NCBI taxonomy): Eukaryota > Metazoa > Chordata > Mammalia > Artiodactyla > Physeteridae > Kogia > Kogia breviceps. Next base: position 76,827,047 of record NC_081324.1, on the reverse strand, counting down.
AAGGACACACCTTGGTTGCCCAAGAGAACGATATTACAAGATTGAAACCAGCTCTTAAAAATAATCCGATCCCAACCACAACGACCAGCCCCCAGCCCAGCCCTGTCCCTTCAAGAATTATTTCTTAAGCCTGTCTAATTCCTGAGAGGGGAGAACCCTGGGGGCGGAGAGAGGAAATCACAGGTGCTGTTCACTCTGGGGCGCCCAGAACGAGGAGGCCATTTCAGAGGAGGTGCTTACAGCAATTTTGCTTTTCTGAGTGTCCCATGATTGCAAGACACATGGACTAATCCCCTGAAATTTCCCACAGCCAGGAAAATAACCAAGTGGGATTTGGAACTTAAAGGAGCACTATTATAAGACATTTATTTCTTTGGGGACCTGGAGATGATGAAGAGGAAACATTGCTGCTACAACAAATGGCTAGACTGCAAACTTTAGGCTCCACAGCCCCTCAATTACACTGACCTCCCCCAACCCCAAGCTTTCTTGGTTATTTTCTTCAAATAGCACCTCCTCCCAACATATATATACACAAACATTGTATAAGCTCACACACTATAAAACCTGGACCCATCCCTGCTACCCCGGAAACAAAAGCTGATGTTCATTAAACATGTATATTTTTGCCAGGAACTGTACTTAGAACCTCACATGTGCTACTGTATTTAAGCTTCATCAGGCCTCTAGACAGGTGGATATTTACTTTTAGAGTTACTGCTAGGAAACTGAAGTTCAGAGTGGTTAAGGAAGTTGCCCAGAATCACACAGCCAGTAAGTGGGAAAGCTAGGATTTGAACCCAGGCAGAATAATCTGTGTTCTGTGTTACTTTCACCCACTCTGTCTTTGCTCTTCACTCTTCGGTGTTATACCCAACAGTTCTTCACTGCACCTATTCAATTCCCACTGTGGTAGAATTAACATTATTAAACATATTTGCTCCTCTCCTAGCTAGGGCTACACTTTTCTCCACCAAATTATATAAAGCACGTCCCAGTGCATACCTTTAGTACAAGCTCACTGCGGGATTTTTTCCTCCAAAGCAGATGAGAGCAGTTTTTGACTCATTGAATTTCTGCTCAGCCTGACACTTAGAGCCAGAGATTGTTCCCAGAGGGTCAGGTGAAGGGATTTTTTTATCAAGGCAGGCCCTTGTAATCTTGTCATAAATGTAATTCAAGCCACACTACTCATCTGTCGCCCATAAACAGTAAGGAATATTATCACTGGGAAAGTGGAAGACCCTCCACTCTCACACATGAAACCATGTAGGGTGGCTGTACCATGTGGCTGCTGGGACTGAGTGGGTTTGTTGGGCTTGGGGCTGTAGACTTTGATGTCACACAGCCCAGGTTCCAAATGCTGACTTTGCTGCTTACCCACTATCTAGTCTTGGCTCTCGACTCAAAATCTTAAAAGCCTTGTCTTGCTCATCTGTAAAATGAGGATGCAAATAAAAAGACCTACTTCACAGGGTTGTGTGAGAATCAAATGGGAATAAATACTGTGAAGCCCTTTGCACAATATCTGTGTACTAGCCGGGGCTCTCAAGAAAAGCAGAACCAGCAGGGTGTGGATATGTATACGTAGAAAGATTTACTTTTAGGAATTAGCTCACTGGATAATGGAGGCTGGCAAGTCCAAAATCTGCAATCTGGAGGCCTAGGGAACAGCTGATTTTTTAGAAAATATATTAATTAATTAATCTATTTGGCTGCGTTGGGTCTTAGTTTGCGGCACACAGGATCTCTGTTGCAGCATGCAGGATCTTTTATTGTGGCGCACAGGCTTCTCTCTAGTTGTGGTGTGCGGGCTCACTAGTTGTGGTGCTTGGGCTCAGTTGCCCCGTGGCATGTGGGATCTTAGTTCCCTGACAGAGATTGAACCCGTGTTCTTACGTATATAGTTTTTCATCTCCAGACCTCAAAACACCTTTATCTAAACAAAGAAGAACAAATGTCTCACTTCAGGCCTCCCATACCTTGAAATGGGTCTTGTGTTCCTGTCCCATCACACGGAATGCATGAGCACCATAGGCTTAATTTAGCTCACGAGCACTTCTGATTTCTCCACGTGCAATTTCTTGAAGCAGAAGACCTAGTTTGGATATAGGGGTTGAGGCAATTCAGAGTCTGGCAGACCATGCCCTTGAGTGACTGCAGGGGCCAGCTCTGAGAAGCCTTAGTCACCCTCTGTGGTTTCAATGGGACAGATCCTAGTGCTTTGAAACCACAGGAATCTCACTGCCTGAACCTGAGAGGGAGCTGGACCTGTCTGCTAAATCCTCCTTCCCTTTCACACCTGTCTCCCCCACTCCTCCCCAGGAACCCCTCCAGCCTCTGCTCTGGGCCTGGCTGACACCTGCCCCTCTGAAGCTGGGTGTTAAGAGTTAGTGACAGGCTCCTAACTGCGGTCTCAGCTCCTGGATCTCACCACGCCTCATACCTCAGAGGCTTAGCACAAGTTCTAAGGTGTTCATGAAGCTTCTGCAGGTTGGACTTCCCCTCTGAATTGCTACTAAAACGGATCACTGTGAGTGTAGCAGATGTTGTCACCTACCCCCAAACCATACATTCCCTTTGTCCATGCCAACGTAACGTGATGCTGTAATGGCTGGTGGTCCCTAGATTTGGAGGGGAAGTGGGACCCTCCCTGACTCAGGGTGAGCATACAGTGTTTCATGCTCCCTACTTTCCAGCGATGGATTTTGGGGTGACCCTGGAATTCAGTGCTGACCAATGAAATGAAAGAGGCAGCCTGGTGCAGATAGGAGGCTTCCTTCTCCAGTTGGGTGGTGGAGGGGGGAACTCATGAAACAGTTGTATAGCTCCTGACCTTGCTCCCTGCAGTTTGGGGATATATTATATATGAAGCTGCTGCAGCCATCTTGTGACCATGAGGCAACAAGTATACTGATGGAAAGCCAATATGACTAAGGATGGTTGAGCAAAATGTGAAATGAATCCGGGTCCCAGATGATATGGCTGAGACACTGAGTCAGCCCTAGAACCAGTGAAGGGTGCCATGATGAGCTCCATGCAAGGCCCAGTGGATGACCTCCTACGCCAGGAGCTGGTCAACTATGACCCATGGGCCAAACCCAGCCTTCTGCCTGAGTTTGTAAATAAAGTTGTATTAGAAAAGCAGCCACACACATCCAGCCACACATTGTCTATGGCTGCTTTTACACTACAAGATCAGAGTTGAGTAGCTGTGACAGAGATTGCCTGTCTGGCAAAGCCAAAATCGTTATTATTTGGCTATTTACACAAGAAATTTACTGGCCCCTGGGACAAAGAGAGACTGAGGAGCAGTGCTGGTGTATATAAGGGTGATGGGCTCTGGATTCAGAGCACTTAAGTCCTGACTCTGTCTGTACGAGATATGGGACGTACAGGTTATTACTTAACCTCTCTGGGCTTCCGTGTCATTCTCTGCAGAAAGGCGGCATCATGACAACAGTCCCCCTCCCTGTTCACAGGTCTCTTGTGAACATTCAAGGAAACCCTGCACGTCAAGAACTCAGGACGGCGGTCGGCATTTTGGCTCCATCACTGTGTGAAGGCATCCACTGGGGTCCCTAACCAGACATAACTTAGGGACGCAGCTGCCCAGCTGCACAATGGATACAACTGAACACATTCCTAGGATTCTGGGACCCAAGCCCAACAGATGAGAATTAACATGAGGCAGCGAATCATTCCATCCAATTATCCTTTTCTGCACACCTCAGACCTTTGGTCTTCTTAGGGAATTCTCGGCTTCTGGAAGGTGGTGAGTTGGCAGCACTCACGCTGAAAGCAGTTACTCTGAGGCCAGCGTGGCCTTTGCCTGCTGTGCAGAGGGAAGGGCCACACTCCAGGAAAGCCACCCAAGCTGCTGATCCTTCCTGTCTTCCTGTGTCCCCCGACCATCTGGGCAGCAGAGAGCTGCTAATTGGGGCACTCTGGCCCCGGACGTCACAAGTGATGCCACGCAGGGAGTGAGCCCTAGGGATCACTGGCATTTAGACCCAGGGAAACCATGGGGAGGAAACCATTCCAAAGCTCTGCCTTCTATGCCTCACAGCCAGGCCATGCGGCAGGGACTGTGGCTGGGGTTCTGGCGCCTTCCGTCTCGCCAGAACCATTTCTAGCAAATGCCAAGGGCATGACTTCCAGAGGGACTGGAAGGCCCCCCTAGCTGGAATCCCTGAGTTGTGTAATACTGTGTCCTCTCAGCAGAATATTTCAGATGGTTAGCGCTACCAAGCAGGGCTCTGAGACTGAGCCTAAAAAAGGATGATTTGTGCACCTGTTTCTGCAGCATGTACTGTGCTATGGGGGGGGGGGGAGGCCTCTCCCTGGACACCCTCAGCTCCACTAGCTTTCTGTCCTGCCTCCCCACCCCCAGCCTCAGGGCCTTTGCACTCACTCTTCCCTCTGCCTGGAATGCTCTTCCCCCCAGTTATCCACACAGACACTCTGTTACTTCCTACAGGTCTCTGCTCAAACGTCATCTCATCAGAAGGACCTCTCCTGACCACTTAAGTCATGCCTCCATCTATCTCTCCATTACCCTTTGCCCTTACCCTCCACAGTTTTTCTTCTTAGAGCTGATCTTTACGTGACATGTTCAATATTTATATGCTCACCAGTTTTTCCATTTATTGTCTCATTCCCCAATTCTGCCCCTCATGAAGTTCCACAGGGCCAGGGACCTTTTCTATCATATTTACTGCTGTGTCCCCCAGTTCCTAGAGCAGTGTCCGGCACACAGTAGGAGAATAAATAATTATTTTTTGAGTGGACGAATGCATAGAGCTGGCAGTAATCTTTTAGTCACACATCTCTTATTCTTGAACCTTCCACCCAGCTGCATCAACGCTACCTAAATATCCAAGTGGGCATTGCTATCATTATTGATGCTAATAATTATATTGATTTTATATTACTAATAATGACTGTATCAGCCAGTGTTCCGCTTTGTTCTATAAAGCACCAAAGATTAAGGATTAGGATTAAGATATAGCACGGCAAAACAGGATGTATCGTTATCGCCATTTTAGCGACGTAAAACCCGGAATGCAGAGAACGCAAGTTATTGGAGGCTACCCAGGTCCTAAACGGCTGAGCTGTGGTTCAAACCTGGATCTGTGTGACTCTAGTTAAGAAGGCATCGTGCAAAGGTAATCTAACCCCTTTTAGCTGAGCAAACTTTCTGAGGCTTCGTTCTTTCACCCGAAAATGCATCACTCGTGAATGGCTGGTCTTCGAGCAACTGTACACATTCATTTCCAGTGCTGCATGTGCCTTGGCCCGAAATGTGGCAGCCTTGCACTGGTTATTGGTGTCGCGTTTGCTACTCTGACAGTTAATGCGTATGAAACACAGAGGGCGCAACTCTTACTGAGCCCCGCTGCGCGCCAGCCGTGTGCTAAGCTTCTAACACGTCTTTTCAATGATCTTTACGATAGACCTTTAAAATAGGTATGACAAACTGAGGGATGGAGACTCACCAATCTCCATTGCCCAGAGTTACACCGTCCACATGGGGCTAATACCATTGGCTCAACGTGGGAAACGAAGGAAAGGTCTTCATTTTCCATTCTCAGTCAGGGGCGGCTTTCAAAAAAATACACACCCCACGAAGGATAATTAATGGAAGTTGAGTGCAACAAAGCAAGGGTTTCCAGTTCCCCCGAGTCACGCAACAGCCAAATGGTCTGTCCTTTTGTTTTTTCCTCCTTTTTGTCCATATTATATATTTGGCATCTGGTTTTACGGTTAAACTGGAGAAATTATTACATTCAGCCAACGTCACGGAGGAGGACTTCTAACTTCTGGAAGCAGTGGAGTCCAAGACGGTGCTGGCTGAGTGGGAGGAGAAGGGCAGGAGGTAGATTGTTGGGTGCAACCCCTGACCATTCAGTCCCTTGAGGAAAGGATGCAGCATAAGGATGGCTCCTTAACTCAAAGACGGTTTAATGACCTCCAGCAACCAATTCCCAGTGTGCCCCCAGCCTATGCCCACAAAAAAAAATCCTCTCCGTTCAATTGCTTTTGGGACAAATCCACCCTCATCTCCTCTGTGCAAAGAAATGGTGGGGCTGCCATCTGTGTGCGTTCAGGCTTCAACTTCTCCTGGAAGATGCACCAATGTTTTCCAAATGGAAAAAGCTCCGCAATAGTTTCCAATAGGAAGAGTCTTAGGGGGAATGAAGAGTGGAATGTCTTTATTAGCAGCTTCTTTTTCTTGAGCTGGGAGAGTTCTTGCACAGTTAGCATATGCCATCAAGCCATTGGCCATGCCCTGGCTTGGGTCCTTTCTCAGTTGTTATAAAGCCTCAGATTTCTCTCTCCGGGTATGTTTGAATCACTTATAGGAGGAGACTTCATCTAACTTGACCCTAAGAGTCCTAGGACTCTTAAGATTCTTGACAGTGTTCCGTGCATACATTCTGATGCATTGGTTGGCTAAAATAAACTACCGTTTCCATTGTGGGAAATAAGTAGCCTCCGAAACAAAAAGGTTAAGTAACTCACACAGCTAGCAAGCAGAGGAGGGACTTGAACCAGGCCAGCTCTGGGGCTAAAATCGGTAAGTGTAACTCTTCTGAGTCTGTATCCTTGTCTGCAAACTGGGCATCCTGGTGGCCAGAGGCTGTATGGGAGAATGCGACGGGATAGTATTGAGAGATGCTCTGCCATGGTGAGTACCGATGGCTCTGACCATGTGACTTGGGAAGCAGATGACAAACTTAGGGATGGAGAGTCAAAGAAAGAGCATCGTCCTTAAGTAGCAGGTAGGGTTTTCTCTTTGGAGATGGTAAAAAGAAGGGACAAGAGAGAGCTGCAGAGAGGGCAAACAGAAGAAGAGGTGGCAAAACGCAAGGCCTGGAGACATGTACTAATTAAGGTCTTCGTCACCAGCTCAGTGATGTGTCAAGATGACAGTCAGTCAAGCAGATAAGGGAGATGAGTTAACATCTCCTGGGGGGTACCCAGGCCTGAGATTGGCTGGCAGACAAGAGCACAGCAGTGAAAAGGAAGCTGCCAGAAGGTTATTTGCATGAAACTGCAGTGACGGATTTGAACTGTCTGCCACCCTGGTGACTGTAACCCTCTCTCGGTTAAGGCAAGGTCCAATAGCCCTTGGAATGTATTCCTATCATTGGACCATATGAGCTGATGCAAGAACAGTGGGAATGGATATTTGGGGCCATACAGGAAAGCACAGAAAGGAAATATGAGACGAGGAGTCACAAAAAAGACCTTGGAACCCTGCTCTTACATGCTTTGTCTTAGGGCATATCTGAGGGTAATGTAACCTTCAGGCATGGCTGGATCCAGATGTCCATTATGAGGCCCTCAAGAATGTGTGTCTCATTCTCTCTCTTTCTCTGCACTATGTCTTCTGTGTTGGCTGAATTCTGAGGCAGGTCCTTGTCCTATCATGGCAACATGGGTTGGTCTCTCTCTTAGGCTGGGTTCTCTCAGAAACAGACTCTGAGACAAGGATTCAAGGGTAAGTGGTTTGTTTGGCAAGCGGCCCCAGAAAACTCTGGTAGGAGGACGGGGAAGGGAGAGGGAAGGAAAGGAAGGTGCAATAATGAGCAGTTTATCAGTATGGGCAAAGGATGGTCAATAGCACCGGGACCTCTGGGAGGTGGTTCAGTCCACACTCCACTGAGCATAGAACAAAACGTGTGTCCCATTCCCAGGGTCAAGGGAGCTGGGGTACTGATTCTCCAACCCCTACTCATGATTGGCTGAGGGCTGCTCCCAGGGGCATTACCTCCACTGCAACTGGGTTTATCCCATGCAAGCGCTGACAGCATCAGAGAAAACCCTCAGGGGAAGGTCTCCAGTCCTTGAAGAAAGAGGTGTCAGCGAGCATGGCCACAATCAGTGCTAAGGAAGATACCATGAGACGCCAGCAGAACCCTCTTTCCCTATAGCTGTAGCGAAAGTTCTGGGACTAAATCTTACTGAACTGACTTGGGTCTTATGTCCTTCCTTGAATCAAGCACCATAACCAGGGAAACGGGCAATGTCAATTAGTCAAACTCAAGGGAAAGGAGCCTACCTTGCCCAAACCACACAGATTGAGAGCAGGGCTGGGTCGTCCCCCAGTGCAAAATGAGGGGTCGTTACCGAAGAAAACTGAGCGAATGCTAGTCCTACAAAAGCAGCAGACAGCTGTTGACTTGTCACTCAACTAGTGACATCCCTGACTCTGTCATCCTCCCCCTCTAGTTTAGACCAAAACCTTTCCTTTTGGACCATTCCTGGCCCCGGAGCAGCTCTATGGGGGGATGGGGGGGGCAGATGTAAAAGTGAGTGTGGTTAATCACTTTCAATTGCTCAAATTCTCATGAAATAATACACATAACGTTTGCACACACACGCATATATTTTTTAACAGAGGCTTTGAAGACTTGTTACAACTGTTTACATGAACCTAATGGGGCCAAAACTCATTAACGACTTTGATACTGTTTGAGTTGGCCCCGGGTTTTGGAGAAAGGCTAATAACCGCAATTCATATGCCCATGTGGCACCATTCATTGAAGGCATCTCAGGAAAGGGATCTCTGAATCCTCTTTTACGCTTTGTAACTTGGCATGTGACATCTGGGGCTATTTCCTCACATGGCTCTTTTGCATTAATGTAGTTTAAGTACTTTGGGAAGGTGCCTAAGTGATGGCCATTATGCAATTTTCTTTTAAAGGTAGAGGAAATGACAATCAAAGAATCCGGGGAAGGGGTGAGGACTTGTGCGGCTCCCTCCCCCTGTGAAAATGTCAGAGGGCCCCTTAACCCATGGTAATTGCAAAACAAACAGAGCTCAGAGTTCTTACAAAGCCAGGACTGCTTTGGAGAAACAGCAAGGTCAGCCAGGAGGGGCTGGCTCTCTTGCTTACCTATTGTATTTGAAACTCCAAAGAAATGGAAAAATTAATCCCCAACAAGCCAAATACATTACCCGTAGCTAGTAGAGACTTTGAGAAAGGAGGCTAACAACTGGTACTATTAATAATAACTGTATCAGCTTCGGTGCTTCTGGGTCCTTCTTGCTTATCTGTATAATGGGAATAATCCACGTTTTAGGGCTATTGGGGGGATTAAGTTAGATAGTGCATGTGATACGTTCTATATGCTGTAGCAGGGACTGCTAGCTGTTTCCTAATATCCATTTTCATCTTCTTGAATAGCACTGGATTATGAGCTGTACTTAAGTACACAACTTCCTAGGATAAATGTCATATTTTCTAGCTTCCTCTGCAGCTAGACGTGCTCATATGATTACGTTTTGGCCATTACGTTATAAGGAAAGAGCCCTGTAGCAGCTTCCAATGCCTATCCTTAAAAGACAGCTGATGCACAGCCTTGGCCCTTTCTTTGTCCTTCCCTCCATCATGTTACCTGGAACATAGATGCTGCCATCTTGAATCATGAGATAGAATGAGATCCTGACATCAGAGTGCTCGTACCTGTTCTTTTGGATCCCACTCTTTTTTTTTTTTTCCTTTGGTACGTGGGCCTCTCACTGTTGTGGCCTCTCCCAGACATGCAAGCTCAGCGGCCATGGCTCACGGGCCCAGCCGCTCCGCGGCATGTGGGATCTTCCCGGACCGGGGCACGAACCCGTGTCCCCTGCATCGGCAGGCGGACTCTCAACCACTGCGCCACCAGGGAAGCCCCCAACTCTTTCTTTTTAAAGCCACTGTTAAGTGGGGTTTTTCTTTTGCTAGCAGTCAATCCCTAATCCTGGTTCATTCACATAGAATTTGGTCTATTCAACAAAGCTCTGTCTTTTTGAAGAGCCACAAATTTAGCTGACACTAAAATTCAGCATTTTAATTTGTCTATTACTAGCATGCCTTTCCCCATACTAATTCCTCTAGGTAGTGTTCAGTTCCTTGGAAAGAGAAATACTCCATTTTCCCCCTTCTTGTTTCCATTCCAAGATGGTGGCTAGCTGAGTGAGAAAACGGGTGAATTTTGTATGACTTCCTGGAGGAAAAGAAAGTCAAAGTCCTAGGCTGGCCTAGAACTGCTTGACTGATGCTTGCTCTGCTTATATTTAGAACTGAAGCCTGCTGCCAGTCCTAGCATGATCTGGGGCTTGATCAGCTCTGGTCCCTAGATATGGCCTCATAGCAGACTTCCTGAGTCCCTACATTTGCCCATTTCCCCACCCCTCTCTCTCCAGCAGGCAGTTTATTCCCACTCCACAGGCTCACGACTCATCCATGATCTTTGCCCTTGAGTACTTTGGTCCCAATCTCTCCACACTTGAACCAGGAGCAGCTTGGATAAGCTCAATCTCTAGGTCTACATTAGCCCACTTCTGCTGGCTAAGGAGTCTACTTGGATATAGCTTTGTCCCCAGGTGGTCCTGGGTAGCTCCAGAAGCATCTCTTCCTAGAATCCCCGATGGGAATAGTGACTTTGATGGACACGGAGGCACTGCCCAGACTCCCTTCAGGAATGCTGGATTCATTCCTCCAGTAGTCAAAGGATTGAAAAAAACCAATTGCCCAAGGTCATACCTCCCTCCAGGGTCACCTACATCCAATGACGGATCAGCTTGGAGTACCACGGGCCAGGATCCTCATCCCAATTTGGCTCTGAAGAGGCATCCCAGCTGCAGAGCTTCTCACGGGGTCAGCTGAGACCTACGCTGGGACTGTATCACAGCTCAACTTTTCTCTCTGTCCAACCCTGCTCCCATCCCTCCCTTCCACAAGTATGGATTCTAAAGGAAGTCCTTCATAAACATCCGTATGCTAAACTCCATCTCAGAGTCTTTGTCCCAGGGAACCCTACTTGCAACAGGGCCAGACATTCGTCTTCCCTCGGTCTTCCTTCTCCCCTCCAAATACTCCTATTCTGAGTGCTTCCTTTCGCATCTTCCCTTTTCTCTGTCACTCACAATCCCCTGGGACTGATGGAGTCCATTTTTTTCTCTTCTTCTGCATCACCTTTTCCTGTCTGTCAGCAGCAAGTCTCATGGCTTAGCTATCAAGAGTCAGGATCCAGAACCACAGCAGGGGCTGCCTCGAGGGGACTGGGACCATAGAGGGAGAGACTGTCTGTGGGAGGTGGAATCATGGAGAAGACAAAGCCACTGCTTCCTAGAGATGCCTCCTAAAACATGGTGGATCAGGGGAGAAATACCCTGGCTCCTCCCTTATTCCCATCCTCCAATGTTTTACCAGTGGCCCCCATTGGCTGAAACTAGCTAGAAACCAAGGGAAACTGGGAAATGTAGCAAGGGAGACTGGGAAATGTAGTTTGTAGGGATCAGCTAGCTCCCAGCCATATAGAACAGAGGAAGAGAAGGATGGGGAATGGACCTGAAAGCAAGCAGGCCAACGAGTGGCTGACACATTAGCCTATTAAATGATATGTGCAGCCAAACTAAGACACATGCTTAGGTATTTCCCATACATATTTAAACATACAATTTTATGACTTATTTATTTACCAACTTATGATCTTACTGCACGATACTTCCAGTGAAACCATTCAGAACACACCTTGGAGCTAAAATGATCCCTTACACTGATCCCCTGTTGTTGGACATTTAGGTTGCTTCTACTTTTCCCCTCATGTACTTCGCATGGCAATTTCTGGATTGGTTTACACAGACTCCTTTCCATTCTTCCCTCCACAAGCCTCTCTCAGCCTTTTCAGGGCTACTCAATCTTTTATTTCCCCAAGAAATCATTGAGTGAAAACGTAATACGGGAAAGGACTTGGAGTAATTGAAAGCCCAAGGCAGTTATCTAAACCCAGGTCCATATGGTACAGAATGATGTAAGGATGTAGTACAGGGTCAGATGTGCAGGCAGTGGGGTTGCTGAGTTGGGATGCTGCCATTTTTAGACAAGGCAGGCCCTTCTGCTTCCTTCTCTTCCACTGGACACTGGCGAGACCTTCAACCTACGTGTGCTGGGTGATGGACGCCTGCAACATGCTTTCTCATTCTCTTTTCTACCTTCTTGCTCCTGGTGGCAAACCTGGAGGGCCTAAGATGCCAAGTGCTTTTGCAGTATGAGTCAACGGGAAGAAAATCATCCTTAAGTAGGATGCAATGGAGTCTTATTAAAAAGAAAACAAAAATCTTTTTCCTGCAATGATAAGTGACCCTGAAAATGCTCGGTGTCTCTTGGGTATGAGCTGGGACTTCCCTCCAGGTCACTTGCTTGTCAGTATCTGTATGACTGTTAGACTTTTTTGTTTGTTGGATTCTGGTGGTGTGATTTTTGTGTCTGTAGAAGGTGTCAAGTCTTTGGGGCTTCATGGGGAAGGAAGAGGGCCTAGGAAGGGAGGAGTTGAGCATTTGGGAGATTTGCAACCTCAATACTTCTCTGCATTCTTTCCTAGAGCAGTGACAGGCAATCCTGGCCTCTGCAGGGTGAATGCTTTCTTCAGTCACCGAAGAAATCTCCACTTGATAAAGAGTAAGCACAGCAGCGGTGATGATGATCCTGACAGAATGCCTTGTGCCCGGCTTTACATGAACGGATTCCTTTAATGCCGACCGCAGCTCTGGAAGGTAGGCTGCTATTATCGTCTCCTTTTAGAGATGCCAAAGCCCATGCCCAGGGAGGTTAATTCACTTGTCCAAGCTCACCCAGCTAGTCACCAGGGGGGCCTAAATTTGAACCAAGGCAGGGGGGCTGCACAGTCCCTTCCCAGCCCCTTGTCTACCTCTGTACAAGTCTATGCTGTCTGTCTAGTGCCACCACCTTGGACATGTCGTATAGCTCTGCACGTCTCAACCCGCTTGCACATGCCGTTGAAACACAACACAGCCTTGGCAGGCAAGCCAACCATAGGTCTTATTCCCCTTGCAGTGGAAAGGATGTTGGAGTTGGTGTCGGAACACCCAGAATTATCTCCCCATGTCTGCCAACCCTTAGTTGCATGCACTTCAGCAAGCTTTACACCACTCCGACCTTGAGTTTAATCTCATCTCTATCCAAAACCCAGCGGAGGGTTTGTGCCGATAAAAAGCAATAAAGGTGTGACAGCAGTTTACCAACTGAAAAAGAGCACTTGATAGGAAATGGTGTTTGTTCCCATTTTACAAATGAGAAGGGGGAGAAGGAGGGAGGTCTGGCCACTGCCCCAAAGTCGATGAGGCTGATGCCTGTGAACCAGGTCTTATGACGCTCTGCCCAGACACTTTTTGTTATACCAGGATGTCTTGAGAAAAAGCAGAAAGAGTACTGTTCTTCTAAATGGCCACCTCACCACGGGGTTGCTGACAATGAGATTGTTCTGTCTGCCCAGTGACTCCATCTACAGTCAAAATAAACCAGGAAACCTGCCCTCCCATATGTTTCTGGCTCTGGATTCTCCAAAGGTGGCAAATCAGGGAAGCTGCATCTGGCCTCTATCTGCCATGGGCGCTGCCACGGGATTCAAATAAATTCAGATAAGCAGCACAGCACTGATTTGATATACTCCATATCTCTGGAGCCTCTGGTATCCAAAGGACCTCTTCATGAATATGGTTAGCATCCTTAGACGACAAATAAAACATGCACTGTCTGGGTTTCTGCGTTGCCTTTCTTTGTAAATGCCTCCTGCCTTGTTTTAATCCCAGAGCATCAGTTTTCAAAGAACGGATGTAGGGGGAAAAAAAACCAAAGCATCAAAAGGCAAAGAAAGTTGCCAACGGATTAAGTTTGCAACGGGGTTTGCAAGCATGCTGCCTCTCAAGACTTGATGGGGGTGGGGATGCCTCCCAAGCTTCCTTGCACCTCCCCCAACACACACAGCACGTGACACACTAGGACTCAAAGCCACCTCGGTCATGGTCCCTACCTGGCTGCCTGTTGAGTTCTAAGTCAGAATGTTAGAGCTCTGGGCAGCAGGGAGAGTTAGTAACGGACAGTGCCGAAGGAGCAGAACAGACTCCAGTATATGAAAGGATGCTGAGCCCTTTCTCTTCCTGCCTTTTATCCAAAATCCACCTCTCGATCTAAGTCCCAAACTGAGTACCTTCTAGTCAACAAGGCTTTCTTTAACTACCTCCACGTTAGGTCAGAGGGTGGGTGACTAGGGGGCCACGGGCCAAATCCAATCTGCTGCCTGTTTTTGTACAGCGAGGAAGTGAAGAATGGTTTTCACATTTTTAAACAATTACTTGTCAAATGGTTGTATCAGTCCCAGCATAACAGTCTCAATTTTACCTCTTGATCCACAAAGGCTAAAATATTTGCTCTTTATCTGCTCTTTGCAGAAAATGTTTGTTCACACCCCTGTTGTAAGTGAATCAATAGATCATCATCATATCTGCCACTGAGACATCTCTTGAATTCATTCATTCATTCATTTATTCATTCATTCATTCAATCTGTGGGGAAGTTACTTATGATCTCTAAACTTTGGTTCTTCAACTGCAACTAGAGAGAAATAATCTGACCGCTCACATAAAGTTCATGTGAGAATTCAATGAAATATTGCATTTGAAGCTGATGGCATATTTCCAAGCGTTAGCTATAATTATATGCACTGGACTGAATGTTTTTGTCTCTCCAAAATCCATATGTTGAAATCCTAACCCCCGACCCAACAATGTGATGGTATTACGAGGTGGGGCATTTGGAAGGTATTTAGGTCATAAGCGTGAAGCCCCCACGAATGAGATTACTGCCCTTCTAAAAGGGACCCCCGAGAGCTCTCTTTCTGTCATGTGATACATTGAAAACACAGCCATCTGAAACTTGCAGGAGGGCTCTCACCCAAACTGGACCATGCTGGCACCCTGATCTCAGACTTCCAGCCTCCAAACTCTGAGAAATAACTGTCTGTTGTTTATAAGCCACCCAGCCCTCCTAACTTGATTATAGCAATCTGAACAGATGAACACAATATAATTATTATTGGAAGAAGGCTGTGCAGTATAAGAACATGAGCCCAAATACAGGCACTGCAGACTTCAAATCGAGCATATTCAGCACAGGCACTGAACACCAGCAGTGCTGAAAATGCAGGACATTAGAGAAAGACAGTGGGTTTTTTTTTTTTTTTTTGCGGTATGCGGGCCTCTCACTGCTGTGGCCTCTCCCGTTGCGGAGCACAGGCTCCGGACGCGCAGGCCTAGCGGCCATGGCTCACGGGCTTAGTTGCTCCGCGGCATGTGGGATCTTCCCGGACCAGGGCACGAACCCGTGTCCCCTGCATCGGCAGGCGGATTCTCAATCACTGCGCCACCAGGGAAGCCCAAGACAGTGGGTTTTGAATGTTTGCTCTGATACTTGCACTGTCTGACATTGGGCAAGTCATTTAAACTCCGAGTCTTATCTTCCTCACGTGTAAAATGTGGATCGCAGGATTGTTACCAACAATGTGATAAGACGCTGAAATCCAAGCCCGATACACAGTAAGTGTTCAATCAACATTAGCTATTTTATACACCCTCATATTTTTGCAAACACCTACATGCACGGTTGCAAAAGGCCATCCTCCCACGCTTTTCGAAAACATTCGAGGGCTTCCTTGGTGGCGCAGTGGTTGAGAGTCCGCCTGCCGACGCAGGGGACACGGGTTCGTGCCCCGGCCCGGGAAGATCCCACGTGCCGCGGAGCGGCTGGGCCCGTGAGCCGTGGCCACTGAGCCTGCGCGTCCGGAGCCTGTGCTCCGCAACGGGAGAGGCCACGACAGTGAGAGGCCCGCGTAACGCAAAAAAGCCCAAAAAACATTCGAAGTTTCCCCAACAAAGATGGGTTAAGAAATTATGCTTTTGCCACACTATGAAATTATTTTAACTATCGTAGGAGGCAAGGGGCAATGGTCACAGCATATTTCATCATAAACCAGGTGATAACATTATATATTATAAAGCCCATTTTTAAAATTATGTTTTAAAATACATTTTTTTAAAAAGGCAACAGATTTCACCCCATCTAAGTTAACTGCCTCCTCCCTCCCTCCCTTTTTCCTTCTCATCTTTCCTTCCTTTTTTCTTTTTCTCTGAGATCTGCTTTCAGAAGAAAGATACAATTCAAAGAAGACAAGCTGCCGTCTCATAATTTCCTCAAAAGCAACAGCTTTCAGAGTCTAAGCTCAACTAACTCATGCTGCATCATCTACACCCCTACTCCTAGGCCCCTGCAGTCAGAACTGATCTATGTTCCCCAAAGTGGTCCTGAGACCCTGCAGCCTTCTCTGCTATCATCAAAGTCCTATTTGGTTGGCAAGATTCTACCCGCAAAGGCAGAGGACTGGACCTGGGTGACTCGATTCCACAGTGGTCAACGCAAAGTGGAATTTCACTTCAACCTAATAACCACAAAATCAAATTGATCAAAGATCCGCCTGACCAATCAGGTTGATTGGACTTCATGCAACAGCTCTTTATCCAGGGCCTCCTCTGGACAGAGTGCAATTCGGGGAGAAAAGAGACATTTGCAATGAGATAGAGAAGGACCAGCTCTCATGGGGAGACCTGCTGAGCGGAAGGGGCTGCAGACAGAAAACAAGTGGATGGGCGGATACACGTGATATGTGCAGGCAGTCAGACGTGCTTTGAAGAAAAGCAAGCAAGGTGATAGTTGTCAACGATTCTGCTCTGCGGGGGACACTGGAAAATGTCTGAGGACCTTTATGGTTGTCACGGCGGAGGGTGGACTCTCCTGGCATCTAGTGGGTAGGGGTCAGGGATGCCGTTCAACATCCTACAGTGCCCAGGACGGCCCTCGCCACAGAGAATCTTCCAACCCCAAATGCCAACAGGAGTAGGGTTGAGAAATCCTACTCTGCAGAAGCCTGCAGGGGGTGAGGGGAAGGATGGGAAATTCTCACCAAGCTGCAGGTCACACGCTGCAGTCACAGGGAAGAGCAGGAGAGAAGAAGAGGACACATTGGGTGTTTCGGAGGCCAGAAAATAGGGCAACAAAGAGAGGAGGACTGGCTAACGGTGGCACTGTTCATCCATGTAGCAGACACCGTAAGCAGGTGTCCGCGACAAGGCCACCTGCAGCTTCAGGGGGCAATTCCCCTTGTGCGGTGGTGTCTTACCTCAAGTGGCTGCCTCTCTCTGCATTTCCTGGACACCTGCTCAGCCCCCCACCCCCAGAAGTGCCCAGGATGGGTGGGAATTGGTGGGCAAATGCCGCAGCCCCTCGTCCCCGGCTGGCCGCACTCTGCAGTCTCCCAGGGATCTCCTGAGGTCACCTGCTCCATGATGCACCCTCTGTCCGTCTTCTCCTTCCCTGCCTTTTTCCCACTCGCCCCTCACTGCCTCCTGGACTCACCTCCCAAATAAACAACTTGGCCCCAGCTCCTTGCCTCGGGGTCTGCTTTGGAACGAGCCCACATCCAAGCAGTGCAGATAAGCTGTGACTGACTCTAGCTACAGCCCCGGATGGCACGCAGGCTGGCACCGGTATATTCCTGCCTATTTTCATCCAGAGACCACTCCCTCCTGCTCGGGTCAGCGGCTGTGCGGCCGGTCACAACACACGCCAAGAGGGCAGCCTCATCTCTCGTCTGGACATAGCCGGGGACCTTCCATTCCCTTGGATGCGGAGGCATCCAAGGAGAAATAGCAAGAAATAGCTCGCTGCAAGCGATTCCCGTTTCTTGGCAGAATGCCCCCAGCTCGGAGAGTTAGTTCTGTCAGCTCCACTCTGTCCCCTCCCTCCTCGGATCCTGTGCTCCCAGCCATGTCAGGGGTCAGGGGTCAGGGGGCCCACCTGCTGCCTGCATCGACTGGTGACGGCCCAGGCAGAGTTGGCAATCTTGGCTACAAGACTCGGGCTGGTGTTGGGGGCTGTGTCACCCAGAGCCCAAGGGCCACGTTCCATATGCTGCACCCCAGCCCCCTCCTCGCCCCCCGTGTTGCTAGACCTCTGGGCCTGCAGTGTGATTCTCCTGGCGGAATTATCCCACGGCCCATAGGAAGATGAAGGCCTGGAACTTGGGCAGGGGCAGGAGGCTTGGAGGGAGTGACATGCGCTGCTGGGTGACAGCCATGCGTGTGGCAGGCCTGGAGACCCCATCTGCACAGACTGGGGGGCGAGCGCTTCTCCCTGGGGCGGGGGGTGCAGCCCTGCACGGAGGGGACTGGTACCTCTGGGTGGAGGAGGTGCAGCAGGCGGGGCCAGGAGAAGGCGTGGGCGGCCAGCGTCCCCCAGCGGGATGGACGCAGGCCCTGAGGGGACGAGGCCACAGGGAGGGGCTGCTGCGAGGTCGGGGAGCCAGAAAGGAGCCGGGGCTGTCCACGCCCACACCCAGAGGACCAGGACCACAGGTCAGGGCCTAGCTGCCCTCCCAGCGAGGACGGATGCTACGCAGGGTCTCCCTCCATCCGTCACCTCTGCCTCTGGGGATGTTGTTCCGGCTCCACGGGCAGTCTCTCCCAGTGCTAACCGTCCCCTCCGTCCTCCAGCCTCAACGTGCCGAAGACACACACACACACACACACACACACACACACACCATGCAGAAGCACAGCCAGAAACACACACGTGTACAAACACACACAGAAACACAAACAGAAGAGATACGTGCTGAATCACTTTGTTGTACATCTGAAACTAACACAACATTGTTAATCAACTCTACTCCAATACAGAATAAAAAGTTAAAAAATAAAACCAAAAAACACAAAACACATATACACACAAACAGCCACATAAACGTACACCAACCCACCAATACAAACACACAAACATAAAAGCATACAGAAACAGACACACAGATACACACACAGTAACACATAGACACATGCAAACAAAAACACACACCCACGCAAATGCCCATAAGAACACCAACACCAACAGAAACACAGGAATACACACACAAACACAGAAACACAAAATGCACACACACACACATAAAAACGTACATAGAAACACAAACACAAAAGCCTATAGAAACACGCACATGCATACACACAGATGCAGAACCACACGTGACCACACGTACAGAAACGCACACCCCCCCTACGATGTGCGTTCGTGCAGAGAACTTGGACCCTCCAGGATGTCAATGCTACCTTGATGTAATTCCTTCCAGGGCTTTGGGGCCTGAAGGACAGATGTGTTGCCCAGGTCCTCCAGCCCCGTAAGGCCGTGGACACAACCAGGAAGATGAATGCTGAGATCAGAGCCCCTAGGGCAGCTAGCCTGCAAGGCTTCAAACCCCAGCTCTGCCACTAAGTGATGACATAAACTGAACTTCCATACCTCCTCCCATAAATCAGGGGCGACGATACCACCCATCTGGTGAGGACGAAGTGCACAAGTATACAGTGTGGCCAGCTGGGGGCTTGATATATAACAAGTGCCTAATGAAATTATTTCCACTGACACTGATTTTCAAAGGCCACCATCTATGAGTTCCTACCTGCACAGCTTGGGGTCCCCAAGTTTAGCATCTCTCAGCTATTCCAGAATCCCTAGAGAGTACCTCACACACGCTCATGGAGAATAATCTGTTTTTCCATTATGACAAGCTGCCAGTGAGGGCTGCCTGCAAGGCCTGGAGGGCAGGTCTCACACTGTCAGAAGGTCGGAGTCCACCATAAAAACGCCAATGCTATGCCGGTCCTCTTTCTTGATCCTCCCAAAGCTGTCAGCCCCCCGAAGTGCCACATGATGCTGTATCAGCCTTGGACCTGCAGCATCAGAGCTCTGCCGGGCCGGGCAGAGCCAGCAGCAAACCATTCCCGGACTTATACTGATGCCTGGACTCCTAGCAGGGCTGCATTGGCCCTTCTCTCAAAGTCCTTATGCAAAAGCTTCTTCTCTCCCCTCCCCTCCCCTCCCCTCCTCTTCTCTCTCTCTCCTTCTTTCTCTCTCTCCCTCCCTCTCTCTCGTTCTCACTCTTTCCTTCTGTCTCTCTGTCTCTGTCTCAATGCCCCCACTTCCTCCCTCTCCCCTCTCCCTTCCACGTGACACTTGATCTAGGGCACAGGCACCCCCCTGCCTGCTGCACACCCCTCTCCTCCCCACCTCTCTCTCGGAAGCTCCCCTAGGATACAACACCACTTCCTAAGAGGAGGTTTTTGCTGGGGCGGGGTGCGCAGAAGAGAGCATAAAATGCTGGGGAAGGGGTACCATGCCACCCAATAGAAAGAACACCCCAGCTTGGAGCCAGATAGACCTGGAGTTGAACCCTGAATCTGCCACTTACCTGCTCAGGATAATGTCCTAGGTGTGCCACTACATAAAGGAGGGACACAGCCAGCAGTGTGTCGTCCCAGTTACACCCCCGACCTCGATAGGGGGCCAGAGAACCCTGCCTGAGATCCTAGGAGACCACCTTCCCATCCGGAGGCTGTGTTTACATCCCTCACCTCCACCCGGAAGCCCAGGAAGAGGATGGATGGACAGGCTTAGTGGTGAGGGGCGGAACATGCAGAGTTGGGCTGAGAAGCTGGGCCAGCTGACCCCTCAACCAGCACATATAGGCAGCACAAATGTGTCAGGACTATTACTCAGGTGACCTTTATGGGAAAAAGCTACAGAACCCCTCTAAACACCTTCCTACATCCAGGAGTCTGCTGATGTGGTAGCTGTGGCTTTGAAGAGCAGACCAAAATGACCTTGTGTCCTGGTTCTAGAACTTTCTAGGCATGTCCTTCAACCTCTCTGAACTGCCCCTTGCCCAGCTGGAAAATGGGCGTCAGGCTGTCTCTCGCCCAGGATGTCCTCAGGGATTCCGCTCAGCACAGACTAGGCTGCTGTCATTTTGATGGCGTTGCTATTATTCTAATAAGCTCAGAGAAGGAGGAAAACTATCTCCAAGGATGAGAAAGCCCAAGACAGGAAGGCGGGTGCTCTAAGGACACGCTGCGTCTCCATCTTGCTTTTGCAAAGAGCTGGTCTTAAATCTATGCCTTGGCTAATTCCCTCGTGTCTCTCTCTGCCCCGCTGCTCCCTCCTAACCCCTTCCTCTCCATCCTCCAAGGGTGAAGTTAGCATACCAGTGGGGTTAGCAGAAGGGACAAACTGCATTAGATGTTAAATCAATTTGGCCTTCCTTCCCAGGGGCGCTGCAGGCAGGTTCCACATGAATAATGATTTGTCTGAGGCAGCAAACTGGATTATTTGATCAAAAAGGGGAAAAAACAACTCATGTTCATTTTTTAATAATGGCTTTTGCATCCAGTCTCCGAGCTTGGCTAAGGGGGGCGGGGAGGGGAGGGGTTGGCGGCAGGGAGGATGAGCTGGAAGACAGACAATCACAGAAAACGCTTTTTCTTCTGAGAACCCCCGTTCCAACCTCAGACTAGAGCAGGGGCTGCCCAATCCCACCCCTCAGAACGGTTTTAGGTTTTTCAATCTTTGAATAAAAATCGGAATAATAAGAATATTTATCTTATGTGCTTGACAATCTGGCATGCCCTGTTGTGTGTCTCTGCATACGTTAGAGCTCATTTAGTCTTACCCTGGAACTCCATTTATAGGTGAGGAACCTGAAGCTTCTAGAACAGGGTTTCCCGAACATGGCACTGATGGCATTTGGGGCTGTAATTCTTGGCTGTGTGTGGGGGGCTGTTCTGTGCACTGGGGCATGTTGACCAGCATCCCTGGCCTCCACCCGCTAGATGCCGGTTGTAGCATAACCCAGCAGGACACTACGGGTCTTCCTGAGCAGCCCTCTCCCCGTCTCCTCTGCTTTAGCTCTTCTCTGAAGTACCTAGATAATAGTATTTGATGCAAATTTCCTGAGTTGTTTTGCAGATGTGAAAGCAATCCCCCCATCAAATAGAAGATGTTAACTACTTGATGACCATGAGCACATAGCCCCAGGCCTCCTGGAGCCTAAGGACGGATAAAGTTAACCCCTGTGACACCACCCTGTTCCCCCATCATCAGCCAATCAGAGAACTGTGCACGATCGGACCACTCACCCTGCGACCCCGCTCCCTCACCTGGCCTTTAACACTCTTGCACTGTTGGTGGGAATGTAAAATGATACAGCCACTATGGAGAACAGTATGGAGGTTCCTTAAAAAACTACAAATAGAACTACCATATGACCCAGCAATCCCACTACTAGGCATATACCCTGAGAAAACCATAATTCAAAAAGAGTCATGTACCACAATGTTTATTGCAGCACTGTTTACAATAGCCAGGACATGGAAGCAACCTAAATGTCCGTTGACAGATGAATGGATAAAGAAGATATGGCACATATATACAATGGAATATTACTCAGCCAGAAAAAGAAATGAAACTGAGTTATTTGTAATGAGGTGGATAGACCTGGAATCTGTCATACAGAGTGAAGTAAGTCAGAAGGAGAAAAACAAATACCGTATGCTAACACATATATATGGAATCTAAAAAAAAAAAAAATGTTATGAAGAGATTAGTGGTAGGACGGGAATAAAACACAGACCTACTAGAGCATGGACTTGAGGATATGGGGAGGGGGAAGGGTAAGCTGTGACGATGTGAGAGAGTGGCAGGGACATATACACACTACCAAATGTAAATTAGATAGCTAGTGGGAAGCTGCAGCATAGCATAGGGAGTTCACCTCTGTGCTTTGTGACCACCTAGAGGGGTGGGATAGGGAGGGTGGGAGGGAGGGTGACACAAGAGGGAAGAGATATGGGAACATATGTATATGTATAACTGATTCACTTCGTTGTAAAGGAGAAACTAACACACTATTGTAAAACAGTTACACTCGTATAAAGATGTTTAAAAAAAAAATGCTCTGCTGAAACCCTCTGGGGAGCTCGGGGCTTTTTAGGGCATGAGCCCCCCGCCTCCACGTGTCCTTGCATGGCCCTAGAATAAACCTTTCTCTGCTCCAAACTCTGATGTTTCGGTTTGTTTGGCCTCCCTGTGCTTCGGGCTCACGAACTTGCGCTAACAGAAGTATCCGCTGCCACGGGTTGTGACAACCAGAAATATCTCTAAGCAAGCCTCCCCTGGAGGACAAAATCAGTGCTAGTTAACAAACTCTGGTCTAGATAGGTTAAGTAAGTAGTCAAAAATCACACCGCTAATGACTCGCTTACCTGGAATTCAAACCCAGGACAACTTAGCTCAATGCCTGGCTCCTAACTGCTCTCCCATATAAGAAGTCCTCCCACGCTAGGAGGGACGTACAGAAGGGCCAAAGAAAGACCCCACTAGCCATGTGTCTGGTCAGTTCCCAAGAGAGAACATCCATGTTTCAGAGAAGCCAGGGAAAGCTGTGTAGAATAAGACCACGGTTCTACCATGACAGGGGGAAACACTCATGTTATACCCTATTTATACCAAAGGTTAACCCCATCTCCCCCCGCCCCAAAGAAGCCCATTCTTCCTGTTAGCAGGCCTATATTCCAAAAACTGCTCTCAGTATTATTAATTAAAATTTGTCAATAAAATCACTGTGGGAATTTTGGTTTTTCTGCATACCTACATCATACCCTCAACTTGGCCTTTGCCCACAAAGTCAGATTTACAGAAAGTAAACCTGGCCCCTTATAGAAAGTTTGCTGACTCCTGGGCTAGAGGAACAATTGTGGAAATGGTTTCCATATCCACTGGCAGGGTTATTTTATGAGGAGGAGCCACTGGATGCCTTTGGTGATTAAACACAGACAACAGAGCCAGGTGACCTGGGTTCGAATCCTAGCCCTGCCTTGTGTTGGCTGTGTGACTTTGGGCAAGTCACTTAACCTCTCTTTGCGGATGTTCCCTCATTTGTAAAATTAATAAAGAATAACATCTACCTTGGCAAACTACAGAGAGTTCATTCATATAAGTGAATTGATATAAATGTAAAGCTCTCAGAGCAATATCTGACTTTTGAAAAAGTGCCATCCATTTAAATGTGAGCTATTGTTATTATAATTTTCATCATCATAGTTATCACTGCCTTTTGAAAAGCCTGGTTTAGGGCTTCCCTGGTGGCCCAGTGGTTGAGGGTAGGGTCCGCCTGCCGATGCAGGGGACACGGGTTCGTGCCCCGGTCCGGGAAGATCCCACATGCCGCGGAGCGGCTGGGCCCGTGAGCCATGGCCGCTGAGCCTGCGCGTCCGGAGCCTGTGCTCCGCAACGGGAGAGGCCACAACAGTGAGAGGCCCGTGTACCGCCAAAAAAAAAGAAAAGCCTGGTTCAAGCTACTTGTTTGAGCTCTGCTCCTGGTCCAGTTGTAACTTTCTCCAGCTTTGTGGAATTAGCTACTACTTCTCACTTTTCTTTCCCAGCTCATAGTCTGGGGCATTCTCCCTTCTGCAAATTTTATCATTGGCCTCCTCAAGGCCTTTCTAGGTGGAGGTGGCCAGGTCTAGGAGTGAGAAATGGTAAACATTTGATTGTATGCGGGAAAGAAATGCCACTGGGTTGGGCCTTCTCTTAGCCCTCAATGCATGCATGAAATCTCAGTTTCATCTCATTTTCCCCTGCTCATCGGAGAGTCCTGGAGATGCCACCATAGCCAGGCGTTTCCTAGGAAAAGTCTCAAGCTGATCTCTCCAAAGGTCACCTGAAGGACTGATACCTACAACTCAGAGTGGAGTGTTTGGTTGTTTCCCTGAAACATCAGGGAAATAATACAAGTGAAACACTTAATAATACTTCTCATCCTCATCAGCATTTATTGAGCTGTTACCAAGCTGTCCCGAATACGGTGCTAACTTCTTGGTATGTATTATCTATTTCAATTCTTGCTGCTCAATGGATAGGTTCTATGATTAGCACAATCTTACTGATGAGGAAATTGAGATCAGAGGAGTTAAATGATAGGCCCAGGGATACACAGCTGGAAATAGGCAGAGCAAAGCTTCCTGGCTTTAACAGCTACAGATAAGTTGCTGTACATTGAATTGACCTACGACATGTCATGGGTGCAGCTGACACAGTAAAAGGTACACAGAACTCTTCGTACTGCATTTGCAACTTCTGCAATTTTTCGATATAAAAAGTTTTAAAAAAAAGCGAAAAAACATATCAGTTGAACACCTAGCGTGTGCCCAGCCCTATGCTACATCCTTAGGAATAGAATGAAGATAAAGTGGATATTAACCCTGGCCTGGGAGCTTCCATCTCACAGAAGGGTCAGCAAGTTGCTGCCTGGGGACCTGAGCCAGCCAGCTGCCTGTTTCATAAGGAACTTTCATTCGCCCACTGTGAATGTCTGGTTTCTGGCTGCCTTCACACGACAGCGGCAGAGTTGAGGAGTTTCAAAGATACCGTGTGGCTGGCAGAGCTGAAAATAGTTACTACCTGGACCTTGACAAAAAGAGTTTGCTGAAGCTTTTGAATGAGTCCGCTCTCGGGTGGCCGAAGCACAGGAAGTTACCTTTTAACAGTTCTGGAGGCTGGAAGGCTGAGATCCATGTGTCGGCAGGACTGGTTTCTCCTGAAGCCTCTCACCTTGGTTTGTAGACGGCTGTCTTCTTTCTGAGTCTTCCCGTGGTCTGCCCTCTGTGTGTGTCTGTGTCCTAGTTTCCTCCTCCTATGAGGACACCAGTCAAATTGGAATAAGGCCCACCCTAATGACCTCACTGTAACGTAATTACCTCTTTAAAGAGCCTGTCTCCCAACACCATCACATTCTGAAGGACTTGGGTTAGGATTTCAACACAGGAATCTGGGGGGGAGACAAAATTCAGCCCATAACACGCCTGGTTTAGTGGGAATGGAGACAACACAAAATGGCCTACATACAACTAACGTAAAGGAGTGTGTAAAACGCTATGGGGGGAAAATAGAGATGCACTCGGCTTCACAGTGGGGCTGACATTTCAACTGGCTCTTAGGATGCGCTCATGTTTACCAAGCGGAAAACGGTGGGGCCTCCTACAGCAGTATGAGTCAAGCCTGGAAGGCTTGGGCCATGTAGGAAACCATCACGGCTAGACCTGCTGTGCGCTGGAGTTCAGAACGCTGGTGCAGCAAAAGAACCCACAGTCTAGATGTTGAGAAGATGTCGCCATCCTTCCTGCGTCTAGACTCTACGTTGCCATCTTGCCTTCTGTTAAAGAAGTGCTCACGGAAGACCAAGGGGAGGACTTCGAGGAATTATTTCTCCAGAGGCAAAAGCTTTCAGAGAAGTTGGTCCAAGAGGTGAGGTAAGCAGAGGCAGGTCTGAGAATCAGGGAGTCAGACTTTGTCCCCCAGCCACTGTTCCATCAGACTGAGCCTTGAATTCCAGCCAACACCTCTTGTTTATGGGAATCCCATTATACTTCCTGGATGTTGAACAGTTCTGACAGCCATGGAACAGAGTCAGTTCTGCCAAGAGAGCCGCTCCCGTTGTTCCCAGGAACCGTCATATGGCTCAACAACCACCCTCACATAAGACAAGGAGCAAATAGCAACTTCTCTTCCATTTTCGCAGCCTGACCTCCCAGAATCCTGATCTCTAACAAGCTGTGTACATGATGGATCTGCCCAAGCCCCCTTTCACCACCCTAAAAGAGACTGGGTATTTTTTTTCCAAGGGGGGTTCTTCCTCCACTGCCTTTCCCCTTGCCTCTTACCCTTCTATGCCGGTGTTGATTCAATGACAGGATTGTAATATCCTGAGTCCAGATTCTGTTGTTTTTTTTTTTTTTTTCTGAGCAAAATCAGCAAAAGATTTTGTTGGCTAAGTGGGAAAATATTTCATTCGTACTTCAGAAAGGCCAGCAGAGGCCTGAGAGCTGACTGGATTCCTTGTGGAAAAATCATGCTTCACCTGATGTATTTGATCAAATACATCCCAGACCTGAGAGTATCTCTTTCTGCCATTTGGGGATTAAGATTTTCTACAGCTCTTTCATTCACAGCGTCTACATCTCATCCAGGAGACGGCATTGCCCCATAAATCAGGCTGCGGAGGACAGTCAAGGTCATGAATCTCCTTAAACTTCACCCTGTGGCCCCCTTCCCAACCCTCACCTCCCGGGGCTGCATTCATGGGGCTTGCAGGCAGTGACACTGGGGGAAGCATCCGGAGGCAGTGAACTTGTTCCTCCTCCTCAGTCAGCCCTTTCTTAACCAACAGCAGCTTTCTTAACCAACACTAGAGGGGAGTGGGGAACTGGTATTTATGGAGGACCTACTTTGTGCCGGGCATGGAGTCAGGCACTTTAATGATGTCATTCCCCTTTTACAGATGAGGAACCTGAATTCGGAAAGCTACACCAAGAATGCTGGGGCTGCCTTGGCATCCCAAAGGCCATGATCACACTAATTCATTCCATCCTCCCTCTCTCCGTTCCCTTCTCCTTCCATTCATTTATCCAACGGAGCCTTGACTACTGAGTATCAGCTGTGGGCCAGAAGCCACACTCAGACAGGAGGCTACTTAATGAGTCAGTCTTGACTTGCCCCTGCTTGGAGCTGGCATCCTGGAGACACCTGTCCTTCCTGGGGGGTTCTTTGAGTCTGTGATGCATGGTCTAGATATAAAAATGATACCGATGACGGTACTAATACAGATAATTATAATAAAATTAATGAGGAGGAAGTAGTTCCTCATCAGCAAAACAGAAAGAATACCTATTTTATTGGATGTTGAGATGCTCATGTATAAGTTTCTGGATACAGGATGTGTTATAATCAATGTTGCCTTCCATTTGAAGCGATTACGTTCCTTGTAGGATTGTCATGAAGGTCTGACTAGTTTATGTCCGTACAATGCACAGTAGTCACTCTATAAACGTTAGCTGATATTTTGTCCGTTGACTTTTGGGGAACTGAGGTCTTTCCAGGTCCTGGGGCAGGTGGAGGATTCTAGGCACTTGAATTTCTCATTCTTCTCTTCTGAGATGGGCTCAAAGTGGACATGGTGTCATCCTGGCATGATCCGTGGGATTCTCTCACCTCTCTCTCTAGCCTGGCTGATGTCAGAGACCCCCAAACTGCTTCCCCAGGAAAGAAAGGCGGTGTCCACTAGGGCCTGCTTGACCAAAGGGCCACTTGCCTATGAAAGCAGAGGGACTGGAATTCTAGCCTGATTCCCTCCTGTGATCTTGGGCAAGTCACATGACATCTGTCAGGGTCCTGGCAAATGCAAAGAGCACACTCAAGTCAGGATAATTCAGGGAGCATTCCACGAAAAGCCTGTTTGCAAAGGTGTGGGCAGGGTGTAGAGAACACAGCAACGGGCTGGGCGGAACCCCAGCAGGGGGCTAGCAAGGAGGGCACATTACCACGTTCAGACCTGAAGGGTTAAAATAGGGGAGCAGACACACAGCCTGGAGTCAGATGGTTGTTCCGAGAGAGTCACCCCGCTGGATCTGTGACCCTTGGTGGACGGATCAAAGGTCTGCAATGACCCCGCAAAATGGGAGCAGGGGGGACCAAATACACCACCTGATCTCTCCTCCCTCCATCCAGTTCTCTGTGATTGGCTAGTGCCTCCACTGGCCAAATCCAGACAGAAACCAGAAGGCACAGGGGATCGCTGATGTGGTTTCCACAAGGATGTTTCTCAGGGCAAAAAGCTGTGTACAGAGGGGTGGACCGTGGATTGTGAGGGGGAGACAGAAGATGTCTTACACACTCTCCTCTCTGACCCTCAATCACTACCTCTTATAAACGAAGACGTGGTTTCAAACCCTTTATCCTACAGCAGCTGAATCTGTCCTCTGTAAAGGATGATAATATAAACAATCAACACACAGAACACATAAGAGTGGTCCGCTTCAAATGGGGGGTCAGGACAAGGTCCCCACTTCCTAGCAGCTCCCTCACCCCTTGGGGCTAAAAAGCCCTGCAAAGGGCTTCCCTGGTGGCACAGTGGTTGAGAGTCTGCCTGCCGATGCAGGGGACGCGGGTTTGTGCCCCGGTCCGGGAAGATCCCACGTGCCGCAGAGCGGCTGGGCCCGTGAGCCATGGCTGCTGGGCCTGCGCGTCCGGAGCCTGTGCTCCGCAACGGGAGAGGTCACAACAGTGAGAGGCCCACGTACCGCAAAAAAAAAAAAAAAAAAAGTAGCCCTGCAAAAAGGGTTTACATGGACATAAGCTAGATATTCCTAGGTCATTTTAGGATTCACAGTAGCGGCCCCTCCTTAAAAGATTTCCTCCACTGAACTTGCAGTGTGTCTGAAGTTCCCACGTCACTCCCTGACTTTAAAGTCAAGTTCATAATACCCGAGTATCAGTCTCATCTTATTCTATTAGCCTCCATAAAGTTTAGGCCCAGAAATCAATGCCCAGATTAGGCTGTATTTGACATAACCGCCACCAAAGGAACGTCTGAAATGTCACATCGAGCTGAGAACACCCATTACTTCTTGACTTTCAAGTTTCTCACTTGTCTGTCTCTTCTTTCTTCTATTTCGCTTTGGCATTTACATTTGTCCCCCAGCCCTTTCCCCGTCCCCTTCTCCCTCCACCTCTGTCTGTATTTAGAAATTACTGTATAAATGTACATATTCAAACTCACATCCTCTCCCTCTGGCTGCCACACCATGACTTATTTCTGATCCCAAGTGTCCTAGGAATTTTAGCACCACAGTTAAGAGTATGGACTTTGACATCAGAATAGCTTTGTTGTAAGAATCAAATAAGATAATGCATGTAAAATACTCGACATAGTTCCTGGCAAGTAGTAAGCACTCAAAGCAATTTTATTACTGTTACTTTCCAAAGTGTAATATACACTCTTCCTCCAAAGCCTCCTGCCCCAGTCACTATTGAATTCTAAAATCAAGAGTCCCTTTCTACTCAATCTGGACCTTTCCACTAAAATAAATAAATGTATCTGATAAAAAAATTATCAAATACTTACCATATGCGGGATATAAGAATACAAAGATTAAAAAACAAAAGACGTGGATGGACACACACAAAAATAAACTCAAAATGGGTTAAAGACCTAAATGTAAGGCCAGACACTATCAAACTCTTAGAGGAAAACATAGGCAGAACACTCTATGATATAAATCACAGCAAGATCCTTTTTGACCCATCTCCTAGAGAAATGGAAATAAAAACAAAAATAAACAAATGGGACCTAACGAAACTTAAAAGCTTTTGCACAGCAAAGGATACCATAAACAAGACCAAAAGACAACCCTCAGAATGGGAGAAAATATTTGCAAATGAAGCAACTGACAAAGGATTAATCTCCAAAATTTATAAGCAACTCATGCAGCTCAATAACAAAAAAACAAACAACCCAATCCAAAAATGGGCAGAAGAACTAAATAGACATTTCTCCAAAGAAGATATACAGATTGCCAACAAACACATGAAAGAATGCTCAACACCATTAATCATTAGAGAAATGCAAATCAAAACTACAATGAGATATCATCTCACACCGGTCAGATCGGCCATCATCAAAAACTCTAGAAACAATAAATGCTGGAGAGTGTGTGGAGAAAAGGGAACCCTCTTGAACTGCTGGTGGGAATGTAAATTGATACAGCCACTATGGAGAACAGTATGGAGGTTCCTTAAAAAACTACAAATAGAACTACCATACGACCCTGCAATCCCACTACTGGGCATATACCCTGAGAAAACCAGAATTCGAAAACAGTCATGTACCAAAATGTTCATTGCAGCTCTATTTACGATAGCCAGGACATGGAAGCAACCTAAGTGTCCATTGACAGATGAATGGATAAAGAAGATGTGGCACATATATACAATGGAATATTACTCAGCCAGAAAAAGAAATGAAACTGAGTTGTTTGTAATGAGGTGGATAGGCCTGGAGTCTGTCATACAGAGTGAAGTAAGTCAGAAGGAGAAAAACAAATACCATATGCTAACACATATATATGGAATCTAAGAAAAAAAATGTCATGAAGAGATTAGTGATAGGACGGGAATAAAACACAGACCTACTAGAGCATGGACTTGAGGATATGGGGAGGGGGAAGGGTAAGCTGTGACCAACTGAGAGAGTGGCATGGACATACATACATTTCCAAATGTAAATTAGATAGCTAGTGGGAAGCAGCCGCACAGCACAGGGAGATCAGTTCGGTGCTTTGTGACCACCTAGAGGGGTGGGATAGGGAGGGTGGGAGGGAGGGAGATGCAGGAGGGAGGAGATATGGGAACATATGTATATGTAACTGATTCACTTTGTTGTAAAGGAGAAGCTAACACACTATTGTAAAACAGTTATACGCCAATAAAAATGTTTTAAAAAATTAAAAAATAAACTACTATATATAGAATATACAAAAAGGTCCTACTATATAACCCAGGGAACTATATTTAATATATTGTAATAAACCATAACGGAAAAGAATATATATGTATAACTGACTCTCTTTGCTGTACCCTAGAAAATAACTCAACATCGTAAATCAACTATACTTCAGTTAAAAAAACAAAGATTAGTGGGTACAGCTCAAGGTTCCTCAGCTGTGACAGGCCCACTGTGTGCACAGCATCCGTTCACCTGGGCCCGCCTCTGGATTGCCCCCATGGGACTTAGGAGTCAAGGAGAACCAGTATTGTCATGACTAATAAAGTTTTTTGGGTCTGAAAAATAAAAAAAGAATACAAAATTAAAAAACAAAAGACGTGGATGGACCTAGAGACTGTCATACACACTGAAGTAAGTCAGAAAGAGAAAAACGAATATCGTATATTAACACATATATGTGGAATCTAGGAAAATGGTACAGATGAAGCAGTTTGCAAGGCAGAAACAGAGACACAGATGTAGAGAACAAACGTATGGACACCAAGGGGGGAAAGCTGGGGTGGGGGATGAACTGGGAGATTGGGATAGACATATATACCCCAATATGTATAAAATAGATAATTAACGAGAACCTGCTCTATAGCACAGGGAACTCCACTTGGCTGTACAGTAGAAACTAACACAACATTGTAAAACAACTATACCCCAATTAAAAAACAAAAAGATGTTGCAGTCTTCATAGGGTATTCTAGAGGAGGAGATAGACACCGTTCAAGGATACAAAAGGTACTATCAGAAGGCAGGGGAGAGAATCTTTCTCATTTTTCCTAGGAGAATCGGAAAACTTCACAGAAGGGATGTCAAAGTGTCACGTGTTAAGGATGACTGAGGGTGAAAAACTTACAGGACAGGAAAGAGAACATTCCAGATGGGGAACCGCATACACACACTATGTACAGATCAGCCTCCCAGGATCCAAAGGTGGGTGGAGAAGGGTGGAGAATGATCTGGGGGCACCATGTGTTTACGCATTCATTCCAAAAAAATCTTGTTTTGAGTGATTGCTATGTGTCGGGCACTGTGGAGATGCTTGGTGGGGATAAAGCAATGAACCGATTTGACACAAATGCCCTGCCCTCCTGCAGCTTACATTCTAGCTGGCAGAGACAGACACTCATCATAATAAATAATCAAATTTGACAGTGGGAGTAGTAGTAGAGCTGTTCTTTGGTGTAGCAGGCCAAAGAATAGCTCCCAAAGATGTCCACATCCTAATCCCTGGAATCTGTGAATATGTTAGGCTCCACGGTAAAGACAAATTAAGGTTGCAGATGGAATTACCTTTGCTCAGCAGCTGATCTCAAAATAGGGAGATGATGCTGGCTAGATTCTCTGGGTGGGTCCAATGTATCCACAAAGGTCCTTAAAAGTAGAAGAAGGAGGCAGGGAAAGAGAGTTTGGAGGGAAATGAGACTCCAAGAGAATGGTCAGAGAGATGCAAGATTGCTTTGAGAAGGGGCCACAAGCCAAGGAATATAGGCGGCCTCTAGAACCTGGAAAAGGCAAGAGAACGAATTAGAGCCTAGAGCCTCCAGAAGGAATGCAGCCTTGCCAACACCTTGATTTCACCCCACTGAGACCTATGCCAGACTTTTGAACTACAGAACTGTATGATAATAAATTTGTGTTCAAGCTGCCAAGCTTATGGTAATTAGTTATAATACGGCAGCAACAGAAAATTAATAGAGATGGTGGTAAGTGCTGATGGAAAAACAAAATCAGAAAGGGAGCTAGCTACCTAGGTACTGCACGTCTGTGGGCAGACAAGAATTCAGTGTTAAATACAGTAGCCAGAAAAGTCCTCTTGGAGAAAGTGATATTTAAACGAAAACCTGACTAAAGTGATGTAGAAAGCCACGTCGATATCTGGAGGAAGAGCCATTCAGGAAGATGCATAGTGACTCAGAGGACTGTGTCTGGTGTGGACAAGGAACCGCAGGGAGCCTGGTGTGGTGGGAAGGGAGAGGCTGATGTAGAGCGTATCAGGAACTGATGCCAGAGTGCTAACAGGGGTGCCCAGATCAGGAAGGACTTTGACTTCCACTCTGACTCTGATGGAAGCCAGTGGAGGGCTTGGTGCATACAAGAGACAGGGTGGGATTTACCCATCAACAGAACCTCTCTGGCTGTTCTATTAAAACGACACTGGAGGGGAAAGCACTGTTTGAGGCTATTACACTAACACAGAGAGATGATTGTGGCAGATCAGAGCAGCAGAGATTTTAAGAAGGGGTGGGAACCACGTGGATAACAGCATGTTGGACTCATAGGGGTCAAGGAGGAAGAGGCAGGATCGAGGCTTGATTAGAAACAAAACAGAACAAAAACATAGCTTGGACTCTTCATGATCTGGGCAATTGAACTAATCTCAAAACTTCCCTCAGTTCCTTTTCACGGATGACTCAATCCCTCTCATGTCTCCGTAAACTCACTGAGGTTTTCAACCTGCAGCCAATCTCAGAACCTCAGAGGCTGGTTGCCTTCTGGGGACGATTGTGTGTCACACCACAGCAAGCGGGGTCCAAGTTGATAGAACACGGGCAGCCACGCCACGTCCTTGCTGAGCCGCTGCCTCTTGTCACCTCGAGTACAATGTGGAGAGGCCCATATATTTATAACTCTCCAAGCTTGCCAGTCAGCGTCTTCTGAAGGACACGTTGCTGTCTGCACCCTACCCTGCAGGGATTTGCATCAAGGAAATGCATTAAGGAGGAGCAGCAGGAGGCTAGGGTACCGCTGGTCAGACTCCCTCCCTCTCAATTATTTATCACTCGTAATTTCCAGCAAATCACTGGCTGTTCATTGGTGATCATCCATTATTGAAGCACTTCCTAGGGCCCGGGCCAGGATTTCGGGAGCTAGAGCTGGGGCTGTAATCTTGAAAGCTGTTAGACAAGCCCCAGGGAGACTGGGGTCTCCAGAGTGGCTGGTCATCCACTGAGGATACACCTTTTAATTGGTGGCTTTTGTGGGAGCTTGGGATTGGTCAAGAGCCAGTGTGCGGTTTACCATCGGTAATTGACAGAGCCCTGCCGTTTTAGGAGTATGCGTGTGTGTTAAGTTGCCTCGTCTACGGGGATAATTGTGGACCCCCGATGGTTGTGAGCCTTTTTGCTATTCCCGAGAGCTTGGTGTACCGTTGTTGGCCTGTGTCCCTTCAGATTCAGCTACTACAAATATATAAATGCTGCTACTCTCAGTACTCTCTGGGCCAACAGTTTGGCTATCAAGGCAAAAGGACTGGCAATTATAGGCCAATATATTCACCAGAGAGTTTTCTTATCCCCTCGTGAGCAATATTATCATCCAGCAAGAAGCGTGGCAGTTACCCTCTATCTCTTGCTTTTTTTCTTCCCCAACAATCCATCCCAGATTACCCCAACCCATCACCAAGGTCTCCTGGCTCTACCTCCAATATATAATAGATATATATGGCACCTATTCCCATGTCTTTATCTTTCTGCCACCATCACTTTGCTCTAAGTCACCACCACCATGTCTCATTGCCCCCTTCTAATCCATTCTCCACTCAGCAGCCACAGGTCTATTCTAAAAACCTAAATCAGCAAGGACCTACTGTGTAGCACAGGGAACTCTGCTCAATGATACGTAACAACCCCTAGATGAGAAAAGAATCTGAAAAAGAATAGATACATGTATATGTATACCTGAATCACTTTGCTGTACACCTGAAACTAACACAACATTGTTAATCAGCTATACTCCAATATAAAATAAAAAGTTAAAAAAAAAAACACCTAAATCAGATAACATTACCCTCATTCTCTAAAACCCTTGAATGGCTCCCCCATTGCAATTGGCATAAACTATTTTGTCTGGTGTACAAACTCTCTCTGTACCACCTTACACAAGAATGTCCTTTCATGATTACAACCTCACTGGTCTTTGGTTAGCTGCTTGAGCAAGCTTTTCCTGCACCAGTCCTCTTGCACAAGCTCTTTGCTCCTCTGGGGTTGCTCTTCCTCCAGATCTTCTTGTGTCTGTTCCCGTCTCTTAATTCAAGCCTGAGCTTTAAATGCCGCTTCCTTGAAGAGTCTCTCCGTGACCACCCTATCTCGAGCAGGTTACCTTGCTCCACACCCTGCTATTCTCCATCATTGGATTCTGGTTTCCTCCTTTGTAGCTTTCATGTCATTTGCCAATGGTTGTTTATTTATTTGTTTTGTTTTAAAATCCAGACTCCTGGAAGTTCCCTGGTGGTCCAGTGGTTAGGATTCAGTGCTTTCACTGCCGTGGCCCAGGTTCAATCCCTGGTTGGGGAACTGAGATCCCGCAAGCTGTGCGGTGTGGGCAAAGTAAAATAAAATAAAATTCAGACTTCGTCACAGATTGTAAATGCTATAAGATCTTCACCAGTGCCTAGCACAAGGCTTGACACACAGTAGGTGCTCAATAAATATTAGTTATTACATGCATGAATAAGTAAATAAGTTAGGTAACCATTTATGATTCCAAAATAGTGCCCATAAATCCAAAAAGTGTGCGCCATCTCTTACTATACACCCAATCTCTGGTGACCAGAAGCCCTCTCATCCTTCATGCCAACAAAGATGCTCCTATAGTTGTAGGATCTTAGGTTGAAGGAACCCAAGTGATCCTCCTGCCTGGAATAGGGACTCCAGCACAGTAACCTTGGCAGACGATCGCCCGTCCTCTGCCTGAACGGTGCCAAGCCACGGACAGCTCTCTTCTCAGCATGCAGGCCTTCCATGGTCGGACAGCCTTGACTATTTGAAAGGTTTTCCTCTAATGACTCAGAACTTGCCTTCCTGAAGACGTCCACCATTTTCTTTTATTTTATTTTCACAGTTCAATGAAGAATGTGGACTCCAGAGTTTGCTGGACTTGAGTTTGAATACTGGCTCCACCACTCACTTAGCTACACAACTTTGGACAAGTGGCGAAACCTCGCCCAAACTCAATGCCATTTTTTGTAAAATAGGAATAATGATGTTCTTATCACACTAGGAGTATACATGAGACAATGCTTCTAACGTGCTTAGTTCAGGGCCTGATACATAGTAAACCCTCAACACTATTAATGATTGCTATGAAAATGAGGCAGAATACAAAGGAATTAAGAGCATACACTCTGGGCGTCCCTGGTGGCGAAGCGGTTAAGAATCCGCCTGCCAATGCAGGGGACGCGGGTTCGAGCCCTGGTCTGGGAAGATCCCACATGCCGCAGAGCAACTAAGCCCGTGCACCACAACTACTGAGCCTGCGCTCTAGAGCCTGTGAGCCACAACTACTGAAGCCCGCACACCTAAAGCCCAAGCTCTGCGACAAGAGAAGCCACCGCAATGAGAAGCCTGCGCACTGCAATGAAGAGTAACCCCCACTCGCTGCAACTAGAGAACGCCTGCATGCAGCAACGAAGACCCAACACAGCCAAAAATAAATTAAATTAAATTAAATTAAATTAAAAAGAGCATACACTCTGGGGCCAGACTGTCTGGTTTTAACTCCAGCTGACTGCTCACTCACTGGGGGACCTGGGCGAGTGGCTTTAACCTCCCCATGACTCAGTTTCCCCATCTCTAAAGCAGAGCTAACAATAATACCCATCCAATTCACCAGTTTGTTTTTAAGAAATAAGTGGTTCAATACATGTGAAATATTTAGTGCCTGGTATGTAGTAATTGCTCAATAAATGTTAGCTGTCATCACCCTCATGATTATGCATCTTCTCCCGCTACTTATCTTGAATGTTATTGTCCTAGATTTTTGACCTCCTCTTCAGAGGAATCCAAACGAATTAGACATGAGCCAGACAAAAGCCAAACATCCCCTAACTGGGAAGCCACATCCGTGATGTTAGACAGTCATGTCTTCACTAAGTTTTGAAGGCAGACACCCCATGGAATATCAACTTATGCAACAGAATCTCTGTTTGGAAATCCCTGAATTGCTGGGCTTGTTTTTTGCTTGACAAGTTCACTGGTTGCTGGTATATTCAGTTAAGCATCATACCTAACTTTCTCTGAAAGGAAAACAGGAAAAAATTAGAAGATTTGTGTTTGCAGTGTGGGGTGTGTGTGTGTGTGTGTGTGTGTGTCCCCACATACATTAGAGAACTCTTAGGGCCTCTCACAAGCTAATTTGCATTGAACGTGTCCAGAGGGAGATACAGTGTACAGGGATCCCAGACTGATTTGGCCGTGGGACATTTGTGTTTTGGGAACATCTATTAAACATCTATTAATGACTCAACAAATTGCATTTGAAGATCAAACCAACTGCTTAAAAACAGGCAGGTGCTGGAAATAGTTATTGCCTGATTCTATTCAAGGTCTCACAGCTCATCTGAAGTTTTCACAGTAAACAGCCTGTGTTCCTCCAGGACCCCAAACTATTTTGGTATCAGATGGCCCTGGCTTCATAAGCATGGGGGAGCCCTCACTCACTTCCAGGAGAAGCTCTGACTTGCAGGGTCCATGGCACTCAGTGGGATCTCAAAATATACCTCTAGAATAAAGGAATAAAGAACTGATGGGTGGCCACTGATACCTCTTCGATGTTTTCTTTCTACCTGGATCATATGGGCTGCTTCTTGGTGACAATAAAATCTAACAACTTCAATGTGTTTGTGTTCCAGACACATCTCCAAAATAAGAGTGTAGGGCTTCCTTGGTGGCGCAGTGGTTGAGAGTCCGCCTGCCGATGCAGGGGACGCGGGTTCGTGCCCCGGTCCGGGAAGATCCCACATGCCGCGGAGCGGCTGGGCCCGTGAGCCATGGCCACTGAGCCTGCGCGTCCGGAGCCTGTGCTCCGCAACGGGAGAGGCCACAACAGTGAGAGGCCCGCGTACCACAAAAAAAAAAAAAAAAAAAAGAGTGTGAAGCAAGATGTTCTCCTGAGAACCTTCCAAACACAGTGTTCCAGGAAAGTTTCAAAGCCCCAACTCCTAGCTCCTATAATGATTAAAATGTCCACCTTCGTATTTTTTCTCCATACCAGAGAGAATGTATGGCGTTCTGCATAACAGAGTGAGGATGGCTGAATAACTCCACGTGTAATTAACTCCCTGGAATATTTCTATTGTTTTAGAGATCTTTTAAATGCCCGTGTAAGTTAATGAAAAAAAACACAAACTCCATTAGCCAAATTATATTCTACTATTAAGGCCAGTCTAGGAAGAAAACAAATGAAATTTATCCTTGACCTTCTTCTTTTTGATCCCTCTCACTTAGTGAGAATTTACCTGTTGATTGCAAAGGTTTGTGTCTTGATGCTTTGTTGGGTCTTTATCGAGTTATACTTTGCACAGAGTGCAAAAATGCCTGTGGAAATTCAAACACAGCTTTATCTATCACTGGGTAACGTGGCTGAATCCTGAATCAGAAAATATAACACCGCCCCCCAAAAAACTTAGCATTCATAATTGATAGGCAAAGAGAATACTGATTCAAGAATTAGCTAATTGCTTTTTTCCCAGTTAGCTGATCTTTATTCATTGACTAGAATCCTACTAAGTGTCCACTTAATCATGTATTGATGGCAGATGACAGCGGATGAAGCGGCCTCATTCATTGTTTAGAGACTTTTGATAAGAAGCCCTGTCGAAACTCCTGGGAATCCCAAGGAAAGCCCCTCATGCCTTGCGAAATCTGGGCCAACATAAAAGGAAATGAGCATTTTCCAAACACACACAAATGAGTAACCTGGGGAAACTGGTTAGGTTTGGTCATGCAGCCAAACACGAAAGCATAAGAACTTCAACCCCAAGGATTAAAATCTTGTCCTCACATCTTCCACTGTGGTTTTCTAATATTTCTGGGATTAACATTCCTGGGAGTTTATCTCATTTTCTTCAGCATGTTCAGGAAGTTTGTTGCTGCTGACCTATGACTCAGAGCCCATATCATTCTCTCCCAAATCAAGTGCCCTGGACTGAGTCAAGGACCTAAGGAAGACTAGAAGGGACAGGGTCCATCCAAAACCTCAACTGTCTTCAAAGATTATTCACAAAGTCCAAGCCTTGGGCCACTGGGTTGATGGAAAACCGGATCGCTCATGTTTGAACATCAGTTCTCCATGGTCTGGGTTTCCTGCCACTTTGGCCCCGCCCAGGTGCCCATGTGGTTGCCTCATTTTTTCTTTTCTTTTTTTTTTTTTTTTGTGGTAGGCGGGCCTCTCACTTTTGTGGCGTCTCCCGGTGCGGAGCACAGGCTCCGGACGCGCAGGCTCAGCGGCCGTGGCTCACGGACCCAGCCGCTCCGCGGCATGTGGGATCTTCCCGGACCGGGGCACGAACCCGTGTCCCCTGCATCAGCAGGCGGATTCTCAACCACTGCACCACCAGGGAAGCCCTGCCTCATTTTCTATTTAGGCTCCACCTTATAATCCATCCATCACCTTTGAGCCCAGTCCTTTACTTAAAACACTTGGGTGGCTCCATCCAGATGCCATGTGACGGTGGCTATGGGCACTGGGTCTGGGGCCAGATCCCACGTTTGGATTTGCGAACTAGCTGTAATATGCAATGATTTCATATGGAAACTCAAATCTGTATTAAACAAAGATGAGCTGTAGTTACAGCTATGAAAGCTGATGGGCTTAGAGGAACAGTCTACCAATGCCTTATATCTAAGTGGATCCAAAAATAAGGTGCAGGCAGGTGGAGGACAGGAAGTATGGAAGCATGGACAGAGATGTGAGGCAGCAAATGCAGCAAAACGTCCGCGGCAGCATCTAGGCGGCGGGTATACAGATGTCCTTTGCATAATTACTTCAAATTTTCTGTATGTTTGAAGATTCTCACGATAAAATTTTGAGGACAGAAAACTGAACCACGCGGGACTTCCCTGGCGGTCCAGCGGTTAAGACTTGCGCTTCCACTGCAGGGCTGTGGGTTCGATCCCTGGTCAGGGAACTAAGATCCCAGATGCCGAGCGGCAGGGCCAAAATAAATAAATACATAAACACTGAACCACTAGACTGATCACACGAAAACGAACTAAATAAGTTAGTTACACGCAGGAAGGAAAAAATAAATAATGTGTCTGTTCACTTGTTCGCTAAAAACTCTTGTGTGAATCCCAGTCACCTACAGGGTGAATTTTTTTTTTTTTTTTTTTTTTGCGATACGCGGGCCTCTCACTGCTGTGGCCTCTCCCGTTGCGGAGCACAGGCTCCGGACGCACAGGCTCAGCGGCCATGGCCCACGGGCCCAGCCGCTCCGCGGCACGTGGGATCTTCCCGGACC
The DNA here is from genome assembly GCF_026419965.1 of Kogia breviceps. NCBI lineage: Eukaryota > Metazoa > Chordata > Mammalia > Artiodactyla > Physeteridae > Kogia > Kogia breviceps. Next base: position 76,786,690 of record NC_081324.1, on the reverse strand, counting down.
GGGGCACGAACCCGTGTCCCCTGCATCGGCAGGCGGATTCTCAACCACTGCGCCACCAGGGAAGCCCAACCTACAGGGTGAATTTTATGCTCCTTTCCAAGCCCTGAACGGGCAGAGTTCTTTATGTCTCTTCTGTATCACCTCTTCTCACATCCTGCCTCTTGATACACCCATTAGCAGCCCCACCGTGCTTGTAGATTCCTCCAAGCCCTACTTGTAGCTTACTTCACACCTCCATTGCCCTCCAACCGGACCTTTGTCTCCCCTTTACCTGGGCAACTTCTACTCATCCCTTAAAACCACCTCTGACCTTGGGCTTTCGCACTTGACGTTGTGAGGAACAAAACTTACGCCACTTAACTCGGTGCATCATTTCAACTATTCGCCATCCTGGTCTGTCGTCCGAACTGCTGGCCAGTTCTTCCAACCCTTGGCCACCAGGAAATACAACGAGCAAGTGTATTCTGGTTTTAACCAATTCACTGATAACACTGATGGGGGCCTGTGGTCCAGATTCACGACCATCCTCCTGACTGTTTCCAGGTCTTCAGCCATTGCCATTGGGTCAGCATCATCCAACCCGCAAGGAAGTCCATGGATCGGTTCAGAAAGGCAGCCCACCTTGATGCATCTTTCTCCAAAACACGCTACGAAAACCCATCACCTATCTAGCTAAATTCGAGGTAGAAGGTCTGCCATCTTCCCTGATCCAAAAAGAAGAAATGAGGCCACTTTAGCAGAATGCAGAAAACCCGTGCGGGCCCTGCTAGTCACTGCTCCATTTGCCAGGACCTGCCTTACCTCACGCTATGGATATTTTCCATGTGTTTCTCCTGCATTCTCTACTCTGTTCTTTGCTTCAGGAGGCTGACCCATACAGACCACAATCAGTAGCTCCCTTGCTTTCTGGTGTCGGGTTGAGTTTGAACACTGGCAGGAGAAGAATGAGGTCAGGTATTTATCCCGGTTTCCTCCCTGCCAGGGTGCTGGGGTTTGTCCGTCTCCCTCGCAGAAGCGGGGAGATGCTTCTGGGAGATGCTTCTGGGAGATGGCAGCCTCCATTCATGTCTTTCCCTCTGGCTTTCCTTGAGGTTGGAGCCACTTCTTAGTGCCGATCCTGGAGTACTTCACTACCCCTTGTTGGTTTCCCTACACCCAGTCGTGCCTTTAGAAAGCCTCCTGTGTTAAAATCTCCTTAAGTTACCCAATTTACATAGCCCACCTGCTCCCTGCAAGGAGTCTGGCCTAATTTTAGAACCAGCCTGGAATAATTCTCTCAGGACCGGGCATGCCCTGGAGGTGATCTTTGAAAGGTGCGTGGGTTTTTTGATTTTTGGTGTTTTCGGTTTTTTTTTTTTTGCAAAAGTGGGGTGGTGCTCAGCGATGGCATCTCTTTGCTTAAGACCTGATCAAGCTCCAAGTCAAAACTGATTCTGGGATTTCAAAGACCACTGTCTTGATTGATGACTCAGAACCCATGTGTGATGACAGATGTCCATGAGCATTGCATATGCATTCGTTTGACAGATATTTCTAGACCTCCTGCGTGTTTAGTGGTACTTGAGTCAACATACAGGCTATTGATATGCCTCCAACGTGGTCAGTATCCTAGAAGAACTCACATCCTTCTAAATGTGACAATAAGGCAATATATTGTGTGCACACAGAAAAATAAACAGAGTGCATTGGAAATGTGGCAAAAAATTCGCTAACTCACTAAAGAGAGGTCGAAATGGAGTAGGAAGCCTAACAGAGTTATGGGACATTTGGTCCAGGTTTTGAGGGCTAAATAAGAGTTTTGCAAGGAGGAGTATTCCATGCAGAGGAAATGACATGTACAAAGGCAAACAGATTTGATTCTCCCAGTCCCAGCCACTGGTGTGGGGATGGACACAGGATTTAATTTGGACCACTGAAAGTGACTCCCAGGACTTGTGTAGGAGCTACCTAAAGGGAGTCTCTTCTGGATGGTACAGGGTGACTACATGAGGGCTAGAATTACTAGAGCTATTCTACTCCCTTTAAGGGTGATCTGAGATTAGCAAGGGGTTCTCATGTGGTGTCTGACACACAGAGTGGAGGGAAACTGGGCTCTCCATGTCATTGTTTAAGCTGCTGAATCAAGCCTTACTTGAAGTCCATGTGTTTCTTGACTGCCCAGTTACATGAGCCAATGTGTCTTCTTTACTGGTTACCGCTACTTACTATTAAAATATTCTTAACTAATAAGTCAGGCTGGACCCTTCCAAGGATATAAAGGAGAGATGAAGCAAATATCATTCTGGGCACAGAGAGCAGCAAGACTGAGATGTGAAAATACATGGATAATAAAAGGAGAAATGGGGGTTTTGATGAGATTAGAGCTGTGGATGAAAGAAAGGACAAGCAGGAGAAAAATATTAGACTTGAGCCAAGTTCTGAAAGGTCTCCTATTCCCTAGGTGGCAACTTGGCATTTCTTCCCTGGGCAGTAGGGAGCCATAGAAGGTTTCACACAGGAGGGTACAGGAGCGGGGTTGTATTTCAGCACAAATGGATACTTGTCCTCTGGCAGATGGTCTGGCTGACTTCTTCCTCCGACCATGTTTTTCTCCCTTCACTGAGCCACATAACCACCTTACTCACAAGAAAAAGGCTATTAAAAATGTATTTTATCGATTACCCTTGGCCTACAAAACCTTGCTCCAAAGAGAAACACTTTCCCAGCCAAGCCATCCCCGGCCAGCCTGCCAAGCCTCCCTCTTTTCTCAGGAAGAGTTTGAGGTGACACCTGGGTATCAAAAGGAAGGGTGCCTTCTCATTTGTGAGGTCAGGAGAGAGACAGGAGGCCCCCCAGAGCACCTCTCCTGAGATGACTTTTCCCATCCAGACGCGTAAGGTGGTTTCCTGTTCTAAATATTTAACATGATGCCTTCGGTGTATCCTCTAGAGGATGAGAACTTCCAAGTTGATGTTTATGAAGGGGGAGGGTGATGAAGACCAAGAAACACACTCAAACAAATCCACCCAAACAACCTTAATCCCACGCCCACTCCCAGAACCGAAGGAACGTTCATGATTTATGGCTCTGCTTGCAAGAGGAGGAAAAAAAAAAAAAAAGAAAAAGAAAAGCTCTCATTTCCCTAAGAGGGGCTGCAACTCAAAGAAGCAGCTTTGCTCAGTCTCCCTTTGAAACCAGAAACCCCTCTCCCTTTGCCCTGACGGCTTCTGAGCAGAGCCAGAAAGAATGCTCCATGTACACTTTTAACCTTCCTCCCCTCCCCAAGAGAGGGCTCTGGAAGTTTTCTCCGTGGATTCACCTCCTGGAGAGATGGGAGACCCCCACTGAAATGAGGAAGGGGTGATGTTTGGGTATCTGCTTTGAGGGAGTCGGGGAGGTGTGTGTGTGTGTGTGTGTGTGTGTGTGTGTGTGTGTACGCACTCCTGCATGCTTGAATCTCAAGGTCAAATAGCAATTTTGGAACACGTAGCACTGTGCAGCGGCTTGTGACTTATCACCAACCCCTCTTTTCAGGCACATTTTCTGGGGACAGAGGAGAGACACTGAAGTCACTGACTGGTATGGGAAGCAAGCTGAGAGCTTGGACAGGGTCTGAGCTGAGTAAAGGGATCCCTAGAGAAGAGACGGGCTGAAGCTTTGCGAAGCTGATTTATGGCACCGAGACAAGAAGCGTGATGGGTTTTGAGAGAGGACAGTCTTGAGGAATGAGGAGTTGTTAGCAGAGGCAATATTCAAAATATTTAGCCAGCAGTATGGTACAGACACAGGCCAGTTGGAATAGATGTCAGCTGCAAACCATCAGTACAAATGTACCTGTGCTTACCAACTACGGACCAGCACTGTGTGTTGGAAAGTATTTTTCTAAAGGGACAACAGTACTATTTGAACTCAAATGAATCTTGAATGTCATATTGGAATGACTGCAAAAAACTAATAATTCATGAACTACTAGAAGAGAAAAATTTCTACCATTGAAGAAGTCCCCAAAGTGATACCACTGGAAAAAACAAAAGATCAACAAGATTGTCAATAGTGCTTTTTGTTTGTTTGTTTGTTTTTTGTGTGTGTGTGTGTGGTTTTTTTTTTTGTTTGTTTTGTTTTTTTGCGGTACGCGGGCCTCTCACTGTTGTGGCCTCTCCCGTTGCGGAGCACAGGCTCCGGACGCACAGGCTCAGCGGCCATGGCTCACGGGCCCAGCCACTCCGCGGCATGTGGGATCTTCCCAGACCGGGGCACGAACCCGTGTCCCCTACATCGGCAGGCGGATTCTCAACCACTGCGCCACCAGGGAAGCCCTGTTTGTTTGTTTTGATTGTTGTTGTTATTTGTTTGTTTTGGTCAAATGAGTTTGGAGAGAGCCTTAGGTTTAACAAAGAGGAAGCTTTTTTTTTTTTTTTTTCCCAGTTGCAGGACTTCTCAGAGCTTTTGAAGAAAATCTCTAAGGAAGGAGGTGGTTAGGGCTTGTGACATTGCTTACATGCTTTTTGAGGAGCATCTTCTGGAAGTAATGGTACTAGGCCAACACTTTGGGAGACATGGCAGTAAAGACTGCTGCTCTTTTTCTAGAAAGGATTGGGCTTTCTCAGGAGCTGGTGAGTTCACAGTCAGTGGAGGTAATAAACTGGGAGTAGATAGGGCCACTGGGCTTTCTCACAGGGGATCTATATTGAGGGTTGGCTATTGGGTTAGGTACATTCCAAAGCCCCTTCCAACCCTGGGATTCTGGTGCTCTGAGATATAGACTCCACCCGACACACAAGGAAAGCCAAAGCTTATGAGCTCATGACTGTTGCCTTGTTATTCAACAAAAGGAATTCATTTTCCTTCTCAACATGCACTGGTTTTCTCTTTTAGATACTCTGCCCATGGTTATTAATATTATTATTGGTAGTACTTAATATTTATAAGGTGCCTAGCACCGTGCCAAAAGTATACATAATTTATCTCATGAAGTCCTTCCAGCAACGTGGGGAAGCAAGTTACTATTATCTTCATTTTACACCTGAGGCTCAGAGAGGTCATGTGACTTGGTCAACGCTGAACAGCAGAAGAGCTGAGAAACAAATCCACCTCTGACTCTAGAATCCAAGGTTGGCTGTGGAATGACAGTCCTGGAATCAGGACTGGTATCTGGAATCAGAAAAAAAACTGACTTCCAGCTATGACTCTACCATTAACTTGTTGTGTGACCTTGAGCAAATCACTTAAGTTCTCTGGACATCAGCTTTCTTTACCATAAGAGGAACTGAGCAAAATAAATCTGATGCTCTTGGGTTGTATCCAAAGAAGTATAAGGGACTAGAATACGGGACATATTTTCATTAATTTATTTAGCCACTCACTACTTATCCATCCATGAATAACCACCCCTTAACACGTAATGCTGTTAATATTTATAGATATCTCTGATGCATATGAAGCACTGCAAGTTTCATCAGGTGACGGAGAGCTTTTGTGTTTTTTTTCTCAGCTGGAAGTTCAGGACAATCGCTAACTCTAGACAAAACTCGCTGTGTGACAAGTTGCTTCTCAGAGCCTCAGTTTCCCCATCTATAAAACAAGGGGTTAAACTTACATGCTTTCCAACTCTGACCTGCTCTTAAAGCAGTGTTTCCCAAACTGGGTGCCATGAAGCATCCACATCAGAATCACCTGAGATATCTGTTACATAAATATTTCACCCAGGACGTATTCAATTTGAACATCTGCAGTGGGAATTTGCATTTTTAACAAGCTCTCCGGTTAATTCCCGCACTCATACTATGAAAGAACTGTTCTAAAGTGGTAATTCAAGGACAACATTTCTCAAAGCCGTTTTGTCCCCGTGACTCAGGGGTTTACCTCCTCACTTACATGTGCTGTACCAGGACGGAACCCAGGCTGGTTCCACCACGTGTGAAATTCCTCTGTGCTACTCGGACCCAGCCCTCAGGCCCAGTCCTCCTCAAACCCCCTCTGAAGCTTGCAGCTCATTTCCAGTGTGGACACCGGCTGGTCTGAGTCACAATGAGGCAACTTCAGCTTCCTCGTTCTCCCTGCGACTCTCCTTCTTTGTCTGTCCCACAGGTCAAGTTCCTGGACTCAGAGTCGATGAGGGGGCTGAGTCAGCTGCGAGAGCATCAGGCAGCATCTAGTTTCTAAGCCCTACAACGTGCCCGGCGTCTCATGGAAAGCAAGCAGGAGACACAAAAGCTGCCTCTTGCTGTTTCTTGGTTAATTCTTCCAGAATTCATCAAATGTTGCCTTGAGGATGCATGCAGAGGATGAATGATTAGGGAAATGACTCAGAAAGGATGAATCCAACCTTGTGTCAGAGTGAGATTATTTTAGGGGATGCAGGCATCAGGTTGGGAGTTAGAAGCCTGATATCCTCAATTCTCTTTTCCAGGCCATCAACCATGTATTGAAGCTAAACGCGAACTCTCACGGGAATGCAGGCTCCACGGAAGCAGAAAGCTCTTCTGTTTTGTCCACCACTTTATTCCCAGTGCTCAGATTCGTGTGTGGCACAGAGTTGATGCTCAAATAAATATTTGTTTCATGTATTCAACCAACATTTTGGTAGATTGAAGGTGACAGGAAACTCTTTGACACTTGTCCCATCAAGAGGCCACAGCTCCATTCCTTCTCCTGAGCCCGAACTCCGCAACTGATCAATAGGATACGGTAGCTGGACTTCGTACATGGTGGCTCGGGGCTCCAAGAAACCCAGGAAAAAAGGAACAAGGACTCTTATGACCCCGCCTTGGAAGTCCTAGGATGTTACTTCCACCATATTTTATTGGCCGGCGAGTCACTGAGGCCATTCCAGATTAAAGAGGAGGGGACACAGGCTTTACCTCTCAATGATGCATATAGCATGTGGCCCATTTCCCGAGGATCTGACTATCTCCTCAATGGGAGGAGAAGCAAAGCACCTGTCACCATCTGTCATCTACCACATCTACCTTTCAAGGTTGTTAAGAGGATGAAATCTGATGATTTATACGAAGTGCCTAGTGAGTTTCTGCGCATAAAGAAAGACGTCCCTTCCTCTGGGTAGATACAGCTATTTGGCTAGCAGAGGTTGGGCTAGGACCTAGCACTCTTGAACAGGATCCAGCCTGCACCACTGTACACGGCAGCCCTGCCTAACACATGGAAAGCTCCAGTAAATGTCATCGATTGTGAAAAGCATCTGATACCATCACTGCAGTGGGAATTCCGTTTTGGACAACTTGGTATCTATTTCTTTTCCATTCTGGCCTCAGCATTCTGATTTCCCCTTTGGGGAACCATTCCCACCCAACTGCATTACATGTAGTCTCAATGGGACAGTCACTCCATTCCTGCCTGCCCCTGGCCAAGAAACCATGTGACCCAAGGTGAGCTAATCAGACATCTTCTCCCTGGAATCTGAATCATAAGTAGAGTGACTCACACACCAAAGATTACTGGTGTTCATTCACTCCGAAAGCAGTTTGCGGGGGGCGGGGGAACGGACTGTCTATTACCTCCTGCTACTCAGATCCCACACTTGACAAGTTCCCTGTCCCTTCTGATATCCGGCTCTTTTACTTTGTTAGCTACTTGATACTCTTCCAATAACACCATTTCTGTGTGTGTTAGCAGAATAGGTTTCTGTTGCTTACATCCAAATAGCCTGATAAAGATACTTATCATTGGTGCCTTTGTCCTGACCACAGGGGTCTCTTTCTTTTCCCTGAAACTCCTGCACCTTTATCGCCTGCCTGTTTCCATATCCTCTTTGCAGCTGGTAAAACGTTGTCATTAAGATTTGTTTGGTATTTTCTCTTCTGGGTCAAACCATCAGCAAGTGGCTCCGTGTAAAAAAGCACGTGTAGGTGTTGCAGTCGGTCAGCTCAAATCAGTTCTCAGTTAAAGCTGTGTGACCTCAGTCAAACTCACTAACCATTCAGGTCTCCATTTATTTCTCTTCAATCTGAGAATACCTGATTCTCGGATAGGAGGTCAATCCATACTGGTTTCCTTCCACTTATCATGAGGGTCTCCTGTTTGCCCAGCCTTGAACTAGGCACTGGGAAGGAACCAGAAATAGAAAAGGCATAAACCCTACTTTCATGGCGTTCGTAACTGGGGAGGGTGGGCAAAGCCACACGAAGAGATCAACAGCCATGATGTGGCAAAGCGGGCATTGTGAGCAGGACAGTCATTGCACGTATCCTGCAGTGACGTGGGTCAGCTCAGTGCCGAATGCTTCATACGCATGCTTCGTCCTCACCGCGACGCCGCAAGGGAGATACGATGCTTATCTACAGGATACAGGTGTGCAAACTACGGCTTTGCATACTGCAGCTGGGCTTGAATGCAGATTTGTCTGACCCTGCACCCATGCTCTTAACCGACATACTATACCACCCTCTGCTGTATCACCTTCATATTCCTTTCCATGCCCCTATGAGATACCTTAGTTTCCTAGAATATTTCAGCTAGAATGGGCCACGGTAGTCCTTGTGATAGGCAAGCGATCTTCATCTTTGGGTCAGTTCTACATAACAGATAGTCACCACCTGGACCACCATTTGGGATCCTGGTAGGAAAGAGAAGGTACCCCTAAACTGGGTAATTCAAGGACAGGTAAATAAAGAGCTATCTACAGAGATGTGGGAACGGTATAGGAGGTCACAAGGGATGGTGCAGTACTGTGAGGCTAGCAAAGTGGGGAGCTGTTACCACTCTTGGGCCAGAAGAAATGAGAGGAGGGTGAGGCTATCAGAACACAGAGAGAGTGTGGATCTGGGAAGGGGCTGTTGACAGGAGCGGTGGTCCTCAAACAACTGACACAGCCAACCCACAGCAGCTCTGCTGTGAGGGAGCTGAGGCACCAAACACCCTGACCTTGGTCTCTCCCTCCTTCTGATTTCTTGCCAGCGCTCTCCGTTGGCTGAGCCCACCCAGGATGCACAGGGCACGGAGCCCATCCGTGCAGGCCATGCAGGTCCGCTTCCCAGAGCACAGAGCGCACGTGGGACCAAGGAAACCCCCAGCAAACATGCAGCCACTGTTTCTTCTGTGGGAGCAGAGGCAAAGGCATGGAGGGATAATAATCAAGTGAAGCCTAGGCTGACCCACTCAGACAGACGCCAAGGGAAGGACATTTTCCAGCTCACAAGTGGTGAGTTCTCGTTCCAGAAAATTCTGGAGCCCAGGTCTTCTGACCCCAAACTCTGTGCATCTGTCACTATACCCCGTTGTTATTTCTCACCCAGGTGAGAAGCGTGCTGAGACTATGGGTGAAGGATTGGTGTCCAAGCTGGGAAAGACAAGACCCCCCCTCCAAGGAGCCTCTTATACAAGATGGCCCCTTTCAGTCCATCCTTTTATTCAACATTTATTGAGCACCAACTGGGTAGTGATGCATATAGCATGCATCTCATCCCTAAGGGTTTGACTCTGGTGGAGGAGACAGACAAATAGGCACACATGTATAGTTAAAATGAATAATTCTTATGATACAAGTGTAGACAGCGTCTAGAAGAGGAAGCCCGGGAGGAGAGGCAGACCCTTCTACCCGCAGGTCAGAAAGGGCTTCCCTGAGAAAATGAGGCTCAAGCCAAGTCCAGACACAAGGGGAGCTGTCCTCAAGGTGGACATGAACGTCGGAAGGACGTTCCAGACAGAGGGGGCAGCACGGGCAAAGGTGTGGAGGCTTGAGATATCTAGATCCATCCGGGAGTGTAAAAAGAGGTCAATGCAGCTGGAGTGGAAGGTGCTAGATGGGACACAGGGACAGAGAAAGAACTGAGCCTTGAAACGTAGACAGGGTCACCTCCAGGAGATGTTCTGAGTCATGCTAAGGAGTTCGGGCTTTGTCCTGAGAGGGACGGGAGGTAGGACAGATGCTACTCACGCCCTAGCCCACATCCCCGCGGTCTGATGTCAGCACCCCACGTCCGCCAGGCATCACCTTGTCTCTGCTTTGCATCTTCCAAAGCTGCAAAAGGCGTGCCCAGCCATGCACAGGTACAGCCCAGGAAAGCAGAGATGCGAACACCATTGGAGGCAACTCTAAACAGAGGATGGGACACATGTACCGGTAGATAAATGCTCTAGTCGTTGTGTCCTCCGGTGGGAAAATTCTGCAGCGTAAGGCATGTTCTATGCAGAGCCCCTAAGCTCCCCAGGGAACTGAGCCCCAGGTGCCAGGAGTAACCAGCATTTTAACACACACTCTAGTCTCTCTGCTCCTTTCCCCAGTCCACTGTTCTACTCCTTCGCTTCGCCTTCCCATGAGCATCTCTCGGATAAGCTAGCTGCATCCAGACCCCTCTCTCCTGCTTAGAGGAAGAGACCAAAGACAAGGAGACGCTGGAAGGTTCCAAGGCAGGAACCAGAAATAATGATGAGTATTCGATGATGATCAGATCAGAGGCTCCGAAAGGTCATTCTAGGGGTGGCTGGCACGGAAGACGGATTAGAGGGAGGAGGGACATTGAGTGAGAGAAGTGGAATGAGCTAGGAGGCTATTAGGAGCATCTTGAGGAAAACTAACCCAGACCAGAGCCGGGGGAGTGGTGATAGGTAGCACAAAGAACATTAAGGGTGTCAACGTTTCTGTCCCCGAAACAAAACAATGGGAAAACATTGCTCTGGTCCTGAACTGAGCTGGGTGTCTCTCAACACCCTGGAACCGCAGTAAATCTCAGACCTAGAGTGAGTGCTTTTCTGAGCCCCTGACTCCGGGGGCAGTGAGAGGTAAGCCCTTTAAAAGTGTTTAGAAGTAGAGGGTGGAGAAGAAGGTGTTTTTTACAAGGCTCAAACAAAAATGAAATGAAACGCACAGATGCACATACATACACCCTCAGCTACGCCCATGGGGGAGAACACAGCAATGACTATTTATTCCAAAAATCTGAAGTGATTTGTGGGTGGGGCAGGGGCAGGTTATTCACGATGTGAGGTAGGAGGAACTTTCAGCTCTTGACTCTCTCCAATGAGTGACAGGCTGCCTGAGGGGAGTTTTCTCTCCTGCCAATGAACTTGCTTCTGCCAAAGGTATTTGAAGAAAGCAAACTTCATGGATACAAGAGAAAAGAATAGATGGATAGATAGATAGATAGATAGATAGATAGATAGATAGATAGATAGATAGATAGATGATAGATGATAGATAGATAGATAGATAGATAGATAGATAGATAGATGATAGATAGGTGATAGATAGCTAAAAAGGAGAAGGGGTGAGGGCAAGTGGTCACTGCTGGTTTTGTGCTGTGCTCTGAAGTCTTAGAACTGGAAACAGTCATACATTTACTGGTGTGAGAGATAGATAATAAAGGCCTCGCTCCCTGTGGGGTTTTTCAGCTCATGTGGACTCCATTAGCACCCAGGAAGCTCCCTCCCGGCCCCAAGACACCCCATATTTCCAGAGCAACACATTCATGCTATACTTGGCCAGTGGCCCAGAAACATTTTTGCTCTGTGATGTTCTTAAAGCCTCTGTGGCCACACATGTCCAGGGACATGCTGAGGAGTGCGCTGGATGGCAGGAGCCTCTGCTGTGTGACTTGGAGCTGTAAATCAACTTCTCTGAGTCTCGATGGCCTCATCTAAGCAACGGGAATGAATATCAGTGCTCAGATGTTGTAAAGATTAAGTGAACTAGCTGGCGGGTTGGGAAGGGGCTGGTATGCACTAAGTGCCTAATACAATAGAAACAGAGCCACAGATGTGGAAAACAAACTTATGGTTACCGACGGGAAAGGGGAGGGGGGCTAAACTGGGAGATTGGGACTGACATATACACACTACTATCTATAAAATAGGTAACTAACAAGGACCTACCGTCTAGCCCAGGAAACTCTACTCAATATTCTGTAATGACCTATTTGGGGAAAAAAAAAAATCTAAAAAAGAGTGGATATATGCACATGTGTAACTGATTCACTTTGTTGTACAGCAGAAACTAACACAACATTGTAAATCAACCAGACTCCAGTAGAAATTAAAAACAAAACAAGACCAAAACCTTCTTTACCCAAAGAAAATTCAGGGAACCTGACATCTCCCCCACATACTCACTTGTCCAAACACTGCCTCTGCCTCCTAAAGCAACGGCTCCCAACCTTCTCTTTGAATCAGAATCAACTGAGGACCTTTACAAAATGTTGATGCCCAGGCCCCCCTCCCCGCACTGAGTCTGGTTCATTTGATGTGGAGAAGGGCCCAGCCACTGGTATTTCTGCAAAGCTGCAGTGATTCTAACATGCAACCATGGTTGAGAAAGACTTTGTTAAGAAGTCACCTAGTCTAGGGGTTGTGGAACCTGGCTCTCTGTTCACCTGGGGACAGGTTCATTCTCCCCACCCTCCACGTACAGAACGAGAATCTTTAGATGAAGCGTCTGAGAGTCTGCATTCGAAGATGTTCTTTGAGTCATTCTAATTTCAATGGAGACGACTTTTTTTTTTTCTGGGAAAGTATCTCTGGAGCTCCAAGTCCAAGTTGAGAAGCCCTCTCCTGTGCGTCCATATTCCCTCTGCATGGCCCCCAATCAGAGTTTATCACGTACTCAGTGTCATAACCAAATGTTTGTACATCTCTTCATATCAGAGATGCTCAGCGTTATTTCCTTGGCCCCTAGCCCAGTGCTTGACACATCGTAGGGCCCCAATAAGTACAGCTTGCAGGATCTTAGTTCCCTGACCAGGGATTGAACCCGGGGCCACGGCAGTGAAAGCGCCGAGTCCTAACCACTGGACCGCCAGGGAACTCTCCAATAAGTACTCTTGGAAAAAAATCAGTGGATAGGACCCCTTTATTTCTCCACACCTACTTCCCACATGGCAGCCCAGCAACGCCCAGCTATTCTGAATCTACTTCCAAGCATTTTCAAATGCAGCATCCTCTATCTGAAGTCCCTTGGAAGAGATGCTCTCGGGGTTGGCTAACAATGATCATCCTAGAGTGACAGAATGCAGGAAGGAGCGTAACTGTGGCAGAGAAGGCCTCAGGTAACCCACAGTTCACGCATGCCATGGGCGCTCTCTTGTCTTTGATCAGACAGCTGTCCTGCTCCCCGCCCCACCCCCAGATTGATAACTATACAGTGTGCTCTCAGGGAAAGAGCATAGACTTGGGAGTCAGAGAGCCCCGAGTTCAAATCCTATCACTTACTCGCTGTGTGATCTTGGGAAAATCACTTAACCTCTCTGAGCTTCAGTGTCTACTTCTTCAACATGGGGATGACGAGGTTCAAATGGCCGGGGCTGCTGTTAGGACTCATGGAGGTGGTAGGGAACATGTCACAACAGGTTCATACTCTGCTTTAGGCACCGTGCTTGAAACTGGAAGACGGTCCTGTAAGGCAGGTGTTACAATGCTCTGCAGTTTACAGGAGGAAATGGAAGGTCAGGAAGGTTGAGTCATTTGCCTGTCATCAGCCACTTGTAAGTGGAGCCAACCCAACCCTGCCTTCCGAGTGTTTGCAAAGTACCCAGTCCAGACACAGGGCACAGTAACTGCTCCCACACTCCCGCCCCTTGACTCCTCCGCTCACCACTAACATCCCAGGGGGAGAGAGAGACTTCTAAAACAAATCAAATTTCTCAGGTGCTGAGAACTACGAACGTAGGAGTCCCGCATCCCAGGATGAAGAGTTTCTCCTCTATCTCAGCACTTACCCTAAATACCATTGCATCTGCCTTTGAGTCCCTAAGCACGGCCAAGAAAGACCCAGAAGAGTTTTGCTGGTCAAGCAGGGACCAGCTAATGGAGAAGGGGCTGTTTCATCCCCTCCCTCATTGCCCTGGTCGATTTGCATTGATCCCAGTTCAGCTGAGCGAGAGCCGTCTTTCAAAGTTTATTCTGGTGTCAATTTTTATAGTTCCCCCACAGATCAATACCAGGCAAAAACATTAAGGCAAACTTTGTGAAAGCTGATCGTTCAATATGAGTTTTATGAATGGCTCCCAGCCCCGGCTCTAAGCATTTGGAAGTAAGTGGTACCTTTAATCAGATGAGTGATAGAAGCCAGTCAATAACGGCTGCTTTCTTCAGCCCTTGGAGGAAGAAGGGTGATGTCTTTGACTCCCTTTATCAGATGCATTTGTTTTTCTCAGTTGGAGAAGCTGGCTGGGTGTAGTGGTGAAGAGCTCAGACCTAATGATAAATAAACGGATTTTTAAACATGGAAGAACAGGAGCAGAACAAGCATTTCACAGCAAAAGGAAATCCAAATAGCCAATAAATATAAGTAACGATGTCCATCCTTACTAATAATCAAGGAAGTGTCAATTACAACCAAAAGGAGAGATTTTTTTTCCATACTCATCTGCTTGGCAGGGGTTGAAAAACAAACGTGGTTGAATAACAGAGAGTCTCAGTCTCTGCTACTGGGAGAGTGAGTTCATTTCAGCTCAATTTGGAGAGCAATTTAGAATTACCGTGCAAAGCTCAATTATGAATATTATATGATACTCCTAAGTATTATATAATCATACTCCTAAGTATACACACACAAGACTTTTGCGAACATGCACTGGTGGACACAGATGAAGATGTCCACTGCAGTGTTGTCTATATTAGGGAAAACGTACAAACAACCTGGGTGTCCATCATGAAGTGAATGATTAAATTCATCGCCATGGCATCGTATAGTCAAATATCACACAATAGGGAAACAACAAGGCTATGTGCATCAAATGGACACGTGGAGAACAAAATTATTTAAAAGTTGTTGATGAAAGATTTATAAATATAAAATATATAGAAAGATATATATACATATATATATAAATGACACCATGTATGAAAAGCTCTAAAACATACAAAGCAATGCTATACAGGGTTGATGAATAAATGTGAGGTAAATATGTGGGTAAGTAACGGCAAAAATCAGGGTGGTGTTTATGTCCTGACTGGGAGGGAGAGAAATGCGAGAAGCAAGAGCTGCAGAGGGAACATATACATATTTTGTGAGCAAAGATACCGTCCTTAGGAAGAAAACAGTGTAAAGCAAATATGGTAAAACGGAAGTTCCGTGAAGCCAGCAATATCTGTATGGTCGACTATCCTCAATGTTTAGCACCAAGCCTTCTAGCTACCTAGAAGGTGCTTAATAAATATTTGTTGAATGAATGAGTGATGAACTTGAAAAATCTGGATGTTGGATCCACGGTGTCCTTACGTTTTTCTCCATCATTTGATTTGCTTGCAACATTTCACTGGGGAAAGGGGTAAAGGAAGGCAAAGAGACGAGAAAGCCAGACAAGCCTGGTTTCAAATCCCAGATCTTCTAATTAACATGATCTTGTGCTGAATCTGTTTTTCACTAACTTGTTATGGGTGAAGGAATTTGGGGGGAATAAAAGGATGAATGTTGGTGAAGTAAAAGATAAGAATGACACTGTGTATTTTTTAAAAACATTTTGCATGCACTAGCTACTCATCACGATCCTAAACCCTGATGTACCGCAGTATCACATGATCCTTTAAAAAATGCCCCTGAGTGGGTCTTACTGCCTGCCAATTACTTCAGACTCTCTGAAGGGTGGGGCCCCAGCATCCTCATTTTACCTAATCTCTCCAGGGGACTCTGAAGCCCGCTAAGGTTTGAGATCTTGTCCTTGTTGCTATATCCTATGTTGGGATACACTCCGTCTTTTTGTTCATCCTTGTATCCCTTGTACCTGGCTTATTGTAGGTGACGGAGTGACATTTGTCAAATGAAAAAAGGAAATAAAAGCATGGCTGACCCCCATGACATGCCAGTGAAATGAACATGTGTCTATCCCTCCAACAGACAAAGAAATGGAGACGCGTAAACTGTCCCCACGCAGACACACGCTGGCAAAGGAGAGGATCTGGGATCTGAAGCTAAGCAGAATCTGGGCGTCCGACTGCTACTACAGAATATCTATGTTTTCCTCTCCACCTGCTTTTCTGAGCCAAGCACTGGCCCGGACGAGTCTGAGATGACGCCAGCTTCATTCTTGGGGCCTCCACCATCTCGTGGGTAAGAGAAGGTGCCCACCAGCTCAGGGGACCTCTCAGAATATGTGAGAGAGTTCAAAAACATTCCACCTCTTCCCTTATTTTGTCCGTGGCACGTTTTCTAGTTCGAGTAGCTGTGATATGCCAAAGACAGCGGATAAGAAGGTCCCCATCCTGTCTATAGAGGTAAACCTGCAGGAACACAGGCAATTCGGACCCAGTGTGTGCCCCAGTTGTGGTCTGAGAATGTTCCTTTGGCAGCTTCTGGTAAGATTAAGAAAGTACTAGCATCCAAACTTGCAGAATGGGTGTCAGAACCTCGGGAGAAAATACTAGAAATAATAGAGAAGAGCTTCCTTAAGACATGCTGCAACATCCATGCCCTGAATGTACCCATCAAGGATATAATCCTTTGAAAAATCAGGATGTCAACAGCTCTGATTTAGTGTGATCTGAAAGACTCAGAGTTGGAGAAGTTTTAAGAAATCCAATTTATTTTGCTTAGATTTCCCTTTTTGGGCTTCCCCGGTGGCGCAGTGGTTGAGAATCCGCCTGCCGGTGCAGGAGACATGGGTTCGTGCCCTGGTCCGGGAAGATCCCACACGCTGCGGAGCAACTAAGCCCGTGAGCCATGGCCGCTAGGCCTGCGCGTCCGGCGCCTGTGCTCCGCAATGGGAGAGGCCACAACAGTGAGAGGCCCACGTACCGCAAAAAAAAAAAAAAAAAAAAAAAGATTTCCCTTTTTAAGTATGCAACAGAAAAAAAAAAAAAGTATGCACCAGAGCGATATGTGATGAAAATACATGTTGAAATACGTCTAAAAGGGCTCTTTCAATGAGTATAAAATAAGAATGCTAATGGGGCTTCCCTGGTGGCGCAGTGGTTGAGAATCCGCCTGCCGATGCAGGGGATACGGGTTCGTGCCCCGGTCCGGGAGGATCCCACATGCCGCGGAGCGGCTGGGCCCGTGAGCCATGGCCGCTGAGCCTGCGCGTCCGGAGCCTGTGCCCCGCAATGGGAGAGGCCACAACAGTGAGAGGCCCGCGTACCGCAAAAAAAAAAAAAAAAAAAAAAAAAAAAAAAAAAAAAAAAAAAAAAAAAAGAATGCTAAGTGATTAAGGAAGCATGTGTCAAAGTTGAGTGACAGCGTTGTTTCTCTTTCCTTAGCAGGATATGAAATAATGGTACATCTATGGTCAGTTGTATCTTAGAGTCCCTGAACTACGGTAATTTGCAAAATCTCCTGGAAGATGCTGGTTGATCGGCCTGCTTGTTTAAATGTTAACTGACACGCTGTCACCAATCTAGGCTCATTCATTACAGCATCAAAACAGTAGTCCTTTCAATTTGCTTTTATTGAATACCTACAAGTACTGGGTACTAGGTAGCGCAGCCATGGGAAAAACAAAGCAATTTAGACATTTTTCCTGCCCTCTGGGAGCTCAAAGTCTCCGGAAGACTCTAAAATAGGGCAAAGGAGCTGGGCTTTAGAGTCACAGGTATAAATAATGTGCAGTGTGAGGGCAGAGAGGGCGAGAGAATTTCTGACTAGGAGACAAACAGTCCCGAAGGCAGTTGTGATTTTGCTTGCAAATAAATAAACATTTATCTATCTCATTGGCGGTTGCTGAATGGATGTCAGCAACCTCCAGATTCCACCTGGTTCAGGCCCCTTAGGATCTCCAGCGAATACGCCAGGGCCCTCTGTGTGTCTCCAAAGAGTATCAAGTGTCTTCAAAAAAATGAGGTGTGTCATGATGGGACATTTTGCTAGGATACTCCAAGCAGGAAATGAGAGTTTCACAGGGACCATGTATCGGGAGAAGATTAGGTCCAGACAGGTGCTGAGTGGGGCAAACCAAATTGAAGAATTCTAGAACTCAGGGCCAAATAAGGGAAGGGGGCATAACATAACTTCTGTGCATGTTTGGATCAAATATGTGTACATTTCATATGGGTATATGCATGTGACATATGGCTTCACATGTCTAGATATGCCTGGCCATGCACATGTGTAAGGCATGTTTAGATATGTGTGTACATGTGTGTACATATGCCTTATGGGGTGCACATGTGTGTGAGTTTCTGTGTGTCAGGGTCGATGTTGGCAGAAATGTGTATTCTATATTTGACTCTGTACACAGGGCCTATGCGTATACGTCATCCTGCATACGACACACATGCATGTCTGCATGGAATCGATGTACATGCGTATCTGAGTGTAGGTGCGTGTGAATGTGCATGGGTATGGGTACATACGTGTATGTCTGCATGTCTAACTGGGGTATATGGATGTTTACATATACATATTGTACAAGAGAGATGTGTGGGAATATTTTTATATATGTGGATATGTGTGTATCTATGTATGTCTATGTGGAAAATATGTGTGTGAGTTTGTATGCCTGAGAATGTGGACAATTGCACAAATGTGTGGGAATGTTTGTTTGGATAAATGTATGGGTAGACTAACTGTGTTTTGTCTGTCGTGCTCCATTACCTGTGGAAGTAGGTTTGTGTACGAGCGTGCCCTTGGTAGGTAATGCGTCTGCTAGGTGGGTGCGCGTGTGTACCCAAAGCCGTGTTGTGTGGGAATGTGGACCCGGGCGCCAAAGCACATAAAGGTGTATCATGTAGGGGGGCACGTGAGGAGTCCTCTCACATCTCAGCGGTGCACTTAACATTGGTAGATTGTACTGTATATCAATCGAAACTCAATACAAAGTAGGGAGCCAGTAGCGTGACGTGACACAGAGTGGCGGGCTGTTTCAGGTGGGGTGGTCCCGGAAAGCATCTCCAAGGAGGTGCCCTCTGACGCCGGCTCCAAGAATTGGGGGACACACCCAAGGCTCAGGTTCCCCCCCGCCACTTCTGGACCGGAGCGCAGTGTGGTTTCCTGGCTCCTGGAGGTCCCTGGGCCACCCTTATCTTCTTCCTGGTAATTTCTCCTTCGTTTCCTGAATCTCTCACCCATGGGTCACTTGCTCACTTCCCCTGGCCAGGGCCCTTCCAGTCCTGCTCTTCCTAATAAATATTTTCTAATAAATATTTTAGTGCCCGTGGAGATCAATGGTGCATCACCAATGGGAAATTGAATGTAAATCATCTCGGCTTTGGCGTCACCCCAGAAATCAATGTTCACACATTAGGGCTATTAGTACATTAGGAAGCCTTTGATGGATGGCAGCAGGACCTCGGACGTCACACCTGGAGCCCCTCTTCCTCTTCTTCCTGCACTGATGGAGCCAGCCGCGGGGCAGGTGCCTGCGGAGGGGGCACACTCTCAGAGACTGACTTGTTTCCTCCGTATCAGTAGAAAGTGGTCCTCAGTGGGGGTATTCCATTCTGTTTTCTTTCCTAAGCCCCACAGCTTCATTTGAGATTTTGACAGCTAGAAGGAGGTGGTAGATTGTGCGTGTGCGGGTGCCAGAGCTGGACTGATGCTCAATCGCCAGTTAGTTCATTCAACGATCATTTATTGAGCACCTACTGTGTGCCAACACAAACTGGGCAAAAGTTAACAAAATGTGAACACCCTTCACTTCCTTCACGCAAAGAAAGGTGCATACAGCTTTGCTTAAAAGGATGCACGTTACAGTTTTGTTTGCAATGGACAAAAAGGATCCAAACATTGGCCAGTGCCTGATAGGTTAAATGATCCACGGTTTGCCCATACAATGCAATATGACTCATATTACTTACGTAAATCAAGTGAATTAAAAGTTTAAAGGAAACGGCCTCCAGAATGCGATGAAAATGGACACATCAATCCATACACACATACAAATCAATAGATTCACGCCCATCTCCATGAAAACACACCTTCACAGCACACCCACACGAACACACAGCCAACGCACCACTGTGTACACCGATGTTCAAATATTCACATGGACACACAGACCCACAAACCCACACGCCCACCTACGTGTGGACAGACACGTGACCGTTGGCCCCCATACTCCTCGGAGGGTCAGAGCTGGTCTCCCGCAAGCTGCCACCTCTACTTCTCCCCCTGTGGAAAGAGACCGGGGATGCGGTGGGAATTCGGTGTCAGTTTCACGGAAGCCCAGCTCCGTGTCTGCAGGCTTTCGGGGGAATGTGGCCCCAGCAGGCGCACCTTGGCCCTCAGGGCAGCTAGCCTGGAAGCGAGCTGATTTCAGCAGAGATGAGGGTTGCCCCCAGCTGCCGGAGTTTGCTGGAGAAAGGCATCCTGTTCTCCAGTCTGCACACGTCTGGGACGCTGGACCCCGGAGCAGCCTCTTTGAATCCCTGCTACCCTCAGAGCAGGCTGGGAGGCCCAGGGGAATGAGCTTACTGAGATTTCTAGAGCTTCCTCTTTGCTGAAACCAGCCTGTTCCCACAAATCCCAAAATAGAGTCCCTGGCAGAGCCATGAAATCTGAAATGCAGAGACAGCTGCAAAGAAAAATAGTGGAAAGGAACAGGCAGGAGAGCTGTCTGCCTTCGCCTCAAGCCTCAGAAGGATCCCTGGAGTGGGCGAGGGCATCGTGGGGTCACTATTCTCAGTACCACCCCCTAGTCTCCAAATAGACTTAAAATTATGCCTAGTTGAGAGTGTATAAACTTGCTCAGGGAGCTCTAGGGAAAAGCAGGACATTTCCTTTGGTCAAAAAAAAATAAAAATAAAATGCTGTTTCTCTACCTTCCCAGAAGTTCTTTTCTGAGTCTAACTTAAAGCCTTCACACTATAGCTGTAGCCCACCCTCCTCCTCTGTCCTTCTCCATGTCCTCTTAGTCTCCTCCTCTTCTGAGGACACTAAGTTCATTCTCATTTTCCAGTGAAATGAGTCAAAATAGACTTTCAATATATACTTGCTAAGCAACTGCTCTGGGAAAGGCACTGCGGTGGGTCACCTAGAATAGCTGGACATGAACCCAGCCTCCAAGGGGCCTTCGCCTACATAGGAGATGACAACTATAAAATACAGGCAGACCTCATTTTATGGCGCTTCACTTTATCGTGCTTTGCAGATATTGTGTTTTTTATACATTGAAGGTTTTTGGCAACCCTTCACCAAGCAAGTCTATCGGTGTCACTTTTCCAACACATGCTCACTTCATGTCTCTATGTCACAGTTTGATAATTCTCACAGAATTTCAAACTTTTTCATTACTTTTGCATTTGTTACGGTGATCTATGACCAGAGATCTTTAACGTGATTATTGCAAAAAGATTATGACTCATTGAAGGCTCACAAAATGGTTAGCATGTTTTAGCAAGAAACTATTTTTTAATTAAGGTGTGTACTTTTTTAATAAATATAACACTATTGAACACTTAATAGACTAGTGTATAGTATAAACATAATTTTATGTGCACTGGGAAAACAGAAAAATTCATGTGACTTGCTTTATTGCAATAATGCTTTGTTGCAATGGCTGGACACTTTCTGAGGTCTGCCTGTACCAGGTTATTGAAAACAAAAAGAAAAAAAGGAAGAGAAGGAGAAACGGAATATCTAATATTTTATGAAGTGCTTACTATGAGCCAAGCACTGGTCTTAGCAATTTGCAAACATTATATCCATCTCCATATAAGAACTCCATCACCATAGTGACTGTTATCATCTTTATTTTATGGATTAGGAAACTGAAGCACAAAAAGTAAAAGAAACTTTTAAAGGTAAAAGGTCAGATCGCCAGTGATGATAAAAGTAGAGAAGCCAGGACCAGATCCCTCGGAAAGGTACTGAGCCACTTTCCAAATCCCAATGGTTTGGGAAAGTGGCAAACTCCCTGAGCCTTAGTTTCCTGAACTTTAAAATGGAAATCGTGTCCCAGTTTAGGTGAGGACCAAATCATACGATGTTTGTAAAGGGTTTAGTGGGGTTTTCTGACACATACAAAGCATTCAGCAATAACAAAATCGATGGTGATTTTATCAGTTAGCTATTGCTGTGTAACAAATCATCCCAAGATTTAACCATTTATTATTACTCATGAGTCCTGGAGTCAGCTGGGTATTTCTGCTGGTCTTGACTGGGTATACTATATGGTTCTTCTGGTCTCGGTTGGGGCTTACCCACATATCTTATAGTTAGTTGGCTGGCTGTTGGCTGATCTTGGATGGGCCTGGCTGTAATAACTAGACCTTCTCCTAAGAGAGGAGACAAAGATCTGTCTTATCCTCTAGCAGGCTAACCCAGGCATGTTTTTGTGTCCGTCACAGGGGTCCTAGAGAATGCATGCAAAGAAATGCCTGAGTGACTTTTCAGTCCTCTACTCCATCAAGTTTGCTACCATCCCATTGGCCAAAGCAACGTACATGGCTGAGTCCAGAGTTAGAGAAAAGGACAAGTGACAGGGCAAAGAGCATGGCTACAGGGAATTGGTGCAGCCAATGCATTTAATAATAATTGGCACCTAAAGACACTCATTATGCGGTAGGCATATGCCATTGCTCTTCCTGGGGGTGGTCACTGCCATGATTATTACCAATAGGTGCTCAGAGATATCACAGAACCACACAGGGGACAGAACCAAAAGGAAGCTTCTCAAAAGAAGAATCATTTCATCAGGGCCTTGAAGGCCAAACAAGATTTGGAATTTACGTGGGCAGCAACTAGAAAAGGGAGGCATTCTGGGTGGAAAGAACAACTTTTGCTAAGACAGGAAAAGGCAGTGGCGGGGAGAAGAACCAGGGAAGCAGAGCAGCTCAGAATCAGGAGCACAAAAAAAAAAAAAAAAGAATCAGGAGCACAGGCACCAAGAGATAGCATGCGGGTTATCATGGGAGAAGAAAATGATTTAGGAAAAAAAAAGTGAGAAAGAGAGGAAGTAAGACCTGAAAAATGTCAGCATATGTGAGGATTAGGTGGTGTGGGGAAGCCAGATCCCAGGAAGATAAGGATTGAGAGCAGCACTCCCCGTTATGAATGTTGAAGACATTCTGAGTAGACATCAAATAAATTGTAGATAATTGTTGTAAGCATTACTGCTGAAATTTCATGAATTCTTTGGAATAATGTTAATGTATTTCTGTTTATAAAAGAAATTTAAGTGCACATTCGCTAAAAAATGGAGCATAGAATCCTCTTCAGAGACAGCAGTGAACGGAAGGCCGTCAGCATGCCCATTTTACAGATGCAAAAGCTGAGGCTCAGAGCCATGAAGTAACAAGCCCAAAGTTCCCCACTGAGTTAAGCGATTGAGCTGCAATTCAACCAGCACACCCTCCAAATTGCCCTCAAACTCATTGATGGTTTTTCTTTTGAAAAGAAGAGCCTGGACATCATCACCATTGTGTCCTGAGGACCCTGATCAATCTATAGGCCTTCCTGGGCTTACAGCCACCGCCCTCCATTTAGCAGGCCCCAAACACCAGGTCCTCCTCCCTCTCAGAGGTTTATTGGTAAAACCTGCTCTGGGAAAGGCTCCACCACCCCCCACCCCTGTCTGAGACTTAGTTCCCCATCCTGCAGCCTCCTCCTTGGCTCCACGTCTATTGGATTTCTTCTGAGACAGAATGTAAGCCCAGGAGCCTTGCCTGGGTGGGGTCTGCCCTTTTACCTAAAGACCCCCAGAAGTCTGGCGGCTGTCCGGGAACAGTGTGGGTCTCAGCAAGGCCTCCTTTAAACAGCGGCTGCTTCTGCCACTAATTCGGCAGAGAAGGCAGCTCTCAGCGGGGCCATGGCTTGCTGACAGGGTCACAAATGACGGGGGGAAACTCTGCCAGCACTTTTGTCTGCTTGGAGTTCTGATCTAGGAAGGGCTTCGCCTCCTGAGCACAGGGGCGGCGGCGACTGGGTGACTGACAGCGTGTCAAGGACCAGGGCATGGGACAGGGCAAGAAGGAGAAACATAGGAACATAACACATGCACCATATTGGCATGCAGTAGGAGGAGAATAAGTGTGTGCTGGTTGAATGAACAGAAGAAGAGAGGATGGAGGGAGAGAAGAAAGAAAGGAAAAAATGAGGGAAGGAAGAAGAGAGGGAGGAAGAAAGAAGAGCTCTCTGGCTGTTAAGACAGGATACCAAAGTCTATCACATAGTAAGCACACTTGTGTGACCTCAGAATCTGATGACTATATTTGGGACCTGAAAAATCAGGCTCGGGACACGTAGTTTTTAACGATTTAAGCAGGCTATACCAAATATGAGAGTCTTGAAAATAATAAATCACCATAAGACTAGCAAAGTACAGACTCTAGATCCAGACTGCCTTGGATTGAATCCTGGCTCCGCCATGTATAAGCTGTGTGTGACTTGGGTCCAGTTGCAGAAACTTCATGTGCCTTTTCATCTGGAAAATGGAGATAATAATCATACCTACCTCACTAGCTTATTGTGAAGATTAAATTATTTGCGAAGCACTTAGAATAGAGCCTGCCACAAAGTCAGGGTTTAATAAACATTAACTAAAGTTATGATCAGAGAGGGCAAGTGACTTGTCCAAAGCCACACAGCTAGCAGAGGCAGGATTCCAAACAAGCTTGTTTGATCCCCAAAGCTACACTTTTGTAAAGCACAACCCGAGCAGCAGAGCTAGAAAGAGGCCCTTTATTTCTGTGCCCTCTTCTCCCTGCCCCCTGCCAGTCACTCCCAGGCAAAACTGCCCCTCCATGCCACCTCCCTGGTCAGAGCTGAGAAGTCTTGCATCTCTCTGTTCCCAGCCAGGGCATGTTCTCTCTTCGACTTCCGTCCTTGAAAAGGGCCAGAGCCTCTGTGTGGAGGGGAAAGAGCGTCTGCAGGCGGCCTTGGCCACCCAGCTTCATAGAGCTCTGCAGGGTTCCTTCCTTCTGCTTTTTCTTTGCATGTCAGGGTGACAGAGACCAGCCCAGGCCTAGCGTGCCTGGAGCCTGTCTGCCCCAGCCATGCCCAGAAGACCCCTCAGGGAAGTCCTTCAACGCCATAGGCAGAGATCACAAGCAATAAGCAAACAGGCTGGCCCACTGGCAGGCAGCTAAGAGTAATAATGACGGATGATACTGTGTACTACATGTTATCAACTGGGATCTTTACAAATAGTACCTTGTTAAATCCTCACTTCATCTCAGTCAGAGTTTTCTCATTGGTTCTTTCTTATAGGTAAGGAAACGGAGGCTCAGAGAGGTTACGGTATTTGACACAAGTCACACAGCTTTAAGAGGCAGAGCCAAGGTTCAAAGCCAATACTGACTGGTTCCAAAGTCTGATTGTTAATCCACGCTACAGAGCCTTACCTGGTTGGCTGCTCTGAACACTTTTTTTCCTTCCAGTCCTAATACCAAAGGCCAGCTGAGAAATACTTAATAACTGAGCATAGGCATTGAAAGAACACTGAGGCCATCTTGCCCTGCCTCTCACTGGTCCTTGTGTGGGTCAATATAATGAATGCAAATACATGCAAATCACACGCAGAGTTACCTGTCAGTTTTCTGAATCCACAAAGGGCTATTCAGAAAACTCTGGACTGGTATTTCTCAATTTTTAGATATTTCAATATTAGTCAATTCACAAAATCCACATTATTATTTACTAATACTTTTTAAACTCCATTTGTTTTTCTTAAATCAATTCACCCCGAAGGAGGAAAATTGAAATCAGTACCATAAATAGAAAGCCATTACCACCTACCACAAATAGAAATGAAGCCTAGAAATAAAAACAATGTACACCCTACAATGGTACCAAATCCTAGCTGGGTATAAGAACCTTCCCGAAGTTTTGAGTAGGAGGGTCTTTCTCACTTACACTCGCACTCATACTCTTTTTCACTTTATTTGTAAAAAATGGAATACATGTTAATGAAAACAATGTTTGTATTACAGATCTGCAGTCAGGAGTCTCAGGTGGGGCAGGGCTGCGTTCCTTTCTGGAGCCTCTGGTGAGAATCGTTTCCTTGCTCCTTCAGTTCCACGTGGTTGCAAGACTGAAGCCTACATTTCTTTGCCGGTTGTCGGCTGGGGACCACTGTTACCTCCAGGCAGCCTCTGTCTGGTCCTCACACATGTCCTCCAACTTCTCAGGACCTTTGGATCCTTGTCATGCTGCCATCTTTCCGGTTCTCTGCAGCCAAGGCAAGTTCTTGGATTGTAAGGACTCATGGGATTAGATTGGTCCCACCTGATCATCCAGAATAATCTCCCCATCTCAAGGATTTAACCTTAATCATACCTGCAAAGTCCCTGTTGCCAGACAAGGTATAACATATTCACAGGCGTGGACATCTCTGGGGGCCATTTTCCTGCTTATCACAGCACACGAGCACCAAACAGAGACTTTCTTCTCGGTAGAATCAGAGAGGCAAGGAGGGAGAGAAGGAAGAAGGAAGGAAGGAAGAAGGGAAGGAAGGGAAGGAGGGAGGGAGGGAGGGAGCTGTTTGTCGAGTGAGTCTGTAACTTATAATCCTGTCTATGGGCCACTTAAAATAATTCTGTGGACAATCCCTTGCTCTATAAATCTTGCCCTCCCACATCACAGTTGATAAGCTTTGGAAGCGCTCACATAGCCAATCTGGCTCTGGCCATGTGAGTTTCCATCTGAAACAGGAAGGAAGCAATGAAATGTCTCAGACAGACTCCTCATGAACTTTTCACTCAAGGCTCACATCTTCCTTTCAGGCTACCTGGAGATCCCCCCCCCAAAAAAAAACTCTCCTGGCTTGGAATTGGCTCCTTCTGGGTTCACTTCCTGCCTGGTTCCAAAGGAGTCCCTTCCAGAACCCCTCAGGGCTGCAATGTGTCATTCCTCTGTGCTATGTGGAGGCTTCCACAGCAGACCTTGGAAAGACTAGCCATGCTCCGTGGAAGGTGCTGGGTGGCTGGCTTCCCTCTCAAACAGGCCTGCTCTCTCGCCTTTTGCTAATGACTTTGATCCTTTGCACTTTGTAAAAAACCCTGCAACACCAATTGGTCCCCTCTGGCTTTAACCTTGCACCCCAGTTGGCCCTTGTAAAAGCGGGGCGGGGGGGCAGAGGGAGGCCAGGCAGGGGCAGGCACAGACGCACACGCCGCCCAGATCAGCACGGACTGCCTCGGCTCTGTTCCTTTAATGATCGCTTCCCAGGACTCTCACAAGAAAGGACAAATAAAAGCCTTTTGACAAGATGGCAGAGCTGCGTGCGAGGCTGACTCCATCACAAACCAGTTCATTTGGGAGTTTCTTTGCCCGTTCACATAACTCTCCTTCCAGATCTCCCTGCAACTGGCTGCCTCCGTCTTGTTCACTCTGGCTTCCCACAGCTCAGGACAGCCTCCTTTCCCACGCCCAGCACCAGCCCCTTGGCAAATCCTCACTTTTATCTTCTTTTGCTCCTTTTCTCCATTCCATGAAGCTATGGATGAAACCAAGTGAATTTGCCATCTGGGGAGACAGAGGACTGGCTTGCAGGAACTCATGAAGCTGCATGTCAAAAAGAAGCCTGTTGAATGAGACGAGGATTATGAAGGGAGCCCTGTGGGCAGGCATACATAAGGAGCAGGATTTTTTTCTCCTGGAAAAAGCGTAGATATGGCCCAAACCCCACGTATGTGTCTTTGGTTGACACACACATGGGTAGTATCAGAATCAGTATCTGTTACAAAGAACAAAGTCCTGAAAGTTGCAGATTATCCACTTTTGAAAAATATAATTTTCTTAATGCAAGGTGATCCCTATTATAGAATGTGTATAGGTCAGCTTCTGTGTCACGACAAGCTACTCCCAAACTTAGAGGCTACCCAAACCAGTGTGCATTTACTTCAGGATTATTCCCGTCAGCTTTTGAGCTCAGTCCAGCTGGGTATTTCCCCCGATCTCTGCAGGATTCACAAGCATGTTGGTAGTCGGCTGCCAGGTGGGCTGGGTGCTGGCTGACCCAGGGGAGCCTCTGTTGGGGCTTTCTTGCCGTTCCCTCGAGTGGTCTTTTATCCTCCAGCAGGATAGCTCAGGCTCACTGTCATGGCGCTGGTACCATTCTAAGAGAAAATGAAGGCATGCGGGACCTCTTGAAGCCTAGGCCCCAAATTGCTACCTTGTCATTCCTGTTATACTTTACTGTTCAAAGCAAATCACCAGGCCAGCCTAGATTCAAAGATAGGGAAGTACTCCCCAGTGCTTGATGGGAAATGCTACAGTCACACTGCAAAAAGCATGGATACTGGGAAAGGGGGAGGACTGTGGTCATTTCTGCAATCTACCAGAGTTTATTTCCTCTTGTCATTCCCTGGAACTCTAGTCCCACGAAAGGCTCATAGGAATTATAGGAAATAAAAGAATGTGTGATCAAAGAATCTGTGAAAATTTGCTCTCAACAAAGTAAAGAAGCTCGAACGCAGGATTTCTCAGAGCCTTTAATCACCGCGGTGCCTGGTGAGACTTCAAGAGTGGGAAACTGCAGGCAGTCCAGTGACTGCCAAATTCCCAAATGGATTGTTCTGGAGGGACATCTCCCAGAATTCATGTGCTGTAAAATGTATTTTGGGAAATACTGCGATAATAACATAACTCATGCTAATTTGCATTAGATATGTCATTCTGTGGTAAAGATAAAAGGGGAGCCTTCACAGGAAGTTCTGTCTTACCTGGGCCACTCCCAGAGGTCAGCTATCATTACTGATATGCCGCTAAGAGCTGCTAAGAATGATTCTCTGATTGTAGTGATTTACTCCCAGAATATTTTTTGCCAGGAGAAGAGCCGGGCAGTGAAGTTCATCAAATTGGTGATAAATAAAGAAATCAGCAAGACTCATCCCACCCAAAGGCACATGCTCTGGAATAATTCCTTCTGGTCATTTTTCCCCATCTGTATTTATTTTCTTTATGCGGTTTACCCCACCCAAGTTTCTGCCATTTTTTAGTTAAAACTTAACATTATACCAGAAGCATTTTTTAAAGACCAGTTCAGTGGTACCTCAGTATTCTGCCATATGGATGTAATATTTTGCCTAATAACAGCCCCTCGCCTAAGCGGGATAGTTATTTTCACCCCCTGTTTCATTATTTGGAATCAGAGCTCTTATATTGTAAGAGAATTGAGTTGGTTTAGTTTCGTTATTTTCTTTGGTTTGAGAGCTGAAAGGGTCATCAGAGAATTGAAGGCATCGGGCTTTTTATTTTCCTGTTTGTTTGCTTTTCGTGGAAAGGTGAGCACGATTGGAGGTGCAGTAAGATCAGGCCAGTTCTCAACATTTCCATTGCTGGGGTCCCAGTTGGCAGTAGGAAGAGGATTCTTCCCGTGTTTTCAGATAAATTGCACTTGTGGTCTCGCCAAACTGCAAGCAGGATTCAGGTTTGGCTCGAGCCTGAGGTCTCACTCACAGCTGTTAAATCCTCTCCAAACCACAGGCCAAAAATGATTGCGTTTGGGAACTCTGAATCATTTATTTCTCCCCTATTTCCTACCTACCTTGCATCCAGAAATCATAGAAGAAAATCTATTCTTAGTAAATGGGTTTTCTGGTTTTTCAGCGTTAAGAGAGCTCAGGAGAAGGTGGGAGGAGGGCGGGGGGGAACCATAGCTGGTGTTGAAATTAGCCTGTGTATAGTTACTTTTTCCCCCTTGGACTAGATTCGACTTTTTCCACAGTTCCTGAAGAGTGTGTTCTGTAGTAGTTTTCCACAAGTCTGATCTGAGGAAATTAGATCTTAGGATCTAAGATCCAAACTGTGAGCCTAACAAATTCTCTCAGGCTTGTATCATGTCAAGGTGGGCCTTGGAAATCTCCCAGGTTGCTCCCGTGTTCTCAGATGCTTTCAGGCCTCAAGGCCAACAATTTCAGTGCTCTGAGCCTCAGTTTCTTCATCTGTCAGATGGAGATGTGCCATAAACAAATTAGGTGAGCTAGCGGGTTAATGAGCCAGGCACTATTCTAAGTGCTTTACAATGAAAACTCTTTCACTCCTCAGGACAGGTTTATGAAATAAGCCCTATGGGTATCCCCATCTGACAGATGAGAAAACTTAAGTCAGAGAAACTGTAAAACATACTGTGCACTGTAAACCAACTACATGTCAATAAAATGCATACATACATACATACATACATACAAAAGTACTGTGTACAATTCCCGGCACCCAGTGGGCACTCAGTATATCAGGTGATCTCTAAGATCCTAAGCCATCCCACTCATCAGGATGTATTGTCATTGTTTGTTTAACTCTCTGACTTCCCCCATAGACAGTAAGCTCTGGGAGGACAGCGATTGTGCCCAGTCCACCACTCATTGCCCCCAGAACCCAATCCAGGTCCTGGCCAGCAGTGGATGCTTCATAAAAGTTTACTGAATGAAGTGAATGAATGAACGAATCCCAAAGTGGTAGCAACTCGGTTCTCCACCCACAGCCCGGCCAAAATTCTACCTCATCCTGCCAATCCCTCACCTGGTCAGGGCTTTGCAGGAAAAGAACTCACACAAAGTAGCCCCCAAAAAAGAAAGGGGAGGGGTTGGTGAGTGGGAACATGGACCTTTCTGAGATCTGAGCAGTGGAGAACAAAATTCTCACAGAAATGGTTTAAACAGGGCCTCCCATCACTCCCTCTCTCCTTGCTCTTGAAAGGAGAAAAATGAGATGCAAAGTCCCCATAAACAATAAACTCATGGAATAAGTCGAATCAAATATCAAATAACCGGGCTTCCCTGGTGGCGCAGTGGTTGAGAGTCCGCCTGCCGATGCAGGGGACACGGGTTCATGCCCCGGTCCGGGAGGATCCCACGTGCCGCGGAGCAGCTGGGCCCGTGAGCCATGGCCGCTGAGCCTGCGCGTCCGGAGCCTGTGCTCCGCAACGGGAGAGGCCACAACAGTGAGAGGCCCGCGTACCAAAAAAAAAAAAAAAAAAATCAAATAACGAAGGAGCCCAGACTCATGAAATTATTTGTAGAACCAGAGAGATAGTTACAAGAGCAAGCAGAAAGTTTGACATTGCAGAAAACATATGTTGAGAAGCATGGTTCTCTTTTTGTTTTGTTTTTTGGTTTTTTTTTTGCGGTACACAGGCCTCTCACTGTCGTGGCCTCTCCTGTTGCGGAGCACAGGCTCCGGACGCGCAGGCTCAGCGGCCACGGCTCACGGGCCCAGACGCTCTGCGCCACGTGGGATCTTCCAGGACCGGGGCACGAACCCGTGTCCCCTGCATCGGCAAACGGATTCTCAACCACTGTACTACCAGGGAAGCCCCAGCATGGTTCACTTTTAAGCCAAGAGATTCTAGGCCTGAGACGCAATAGGTAAGGAGAGCTGATTTGCTAGGCTTGGTACAATGGTAGCATACAGTAGAAGACCTGAAGTTTAAAGTGGAAAACTCCAACATAAGTTAGTGGCAGAAGAGGCGGATGTTGAATTTAACAGATATTGAGTTGAGTGCCAACTATATACATGACAGTCACTGTGTGACAGGCTGAGTTCATGACAGTAAATAGGTCATATTTTCTCCCTTGGTGTTGGGGGCCTGTATGAGATGGGGAAATTTAACTGAAACTTGGACAACCTTATAGAAAACCTAGGAACACATAGACCGACGTAATCAATGAAAAAAATCTAGCCACAGGTTTGAAACTGAACAGAAAGAATAGATATAAATTTGAAAGCAATCAGTTATTCATTCAACAAACACATGAGTTAAGTTTTAGCCATTCTGTGAAATGGGAAAAGTTTGTCCTTGGGGCTCTCCTACATCCTCTTTCAGCACATTTTTATGGCCTCCTGATTTCTCTCCCTCTTACCTCACCAACTTTTCAATTCTCTCTTGCTCTATCTCCCCCTACCCCACATCCCACAGTTTAAAAGTTGAGCCTCAGCTCCTTGTAAGTAGGCATGGAGAAACTAACTCACACAAGGGTGCAAATGACGAAATACAGCTTAACGCACTTTGCAACATTAGTAATCCAGCATAAACCAGCATTTGCTTTTAATCCCATATTTGCTTCTGCCAAAGAAACAAATCTTTAATTGCAGAATTTCCAAAATAGAGATTTTGCTGTGGGAAGACATAGGAAATGCAACCTTTCATAGCTACAGATTTCTTTTAAGGCATTTAATTCGCAGTCAACAGTTTCAGCAAACCATTTATTAAGCTCCTAATACATGCCAGGTGCTTGAACAAGTGCCATGTTGCTTATTCCTCCTCACAGCAACCTCAGAACTGGGCTTTGAGAAGTAAGGAATGGTTTACGGAATGGAGAGAGGCACCGTCCGAGGAGATTTCAGCTCTTGGATATGGAATGGAATCACGGGGGAGAAAGGCACATGGGGTGGGGTACGGGTGTCTGGGGCAGGAAGGGAAGGAAGAACGTAGTAGCAGAGCGTGAGAGTCAGAAGCAGACAGTGGAAAAGAGCAATTATAATGGCTGATATGTGTGAATCAGTGTGAACTGGGGGCCAGGCCCTGACATCGAGCATCTCCCCTAACTCTCACAGCAGACATCGGGCTGTAGGTGTAATTGTCATCATCATGCTCGGTGGATAGTTGAAGAAACCGACTCTGACACCTAAGTAACCCACGGCAAGCAGTACAACCAGAACTCAACCCAAGGCTGCCTCCTTCCAGCACCCACTGAGCCACCGGGGGGCTGTGAGGGCCGTGTTGGCTTTTTTCTGTAGAGGAGGCAAGAGGAACTACTCCCAAATCGTATTAAAATGGTATCCCCAGGTCAGTGTTCTGGCATGAGAACAAGTCTTGTAGCATGGTTAGAATGATACCTTATCCCTAAAGGTAAAATAAGAATCAGCATCTTTGTTGAACTTACAAAGAACTATTATAGAATTTCTCCCACCCACCTTCCAAAGCACGTCGCAAATGGCGCCACGTGGAAGGCCAGAGAACGTAAAAGTCTGAACCAAAGGCTCTAAGAAGATCTGAGTGAGACTTGGGCCCCCAGTGGTCATCTGCCCTCCTCATACACCAAGAACCAGAGTGTTTGGGAGTGTATGTTTGTCCTTATCCACTGAAATTCAGACAGGGCAGGAAGACAGCAGTGGGGGACCCAGGCCCAACATCAAAACCTTTCACCCAGTGCTGTCAGAGTACTATACTCCACTCCTCACAAACTAGCCCTGCTAATAATCTTTGCGAGCCTTCAGCCTACACAGAAGTTTACCAGCCTGGGCGACTCCATATTGAAATGTTGTTAAATGTGAAGTAAACACAGTTTATTTCCAACCCTTAATGGATGTCAGTGATTATCGTTTGACGCCTTTAATTCCTAATAATGACATCATCCTCTGTCCCAAAGCAGAATGAGGCTCTGAGTTGGAAAGTGACTCCTAGGGAAACCTCCATGGATTTGGATAATATTCAAGCTGCTCCCTTGGCCCCCAAGTCTCAGACAGACTAATCAAGGAGGGTGGATAATCTCTGGTATTGTCAGAGATTCCGATCTCTTAACCGAGATGAAAAGACCAGACCGGTCTCCATTTCCCTGGCTCAGTGGTCAGTAAGAATGCATCTCATCTCACAGGAGCCATGGGAGCCCCAGGCCTTGGACAAACTCCAATGTACTGTGTCCTCCCTAACTAGGCCCCAGATGGTATCGCAGACTCACAGTAGAATGTCAGAGGCCCTTTGAAATGAAACGGCACTCACTCTACTTGTGGGATCCTGTAGGTCAGGGAGATTAAGAGCAGTATCGTAGGCTATAGAGTCACTTGTTCAGTTAACAAACATATATTGAGCTCCTGCTGGGCTCCAGGTCCATGATGGGCGTTGGTAATGAGGTGATGGGTAAGGCTGACCCTGGACCTGCCACTTGGAGCCTGCTGCCTGGTAGGTAGTGCAGAAATTAAACCAACCATTATAAATAATAAAGTCAATTTATATCAGAGTGCGCAGGGCAGCAAAGGAGAGGTTGCAGGGGCTAGGGGGTCCTGTCTGGGGTACAGTGAGCAGCCTTTCAGGAAGGCCTTCCTGAGGGGGAGATGCAGGAACAGAAATGTGAAGGAGAGGGAGCCAGGTGATGGGGGGCAGGCTGGAGGCATTCGGGGTCAAGGGAATGGCTTGTGCAAAGATCCAGGGGCACAACGTGTGAGGAGCCACAGAAGGACCCACATGGTTGGAGTGGGGTAGCTGACAGATGAAGCCAGGAGAAATCAACAGCCATTCGAGAACTGAAATCCAGGGCTCCTGGCTCCTACATGGAACATAATGAATGACAGAGGGGAAAAATGCAAATAGAACTAACATGTGGACCTCGCCAGTGTATGAGATGAGAAAGTTTGCCTTGAAGGCCTTCCCGCTTTCCCCTTCAAGACTGAAGGAATTGATGAGCACATAGTGTCACAAGGGAGCATCAAGGTAATTGTACTTGAGGCTGCTGGGTGTTCCTGAGGCAATCTGATACCGGAGACTGCCCCTCTCTGGCCTGAGCAGGTGAAGTCTGCAGGGAAGCCTTGTCCCAACTCGCTGCCACTGCACAAAGCAGCAGGGACTACACCTGGGAGAAAAACTGGGGCCTCCTGGCCATGACACCTAACGACCTTGGAAGTCAGCTGGGTGAACAGACCACCGCCACGGGATCAGTGCTCTTCACTGCGTCACAGGGCCAGGACTAGGGTAAGGCTAAGCGAGGCACTCACCTGGGAAATGAACTTTAAGGGGGTGCCAGAAAACACCATCGTCGAGATAAATAATATTTTAATGCAGCATTTCAAAAATCAAACCGAACGCCAAGCGTCCGTGATGAAGAAAATTTCAAAAGTTTAAATAAAGACGGGATCCAACCCTGCTCATGTACAACTCAGCCTCGCTTGACTCATCCTAATCCTGGCTCCGGTTCCACTAAAACTTTATTTACAAAATCAGGTGGGCAGAGCCTACAGGACACAGTTGGTCAGCTTCATTTGGTTACAAATCACATTAAACTCTTATTTGATTACTGGGGGCTTTGGTGTCATAAATTTTGTGTCTGAGATAAGTGCCTCCCTCTTCTCATTGCAGTTCCAGACCTGCTGTGTGTGCTCAGGCAAATAACTTCCGTCTCTGAGCCTAGGTGTCTTCTCTTGTAATACATGTGAGACTAGTGGTCCCAACCTACAGAGTTGTAGTGAGGATTACCCCCGAAAAAGACATTTGCACAGTTACTAGCACTCGATAAATAGTGATTGTTTGCATGGCTATAGTAAATATTCTGTTGATTGATGGTGCTTTTATAAGAGTTCTCTCCAACAAGAAGCAAGTCTGGGCTTCAAGGGACTTCAGAGGACTTGGCATTCTCTAAGGATGTGGCAACGTTCTCACTTAGGAACAAGCCTCCTTTTGGGTAACCTGGGCAACTTGGAGCCGCCTGCAAAGAAACTGTTCAGCCAGGGCCAGAACCAGGTGCCTCGTGGGCTCCCAGAGTTCAAAACCCCATCACGGGGTGGCCCAGACTCTTGCCATGAATTTGAACTTGTCCTGCAAAACTGAAGTGTTTCAGGACCCAGGCACGCAGCATTGTAAAATGGGGCAATTAAACCTATAAAACCAAGGTTTACAGGGGAGTTTATAGTGTCAGAGGCTTTTTATGGCTTTTTAAGATTAGTTTAAATAGAAGTAAAAAGAACAGGGGAAAGAAAAAGAGAGGACTTGAAACTTGAGGAGGCTTAAAAGTTCAGAAAGAAGCTTTTAGGAAGCACAGAGGGGTCATAATCAGAGGCTCGTCTTTCCATCTTGCTGTCTCTTGCAAATTGGAGCAAAAAAAAAGTCAAGACTTGCTGTCTGCCACCACTCCTTTTTTTGCCTTGTCCTTGGCTGTCTGAAAAGACCTACAAGGGCTGAGGAAAGTCCCGAAGAGAGACTGGAGAAAGAATGTAGGATTTGAGGGAAAGCAGCGAGTCCCTTGCTGGTTTCGAGCATGCTTCTCCAGACCTCAGGAGGCAAAAGCCTCACTGCACCAGGCAGGTACATGCAGTGGGGAGCTGACCTACAGTGATGGACGTTTGTCATAGGAGATGGGAAGTGTCTTCATCAGCCAAAGGGTGACTCTGGGCCTCGGAATACACACCACATGGAGAATGTACACGTTACTTCAAGGTCCTTCAGAGGGAGGTCTGAGAACCAGAGTTCCATCCGGCCACCATCTTCCCCCTTCTTTTCCCTTCACCCACAGTGGACTCCTTCCTCTTTCTCAAAGCATCCGTGTCCTTCCTGTTTCCTTGGCTCAGGCAGTACCCTTTGCCAGCGATGCCTTTACAGCGTGTTTCAGATTCCTCACACTCACCTTGAAGGTTCACTTCTTAATGAAAGAGCTCTCCACGATACTAAACAAAACAAGCAGGGCTCGTAAATGTGGACATAGTATGCTG
This sequence comes from Kogia breviceps, assembly GCF_026419965.1. Classification (NCBI taxonomy): domain Eukaryota; kingdom Metazoa; phylum Chordata; class Mammalia; order Artiodactyla; family Physeteridae; genus Kogia; species Kogia breviceps. The sequence goes on along the minus strand of NC_081324.1, from coordinate 76,750,536 downwards.
TCACCTGTACGGCGGAAAAATGCATACGTGTGTATGTATTTGTATTTGTTCTGTGTATCATAACACGCAAGATTATAATGTTTTTAATTTATTAAATACTTGAGAAAGGACATGCAAGACCTTGTAACAGTATCTGACTCCAGAGAGAAGTGGGTGTCTGAAAGACACAGAAGAAAGAAGACTCACTTTTCCCCCCTCCCCATCTCCCCTTTTGTAAATTTTAACTTTCGTCTCATGAGCATGGAGAACCTATTCAAAACTCAGGTTAAAATTTATTTAAAAAAAGATTTAAACTACCTGGTGGGGATCTGTACTATAGCTTTGCAAGATGACAGCACTGGGGGAAACCAGGTGAAGTGAACACAGGCTTTTTCTGTCTTATTTCTTACAACCATATGTGACTCTCAATTATCTCAAAATAAAAGGTTTAATTAAAAAAAATAAACTCACTTCCTCAAGAGACCTCTCTGCGTCCCCTGCTGCCAGATTAGTCCTACCCAAAAGGGACCTACCGTGAACAGGCGTATGAGTTTTGTTTTGTTTTTTGGTTTTTTTGTGTTTTTTGGGGTTGGTTTGTTTTGTTTTTTGCGGTACGCGGGCTTCTCACTGTTGCGGCCTCTCCCGTCACGGAGCACAGGCTCCGGACGCGCAGGCTCAGTGGCCATGGCTCACGGGCCCAGCCGCTCCGCGGCACGTGGGATCCTCCCGAACCGGGGCACGAACCCGTGTGCCCTGCATCGGCAGGCAGACTCCCAACCACTGCGCCACCAGGGAAAGCCCGCGTATGAGTTATTTAAGCCCTACATCAGTCATAATTGTTGGTAGGCTATATTGGTTGTTAAATATTTCCAATATCATATCTACATATTTACACTTTTATAGTAACCTAGACTTCTCTTTCAAATGCACTTGTCAAAAATTTAATTACATAGTTGAAAAAGTTTTCAAATTCTGTTTCTCCCACTAGACTACAAACTCCATGAGGGTAGCAACGGAAACAGTCCGGCTCACTATTCTCTCCCCAGTGCCTGGCCCACGCCTGGTATATAGCAGTGCTCCCGTAAATAGTTGTTCAATACATTAGAGAACTATTACTTGTAAAAAAAAATCAGTAACTCAGCACCATTAGCAACAGAGATTTGAGCTCAAATAATCAGCCTTCCTTTTAGGCACTGAGGATTTCCAAATAAAGTTCTACAAGAGATCATTGGATTGGCTTGATTTGGTCTATTTAGTATGCGGCACCCCTATTGGACATTTTTTTGGGCCACCATTCAGTACGGAGCATTCCTATTGGCCACACTGACAGGTCTGATGCTTATCAAGGTGCTTCTAACCAACTTTTCCACAATGGCTTCCCAGGCTAAATTCTCTTCTCCTTTTCCACTCTTTAGTTGCCTAGAATGCCAACTTATGGTATTTGCATCTTTTATCTTTAGATAGAGGGCTTTCTTTGGCTGGAATCTATCATAGAGAAGATACAGGAGAGGAAGTAAAGGTCCTGGTTAAACGCAGCCTCCTGTCCATTCTAGCTCTGCCGCTAAGTGTGGTCTCAGACAAGTAACTGAACTTTGTGCTTCTGGGCGTCGTCATCCGTAAAATGGGCTAATAACAGTACCAGCCTCAAAGGGCTCTTGTGAGCCTTAGCTGAGTTAATACACGTAAAGAGCTTAGAACCGCAGCCTGATATACATTAAGCATTTAACAAACGATAGCTAAAAGCACTGTTCAGAGCATTTGAAGGGTCCTCATGGCATGGTGACTGGTTGATTTTCTTTCCAAAGCTGATCTAACTCAGTTTGAAATTTTGGTTGTGCCGCAAAAGTCAAATTCAGTTCTCTTGGTGAAGGAGCTTAAACTCTGCTATTTCCTGTCCTAATTATAGGCTTGTTTCGGCTGATGTAACCCTTGTTTTCCATTAATGTATTCAATGTCTGGGTTGATTATTTCTTTGGCTAGATCCTTAAACATTTTTGAATGTTTACTGAGTTCCAGGAATTCTACTGAATGCTAACATACATTATTTTATTTCATCATATTTAATCATAATTCTGATTTTGAAATAATCATTTTTAAAAATGAATCAAGCAGCGGTTACTGTGTTAAGTATCTGAGCTCATTTAACCCTTGGAAAGGCCCCATAAAGTGGATGTTATTATCACATATGAGATTGATTAACTTTTTCAAGATCACAGAGGTAGTCACTGGTAGAACAGTGATTTGAATACCAGAGCTTGTACTGTAATATTTCCAGACTTCCCATCTCCACCCTGCTTATACAATCATAATAAAAAATGTAAATAATTATTGTGCGCTATAGTAATACATAAATTTCATACTCAAAGTTATTTATGATTTGTTAGAGAGTGGGGGATTTTGACAAGCACAGGTCAGGCAGGTTATACCCAAAAGTGTGTGTGTGTGTGTTTGTGTGTGTGTGTATGTGCGCGCACGTGTGTTCTTTTTCTCACACGTGATATTTCCATGTTATATTTTTAAAATCAAAAGTTAGACTCAATTGCTGAGGGTCACAGATACATCTCCACTTTAGGCAAATTTCTTTTAAAACTATGCAGTTTTTTTGGAAAATTAGATTAAAATTTTAAGTAGAGGGTTTAGCTCTTAAAAACTACATTAAAGGAACATGTATCACTCATTTTTGGAAATTTAAATGGAAATTTAAGTAGAGGGTTTAGCTATTAAAAAACTATAGTGAAAAAATTACATAGCACTCATTTTTTGCAAATCAGATAAAAATTTAAGTAGAGGGTTTAACAAATTTTTTTCAAATTATAGTGTATTCCTGTGGGGAAAAATGAATTTTTTATAATGTAAATCATCATCTCTGTATGTCATCCACATCCCCCAGGTACATCTGATTCTTACACTTGGATTTTCTCATACTGGGTGAATCGTCTATATATCCTAAGTAAATAGATGAGTTGGGGTGGCGCTCATTGCATATTTTCTATATCCAGATATCCTCCCGGGCTCTGCAGTTACTATGGAATAAAGTTCCGAGTATATACCCTGGTAATTCAGGCCAGCCAATACACAAGTTGATTTTGCTTCTTTGTGGTTTCTAATAGCCTTCCCTTCATCCTGCACCATTTTTTTTCTGGGCAGGAAACCCAAAGGGACAGCAATCAGGAAGAGGATTCCATCCTTGCCTTCTCCCTTTCAAGGGAAGTGGATAATTCAATCAGTCCGCAAACGTTAAGGCCTCATCAGCTAGCAAGGGAAGGCGGTCCCGAAGCCAAGTGGATTCAGTGTTCATTGTTCTCTCTGTCTCTTCCTCTCTTCTTTTCTTCCTTCTAAGCTAAATCTAATGGAAGACAAATCAATCCACACCGAAAGGGGAAAAAAAAAAAAATCAGGCTTATTTTCACAAAAAATTTTGTTTTGTTTTTTTGGATCAGAAACACAGGACTTGCCAAATCAAGTTAAGTGAGTCCCAGATGTGGACTCATTTCAAATGAAAAACACACCCCCATCATCTCAGGCAGAATTCTGCTTGAGGAAACCGGTGATTGCGATTGCAATGCCCGACACAAGAGGATTTCTCCAGAGAGAGTTTGTCCCAGACTGTGGAGAGGAAGAGGAATGGGGAAGATAAAGGGCTGGCATGCTTCTCCTCCCCCCTGGGGAGAAGAGAGACAGGATTCAGGTTAATGAGGTTGGAGGGTCGATGTGAACCAATCCGAAGAGTGGAAAGCATCTTTGAATAGCGCCCAGGATGGCGAGAATTGAAGCTGCCACATGCTAAAGGCTGGGTTTATTAATGAGAAGGCACTGAATCCATATTACACAGCCTGGACACGAAACAAACAAAACCCAATGAGAAATGACAGTGACGCTCACACTTGTGGGCATTCTGGAGAATTCTTTTTCTGCGGGAGAATAGTAGATGGCAGCCGGAATGCCGGGAAACAACGTGATGTGCAAATTAATATATTTCTTTTAAAGGCTAAGAGGAGAAGAGGGCCTTTTGACAGCCTTTGATTCGGCCATTAATTTTCAAAGACTGATCAAGACACTAACCTGTCACATGGACTTTCTTCTAGTGTTGGACCAAAAGAAGAATGTTGAACCGTGTAACCAAAGACATCTCTTGATGAAAGATCCTCCTTTTAATGACAGTAGTTTGCATTTTTATCAATGTCATGCTGCACGTAGATGAAAACAGTCATTTAAATGTGTTTCTTCTGTCTTCTCCTAATAGGTTTGATTTTACATTTCTTGCCATCTGGTTTGGTGAACAGAAATATGGAAGTACTTTTACTCTCTATAAGCTTCTTACGGGGCTTAGTCGAGGATGTGGCCTTTTCCTTTTTACTAAACTGGACTCGAACCCAGATTTTACCCCCAAACAGGCCATTTGGGTACTTTGGCAAGGCTCTTGCCCTTTTTGAAGCAGAACCGTTTAACCCAGTATAATTCCATCTTATGATGAACATCTCAGCCATCTCTTCCACAGCACATGCAGTAGCCTACCTTGCTATGCATCCCCACGGCATCTTAGCAGAGTTTATTACACTAAATTGAACTGGATGAGTTAATGTAGCTTTCCAATAGTTATATTTCTTAAATTGGTCCCATAATAGCAATAATTGCTAGCATGCACTGAATGCCAGCACTCTGCTTAGAGCTTTAAATATACTTGCCCATGTAAGACTCATCTCAACCCTATGAAGTTAAGATTGAGCCCATTCTGCAGATGAGAAAACCAAGACTCTGGGTGACAGAGCTGGGATTCGAAGCAGTTTATCATTTACTAAGTTCCTTGCACTTTGCTTGCATCTTATACTGTGGGTCCAGCACTACACTTCCAACAGAGGACAGCTACTCGGGAAGGAGTGTATGCAAACTGTCAGGGAAGGTTACAAGGGGCTTTGTCATAGTAGGTACCAAGTCCATTATGACGTTGCTTGACGATGGGGTTCTGGCCTTGGGTAGAGGCACATGACATCAGAACATGAGTGTCCATGGGGTGAGGAGCACCTAAGGAGGTGGGCAAAGGACTGGAGCTCTGATATTTCTAATGAATACAATCCAATGTCCAAAATATACAGCTTTGTCATGTCCGAGATATGAACCTGTATCAGTTTCCTGTAGCTGCTGTAACAAATTACCACAAATTCGTGGCTTAAAACAATAGAAATGTATTCGCTCATAGTCTGGAGGCCAGAAGTCCAAAATCAAGGTGTCAGCTGGGCTGCATTCCCTCCAGAGGCTCTAGAGGAGAACACTTGCTGGTGTCCTCCAGCTCCTGGTGGCTGCTGGCTTCCTGGGCTCATGGCTACATAACTCTAATCTCTGCTTCATCTTCCTCTGTGTCTGTGTCTTCTTCTCTTCTGTCTCTTATAAGGACACTTGTCCTTGGGGTTAGGGCCCACCTGGGTAATCCAGGATGACTCCACCTTGAGATCTTTAACCTAATTACATCCATAAAGACTCTTTTCCCAAATAAAGTCACACTCACAGGTTCTGAGGGTTAGGATGTGGACGTATCTTTCTGGAGGGTCACCATTCAACCCACTACCACCTGTAAATCAAATATTAAATAAATAGTATCACTGAAACCCTAGACTAGTAAAGTGGAATTCTGTTGAAAAGAAGGCAAAGACCATGAATTAGAATTTATCTCCTCCCCTTAGCACTTGGCCCCATGCCTGGCACTCAGGAGGCTTCATAAATAGCTGCCTTTTGAGGCCCAGCGGAGCCCAGTAGAAATGGCATAAGCTTCGGCAAGCCCTGGTTTTTTTTTGTTTGTTTGTTTTGGTTTGGTTTGGGTTTTTTTGCGGTACGCGGGCCTCTCACTGTCGTGGCCTCTCCCGTTGCGGAGCACAGGCTCCAGACGCGCAGGCTCAGCAGCCATGGCTCACGGGCCCAGCCGCTCCGCGGCATGTGGGATCTTCCCGGACCGGGGCACGAACCCGCGTCCCCTGCGTCGGCAGGCGGACTCTCAACCACTGCGCCACCAGGGAAGCCCAAGCCCTGGTTTTAATATGGACTCTGCCATTTTCTAGTTCTGGCTTCACATAAGTCATTTTACTTCTTTGAGTTTCAGTCTTCTCCTCTGCAGAATGGGACTGATCTTACTGCCTGCCTGGCAAGGTGGATGGGGAGAGGAGCAAAGTACGCGTTATACTAGCTGCAGTCGTTGATAGGTTCATCCATGCATATCTAGGGGGCATGTATTTATTTCAAATATATTTCACAGAGCTTTATCGAGCACCTACTATGTGCTAGTCATTGCCCAAGATGGCGGGGATATAGCTGTGAAGGTCAACAGTGCCTGCTCTGATGGTGTTTGCATTCTAGTGTGGGAGAACGGACAAAGACAACGAAGAAACACAAACACATAACATGTTTTTGAAACATCAGCCCAGAGAGTGATGAGGGCTAGGAAGAAAAATGTTCAAACTTGATGCATAGTAGAAGGGGAGGGGCAAAGAGGGGTCAATTTAGACAGAGTAGTCAGGGAAGCCCTCCACAAGGTGATGGCAGCTAACCTGAATGCTGACAAGAAGCACCTCAAAGAGCAGAAAGGATGGTGTCCTAGGCAAAGGGAACAGCAAGTACAGAGGCTAGGTGACCTTGAAGATGGCTGCATTGCATTGTTGCTAATAATGATGCCCTTGTCTAACGACGTCTTTTTATTTATCGTGTTTATAAAAGCAATAGTCTCCTCTCCCAATAGAGTGGTGATTCGCAAATTTGTTCACCAAGTGTGTCTGTTTCTGTGCATTTCCTGTCCCCCGACCCCCACCCATACTTGAGTGGGGCATATGAAGGGTGGAAGAGACATGTCACTTCGGGGCAGGAGCTTTTGATTACTGATGTGGCGCCCTCCAGAGCTCTCTCACTCTAGGATGGAGACTGACAATTGTGAAGATGGTGGCTAATCCATTATCCTACCATGAGTGGCTACGGTAAGTCGAGTCAAGATTGCTGGGGTCCTGTTGATTCAAGATCCACATGTCAAGCGAGTGAAAAGAGTGAATGAGAATAATCTCTAGTTGTTTTCAGTCACTGAGATTCTGGGATTGTTTGTTACTGCAACATAATCTAACCTCCCCAGACTGATACACTCTCTTTTGTTGAATGCAACCTTACACCTTCCCACTGTAGTCCTTCCACGCCCTACTGGGTTCAGGTCACAACTGAGAACAAAACGTTGTCTCAACCCAAGCTGCCGGTTGCACAGGAAGGTTCCCACGCCTCTTTCATATGGGGATGCTGGGAACCCAGAGGAGTTGTATGGGCAGTGGCAGCTTAAATGAAACAGGACGTTACCAGGAGAAACAGCTGCCTGCCTTAGCTCCCCCAGCCTGGGCATCCCCTCACCAGGGGCATGGGCTCTGCAATTCCTCCTGCAGACTCACACTCCCTCCCCCACCTTCCTGACTCCCTTAAATACTCCCTTCATGGGCTTATGCAATCCCACTGTTGCCAACAAGCCTGAGTGCTACAGCCAGCGGGTCTGATCCCTGGGCTGCACAAGGCACTTCTGGGGTATTAGCATTATTCATCTCTGGGATGGGAGTAGATTACAAACGCATCTGGTGATGGAAACAAAATGCCAGAGTGAGCTTGGAGCGGCTACTTTCATCCTTCCAAACCAGACGTCTGCACACCAAATGCTCCCAGGAGCCAGGCACCTAACCAAAATGAGTGAAGGGGGCCAGGTGGGGCCAGCAGCAAAATGGAAAGTGTACGCCTCTTCTGAAGGGCCACCACGGCTTGCCTCCAGTGGGTCAGTGCTGCCAGATCTTCCAATTCTGTGCAGAGAACTTAGATCTCTAAATTTATATAAAATGTTTAGTTACAAGGTATTTGCAAATAATTAAAAACTATGCATACGTTGTGGTTTTCACTGGTGCTATTAACCAAATATTTCTGGAACTGCCGCTGCCCGGGAACAAGATGGACATGCACTTGCCTTGTCCCCTTGAAGCTGGGGGTGGCCATGTGACTCATTTTGGCCAACGTGTCAGCAGAGGTGACACACATCACTTCCAGGCAGAAACTATAAAAGCCAATGCAGTATTCCCCCAGATTCTTCTCATTGCCTCAGGTACAATGGAAGCACATGAAGAGATAAGCACTCTGCCTCAGTTCTTAAGTTACTGTAATAACAAACGAGCAAAGGAACCCCACTGATCCCACCGGCAGAAACACAATGAACATGTTGGAAGAGCAAAAAATAAATGTTTGTTATTTACGCTCCTAAAACGTGGGGGCTGTTTGTTACTACAGTAGAATCAAACTTATTGTGACTGATACAAACAGCATACAGATGACACAAAACAAGTCTCTGGCCATTTCTTTGATTTGCAATTTCGGACGAATTGTTTTTCTCCTCTTTTTCTCTTTCCTTGTTTCAAACATTTCCTTCATCTCTATTAATTCAGCTCCTCCAGCAAACACTTACGGAGACTTCTATAAGGGAAAACTGCTCTAACATACTATAGCAACCATACCATAGCAACAACAACAATAACTATAAAATAGTGGATGCTGTCCTTTGACAACCAGCTTATCCAGAGCAGCTCAACCTTCTTGGTCCAACAGGCAGAGGCAATGCAGACCCCAAAGTAGTCAGCCTCCAGAGTATCCCCCAACCCACCCTAACTTCTAAACCCTTCCGTGATTTCCAGGAGACTCTGATCTGTAAGAAGCATGCTTACTCTCAGACCCCAAAACAATGCTTGTGAGTTGTTTTACACAACATGGCCTCATGGCAAGCAGGTTTTCTTTGGAATTAGGCTGACTTGATTTTATTCCCTGCTTAGCTACTTATTTGCTGTGTGACTTTACGTCCCAATTTTCCGTTGAATACAGTAAAGTACACCTCCAATTTGGCAGAGTTATAAGGAGGATCAGGCGTAACATACAGCAAGCACCCAGGAGAATGGCCCATAGTTGGTGCTTAGTTAATGGCAACTTTTGGGGAGAGAGAGATATGGGCAAAGTGAAGCAAAAGGGGTATTTGGATTCACTTTAAATTAGAAGTTACGACTCTGTGTACATAGTGAGTTAAGCCTGTGGGCTCTGGAGCATGCATGGCTGCCTGGGTTCAAATCCTTTCACTCCAGCTGTGCAACTCTAAGTAAGACACTTCACTTCTCTGAGCCTCCGTTTTCTCATCTGTGAAATAGGAATGATAACAATAATATTTGAATCCTCGGGTTACTGTGACAAGTGCCAGGCACATAATAAAGATAAACTACAGATGAGACCTTATGTCCTTATTATGTAAAACTCTGACAGCAACATTTCAAGTGCAGTTTGGAAAGCGGCCAGTCTGGCCCTGGGTAAAACCTCACTTCTGCGGGTTTCTGCAGAAGCAGTGTCCGCCAGCCTGGCCCTCTGGAATCCTCCTTTTGAAACCGGCAGTTTACAATGTCCCACAAGGCTTCATTGTTTTCACCTCAGCAGGGAACACGTGTTCCTTCTGCACACACGCACTTGACTTTGACACAGGCTTTCCATCTCTGGGACTCGGGACGGCCTGGCAAGACTGCCCAAGAAACCCGATCTCCCCAACCCTCAATTCTAATCGTGCTGTTTCTTAGACTCGGTCTCACCTATAAATCATTTCTGATGACGGTTTGAGAAGAAAGACATCGCAAAGCAAATCTTACACGACGTTCTCATCAGCAATGGCGTTTAATATCTTAAATCAAATGCTGTATGGCATTGCATCGCAGGTCTCAGGCGGAATGAAGGCAGGCTATTATTTTGCGCCTTTTGTGCGCCTTTTGTGTGCTTGGGGGTCACTCACTTTAGGGAATGCCTGGCTGTTATGCTTGGAGGATTTGTTCTGGGGGGATTTAGGATGGTCGCAGGGTCCACCAGGATTCTTGGGAGACTTTTACGCAGTGAGACAGCGAACTCTGGATACCACTGTGGGGTGGTATCCAGAGCCGGTAATATGAGAAAGTTATGAGAATATAAGCCAGGCCTGATCTGGGGTTCCTCGCCATTCACCTGAGGGGCCCCTTCCCTTCCAGGGAAGTCGATATGGTGAAAATCAAACCAAAGCAACAGCAAATAAAAACAGTCCCTACCTCTCCTCTCCCCAAACCCCAGCCAGACTTGGGAAGAAATGTGAGCATCTATGCTCCAATTCACTTCCATCTGACAAGTATTTTCTGAGTATTTCAATGTGCCTTCAATGAGCCTGGACATGAACTCACAGAGGTCAATACCATTCTCCTTAGTGTGACACGATCTAATTCAGCCATCAGTGTCTGAAGCACCTACAGCACCCAGGGAGCTGGGCCAGCTGACGGTGGAGTGGCTGCCGGGTGGGGACTGTCTCGGGCTGCAGGCTTCAAAGAGTTAAAAGACACACAAATATGCAAGCGGTGAGATCAGAAGCTACTGGAGGTACCTAGAACAGTCCCTGCTCATGCATGGTTAGCAAATGAATGGTTTGACCAAAGAACCAACAATAGAACGAAGCGATCCGAATAACCCATATGTGCACGTGACAAGCGTTTGCTTTCTTCTGTCCCCCCCCGCCCCCCCGTCATTCCCCAACAGGTGCTGTAGGAAGAGGATCTGGCATAACATCTCGTCAGACTCACCCACCATGAAGGGTCATCCACATCTGCAAGAGAGACGTGTGGATGCTCCCCGATAAGACATTTGGAAGACTCGTGTTCCTGTCTGCCTCTGATTTCCTAGGAAGGAGCCATGGGAGGGACCGCTGCTTGCCCTGCATGTGTTCGCTGGGCCAGGAGGAAGGTGGTTTAATTCCTGGTCGCAGAGTGTACTCTGCCCTCCTGTTCTGACGCTGTGGCTCCTGAAAGAGAGGTCACAAGAATAAGGACAACGTTAGCTGGGCTTCTAGTAGGTGCAGACACAGAGCTTAGACCCTTGCATGCATCAGCTCTGAGTAATTCCCGTATCAGAGACGGGCTGGGAGCAGAAAATCAGGTGACGGGGGTAGAGTGTGCTCAGCACAGAGCCGGAACATATTAATGCTTAACAGATGGCGGTTTCTTTGTCATATCCTCAGTTACGTGTGTGGAAACTGAGGCTTGGAGAAGGGGAGGGAGGGAAGCAGCTATGAATGGAGACCCGGGAGATAATAGTATCCAGAACACGTGAGCTTCCCGATCATGGTAAGGAGCTTATCCTAACACTGGAGCTGGGTAACTCTGGGTAAGTTATTTCACCTCTCTGTGATTCCAACAACAACAACAACAACAATAATAATAGGTTGGATCGTATGCAAATGCCAGTTTCCTACTTTAGCAGTATTTGAATGTCAGTGATTTCATAAGCTTCAATTTAATAACAACAGCTTTCTCATAGTGCCCACGTGAGGATTGAAAAACATGTAAAAGCTGAACACAGCACCCAGTAAACTGTGATCCCTCAAGACGTGGAAGTTAGTTTAATTATCATCTCCATGGCTTTCTTGGATAAAAGAAGAAGTGAGATCTATTCAGATGGGCGTCGGAAGCAAAGGCACCGCCATACTTTCCACACCTGGACAAGCCTGTGTCAAGGGGACCCCATCTCCACCTCCAGGGGTTGGTGATACGGGATCAGCGATTTCCTCCATCCAGCCACACAGGTAAATGTTTTACCAGCTCCCCTTACAGCCCCCTTTCCACCGCAGGGCAGAGCTCTCCAAGCCCGAGCACCCTCCTTTGAACCAGAACTCTGAAACTGCTGGGGGCCCCGGGGTCCTTTCTTTTCTTCTTAGGGGACGGGGGAGCTGGGGGATGGGTCAGAGAGCAGGTGTGCGTTATAGATTCGAGCCTAAGGAGGGAGAAGGAGGCCATGTCCAGAAGTCTGTGTTAATTAGAACTTGGCTTCCCTGAAGCTGGGTGGGCTCAGACACATCTGCATCTTCATCGTTATCAGTTTCTTCGATGTATCAACAGCAGCAGCTCCATCTTTTTTTCTCATCCGCTGCTGCTACTGCTTCTTTAGTTCACTGCTCTCCTCCTCCCCTTCCTCCTCTTTCTCTTCTTCCTTTTCCTTCCCCTCCCCCTTTCCCTCGTCCTCCGCCATCTTTTTCTCCTTCTTCTTCTTCGCCATCAGACAAAGCCACTGTACTGACACAGACGTAGAGAACAAAGGTATAGACACCAAGGGGGAAAGGGGTGGGGTGGGAGGAATTGGGAGACTGGGATTGACACATATACATTATTGATACTATGTATAAAATGGCCAACAGATGGGAACATGCTGTATAGGACAGGGAACTCACCTAGTGCACTGTGGTGACCTAAATGGGACGGGAGTCCAAAAGGAAAGGGATATCTGTATGTTTATGGCTGATTCATTTTGTTGTGCAGTGGAGGCTAACACGACATTGTAAAGCAACCAGACTCAATACAAATTAATTTTTAAAAAAAAGATTCCCTTCCACATTCTGCTGCCATCTTCCCCCCAGCCCCGGGTCCTCATTCTAACTGGGGTTTGGGGTTTCTCCTCTCCCCACAACCATCATGATTCAGCAACACGCAAAGCTTCAGACCTTCCCTGATCCTGCTGTCCCTTGACCACTACCACCCCTGCATCACAAAATCCTACCTATCCTGGATCCAATGGGCTCCGTGGCATCCCCTAGATCAGGACCAATGGTAGACTAATTGCAGCCCTCAGTTAGTGGGCTCAAACCTCAAAACCTGGGGCTACGCAGGCATGGTTGTAGAGCAGACTGAACCACTGCTGGGGTCTTCAACAGGTGAGGGGGTGGGTTGAACAACAGACCCAAATGTAGCAGAAGAGAACCCTCCACTGCCCTCAGCGAGGTTCCAACAAAACCAAACCAGAGAATACCCCAGAACTTTGGGAGTGTCTACCTTGCTCACTCCCTTAATCACCAATTGCCAACAAACAACAGGGATTGGATCCCAGAAGGTCGCCACTTAATGTGGCGGCAATTAACTAGATCAGAATTAGCCCCATCTGGGCAACTCAGAGTGCCTTTCCATGGCATTTAGATGATGGTAATGATGGTGATAATGACACTGGTGATGGTGATGGAGGTGGTGATGATGGTGATGATTGGTACCACTTACTCTGTCACCCACTTGAATGGTTTATGTACCTTACTCCTTACAAACCCTATAAGGTAAGGAGGTAAGGAAGTGACGAATAACGCTGTATAGACGAGAAAACCAAGAAAATTTCCCAGATGGACAGAATTGGTAACTGGTGGAGCCGGGAAAGCTATTCAGCCCAGAAAGAATAATGGAAGAAAGTGTGAGAAACAGAGATAGAATTCTCTCCAGGGTTGAAGTTCTAGACCTTTCTTCACCTGACTTAAACCCCTGCCCTTGGGTTCTTTGAGACACCCCATTCCCATTTTTCTTAAGCTTCATTTGATTTCTATTACTTTCAATCAGACAAATGCTAGTAAATAGAGTCACTGAACTTTGTCTCCAAACAGAGTGTGTGGTGATCCTTTTAAATATGACACTGAGCCAGGGCTGGGATTAAGGTGAAACGAACGAGACATCTACCGCACACAATTTAAGGAGGCACTCACTCTCAGGGTTAGGCAGGTGAGGGGGCACTTGTACAGATCCGATAGTCAGTGTCTCCTTAAATTTTGCAACCTAAGCTCCTCACTTCGTTCATTCTAAACTCAGCCCTGCTTAAGCAACTCCCTTTCCTTTTCTGCCATGGTTTATCCAGCTATAAAATTAGGACATTGAACCCAGGATTACAAAGAGCCATCTTGGGTGTGATATTCTGATTCTGGCAAATAAATGACATACTTGTTACAAACCCCATATCCCACATCCGTGGCAGACATCACTAATCAATAATGGCTTCTTTTTTAAAATACATTTATTTTATTTATTTATTTTTGGCTGCGTTGGGTCTTTGTTGCTGTGCGTGGGCTTTCTCTAGTTGTGGCGAGCAGGGGCTACTCTTTGTTGCGGTGCGTGGGCTTCTCACTGCGGTGGCTTCTCCTGTTACAGAGCACAGACTCTAGGCACACGGGCTTCAGTAGTTGTGGCTTGCGGCTCTAGAGCGTGGGCTCAGTAGTTGTGGAGCTCAGGCTTAGCTGCTCTGTGGCATGTGGGATCTTCCCGGACCAGGGCTCGAACCCGTGTTCCCTGCATTGGCAGGCGGATTCGTAACCACTTTGCCACCAGGGAAGCCCAATAATGGCTTCTTGATGAGCCTGGACATGTCCTCAGAATCCAGCTCCACATAGAGCCATGAGGATCTACTGGTAAATATTTATAACTGGCCAATAAGAGGAAACGTCTCGAGGACAGAAACGGGGTTTTACCCACCTCTCTCTCTCTCTCCCCTCTCTCCCCAGCTCCTAAAACGCTACCTGATACAGATGAAGCTCTGCATGTATTTTCAAATTAAACTGAAACTTCACCAATGTGCATGGAGAACTACCTACACAGGCAATTACTGTTCATATGAATACCCACGCAAATATGGATGTACATCACACACACACACACACAAACACACACTTCTGTGCATAATGTATCATGGCCTACGTGTACAGCGGGGCCAGGTTAGGCTCCAAACAATGAAAAGATCATGTTCCTTCCAACTCTCATAAACTTCAAAATAATCATTTAAAATCAAAATAATTAAGAGTCTAGAAGTCCAAAAAGTTCTGGCCTTTGTCACAATAATTACCTTAACTTTTTTCAATATCAAATATCAGCATCATTAAGAACGAAGGAGGGAGTTTGGTGTCTATGATTTGCTCAAACATGCCTTGAGACTTGTGTGGGATCATGTAGCACTGAAAACAATCTCACCTATGCGTGAATGTGGACATATCCACATAGAAACATACACAGTGTTACATGTGCACATGTGCACACATGTTCACAATTACACACTTGGTCTTGCATACACACTCTCCATGCATTGTTCACATACATATATGTGACCACACACATTCTAAACACGCATGCACATGTGTCCCCTTATGTATAGGCGTGTATGCGCTTGGCAAAGCACACATACCCACAAATGCACAGGATGACATTTATATCCACCCGAATGTACAGACACAGATACCCAAGCACACCCTTTTAGGTCCCCACTTGAGTGTATTTGTACACCTATATGCACATACATACACCCACACATACACACACCCACTCGGATGCCCATATTCTCTCTCTCTCTCTCTCTCTCTCTCACACACACACACACACACAATCTGCCATCCCCCCAACATAAGACCCTCAAGGCCACTCCTCTGCGAGCCTTCACTGTCAGGGAGCCTGGCGTGAATCATCAGGGCAGCTCGACAGTGATAACAATTTCCAGAGCCAACAGAAGGGAGCTTAATTCACAGTGAAAAGCTGACAGGGCCGGCGCCTCCGCGTGCTTCGGGCCACCTCCTACTAACTCAGCCCAGCGAACGGAGGTGGCAGACTCTTGGTGCCCTCGAGCCATGTCATCTCCTAATGATGGCAACGCTTTGACAAAGCTGAGCAACACAGCCGGTAGGTGTGAAGTTGGAATTAATTTTCTTTCGGAAGGTCAAGTGCATTAATGAGCTTTTGACTGGCTCGTATTGTTCTTTTCTCCTTTTTGCAAGAGGGAAAGGGGGAAAAAAAAGGAGAAAGGGACAATTAACTGGAGCTGTTTTCTTCTTTCTCTTCTCCTCCCTTCAGAAAACTTGGCCCCTTTTCCAGAAGCCCAGTAAGTAGACCCCTGTGGGCAGACAGATGGGCTCAGACGTGGCCTATCATGGAACAGTTTATTCCCCCACTGCACTGGGAAAGTCTCAGCATTAGACCTGCCTCGAGGGACAGGGGGTAAGTAAAGAAGAACAAAATATACATCTCAGCCTTTAAGGAGTTTCAGTAGATACTAAGTTAGTAAAACAAATGGGTTTCATTGTATATGTCATTCCTGATTGATTAGTACTGGCTGCCTGGAGCTGTGTGGGGAAAGCAATGAGCAATGGAGCCTCTTCAGGCTCAATGGGCAGGAGAGTCATGATTGATTAGCAATGTCTGCCTTGGGCATAATATAAGGCAGTTGCAGCATAAGCAGAGCTATTTAAAAAAAAAAAAAAGAAATACCTAGAATTCAACAGGTTAGGGATAAATAGAAAACTCAGTAAATAAGTATATTTAAAACCTAGAAAAAAAAAAAAAAGGAAGAGTCCATAAGAAAACTTAAGGAAGAAGCTACATGTAAACAGGAATTGTAAACTCAAATGCCTTTAGGTACCAGGAATGTGACAGAATGATTCCTGTCGCCCAGATGGGGCTTCTGCTAAGCTCTAGAGTGTAATTCTCATTTAAAGAGGGGAATTGCTACTTCCTTCAACCAATCCTTGCCATGGAAGAAGGTGGGCCGGATATTAGCACACCCATCAAATTTTTTTCAAGAGAAATAAAAAACGTGGGTGATTTTTAAAGTGTGAAATTCTGTGACGTTTACTGTTGTCAGAATTTTTTTATTAAAAAAATTATTGTGTAAGCTCCCAAATACCTTGGATTTACCCAGAAAGAGGCCAGTTTGGGCCTCTGTTTTTGAGTAAAATGGAAGTATAGGAGAAAGCTCTGTTGGTGGTAATCAACATGGTCTCTCATCTGTTTTCCCCTCCAGACTTCATACCCTCTAAGGGCAGAGAGGGTGTGTGTATGTATGTGTGTGTGTGTGTGTGTGTGTGCATGCACACATGTGTGTGTCTGTGCAGACTCACGACCCTGAACCCTGCACCTGCATGCTGGCACACACTCACACTCAATAAATACATGTTAAATGAATGGATGAAAGGATCAAATCCCACCCTGACTTCTTTAAAGCCATTCGGGGTGTCCAAATGTTTCCCAGCTTATAAGGACACATCACTGTCTCTTCTTTAATCCTTAGAGATAAAGAGTATTCTCCCTTCCATGATAGGAATTCAATCTATCAGGATTCAGATTCGAGTTTTACCTCTTCCTAGCTGTGTGACTTCAGGCTAGTCACTTCACTCCTCTGAGTCCTAGTTTTCACTCTTGGAACATGGGACTAATAATAACATCTGCCTCGCAAAGCTATTGTGAGCAATAAATCAGGGGAATCTGCAATTTCTCTTGTAAACCAGGAAAAGTTTGAGAGGGAAAGGTGACACTATAAATAATTGCTCTGGAACATTGAGCATAAGTATCCTGAGTCAGCCGGCTGTCTGGTTACCCCACGCTAACTAGACTCATCCACACGAAGCACTTAGAACAGTGCCTGGCACTTAGGCCTCCATACTGATAGGTGACATCATGAGAAAACCACAGTCAAGTTTCTGCCTCACTCTCTCTTACTCCTCTGCAATGTGGAGTGATGGAAAGAGCTTGGGTTCAAGGTTCTCGGTTCTGTCACTTCACCTTTAGTTAATCACCTGCTCAGAGGAGATGGCAGCTGAGTCACACATGAAAGGGAAGTAATGCTTTGGCCAGGCAACACGTGTAGGGATAGAAAGAGAGGATTTTTGGACAAAAAAAAAAAAAAAAAGGAAGAGTTTAAACAACAGGTTAGTGTCCAGTTCATGCGCTATTGGGTGTGACCCAACTGGAAGCAGATCCTTAAGGACCACAGGTCCAAAACGTTTGTGAGTCTGAGAAATCAGGCTCGAAAGATGATGTGTGTGGGCTTTAAACACATTTGTTATCTGTTACATCATCTGTAAGAGACCTGCCAAAGGAGGATTTTGCACAAAGACACCAACATGAAAACAACAGATTTTCCTGGGAAGAATCTCAAAGACGAGTGACCCAATTACCAGATCATATTTTTTAAAGGATGTTGTAAATTCCCTTATTAAAAAAGAGGACAGGAGATAGCCACCACTACTCCCTTTTTTATTCCCATTATTGTAGAATGTCACGAGCAGAGAAGGCAAATTTTAGTAAAACAAGCCTCTAAAGAAAAGTCTCCTTTCTAATCTGGGAAAACTCAGTGGGATTTAACTGAGATAAAGTTCCAGGCTCCCATCTCAGTGACCCTCCAGCAATTGCTTTGCAAGTGTGACATTTGCTCACGTCCATCCTCCGCATTCCGTTCATCTGTTCTTGTCTCCCAAACAGGAGAGCACTGACGGGGCAGACCCGCAGCTCACTCACGAACAGAAACACCTGGGTGCTTCCCAAACCCTGTACCTTCAGAGCTGGATCCCACTGGGGACTGTGTGACTTGCTTTCTTCCAGCTCCTAGTTTTCTCAGAAAGACACCAGCCCAGGAATCTGGGAGTCACCATTCTTGCAAACTGCACCACTCCCAGAAAGACGTCTTCTTGCCCCCTTCTTAGTCATGGCTCATTTCATCTCACTCATATGGCTCACTGAGAGCAAGTGTTTGATGTGCATGTGCTAAGTTCAGGCTCTGTATTGGCCAGACTTCTGTCTCTGTATTAGACAGACACAGTCTAGGCACTGGGGATGCAGCAGTGAACATGCCAAAGCCTTGACCTGGTGGAGTGGACATTCTCAGACTAGATGTACGTCCCACATTTATCTGCTTGATGAGTTCTTCCTGTAAGAACTCAAGATCCAGCTCAACGACCTTGACTATCCCCCCAATTACCATCCTCCTTGGGAAAACAAAAAACAAAAAAACCCTCCATTCTTCTTAGCCCTTGCTTCCCTGGCCTCTTTCATACTTGCAACATTCCGCTTTGCACTACAGTAAGTAGCCAACGTGCCTACCGAGTAGTTAGAATGGGTAACTTGCTATTGAGAGGGCAGGCTCCAGGGTCTGAGAGCCTGGGTTTGAAGCCTCGTCCCTCTACTTCTATCTGTGTAAACGTGGGCAATTGACTTCGTTTCTCTGTGCCTCCAAGTGCTCATCTGTAAAATAGGAACCATAATCATGCCAACTCACAGGGTGCTGTGAGAATGAAAGGAGATAGTCGGCAAGTCATGCGTTTAGCACAACGTGTGGGGCATAGTAAAGGCTCAAAAATATCAGATATTTGTAGTCTTTTATCGAGCATATATTAGTTGACTACTGTGGCAGATATTACTATTATCATTGGTGGCTGGTGTTCCTTTAGGAGTCTATACTTCCCAGCCTCTTTGCAGTCAGGAAGAGTCCTATGATTAATTGTGACCAAAGAAATATTAAGAGAAGTGATATATGTCACTGCAAGGAAAATTCCCTCGATAATACTCCATAGTTTATCTTGCCTTGCTGCAGAAACCAATGAACTACACACAGCGATCGCCCTTCAACTTGGATCCCTGAGTGACGGCACTGGACAGGAAATGTGTGTGATAAATGAATATTTGTTAATTTAAGATACAGAGGTTAAGGGATAAGTGTATTAGTGCAGAAGAGCCTAGAACGCTTTGACTAGTACAAGTACCAACTCTGCTGCAGGCTCTGAGCCAGGCCCAGCAGTAACAGTCTTGAGCCAGAGTCATATCCATGGACCTCAAGGAGCTTGCATTTGGGGGGCTGCATATGCTTATGCTTGAATGAATGAAGAGTGACCATGGCTGCTAAGACCCAACCTTGTGGCTGCCTTTATGCCAGATACTCATCAGCCTGAAGGCAGACTTTCATTTCAATTCCAGCAGCCCAGTATATGCCTGTGGGCACCTTTTGAGGGGAATGCCAGGCTCCTGGGACAGATATACCCTAAGTGATGCATCACATGACCCTGCTCACCTGATCATAGCTGATTGGTCCATGGGCAGCCAACCAATCAGAGTCCTTCTTGGAAACTAGCAACTGGTAAGGTGAGACACAAGGCATGTCAATGGCAGCACGGTGGGGTGAAGGTCCATGAAACCTCCCCTACTGAAGACCCCAGACCTGCCCCTTTCCCTTCCTTTCTTGAATCTTTGTTGTCCAGCTATATGTTGACATCCTGAGATATCTCTATGTCATCCTAATAAATGTCTTTCTTTTATTTTTCCTAAGCTAGCCCAAATTGACTTATGTAGTTTTTGACCAAAGGACCTTGCCAGTATACTATCATGGGCACATAGTAGGACTTCAATTAATGCAATGTGATGAATAAATGATATGTGAAAGGAAAGAAGAAAGGGGAGGGAAAGAAATCAGGGAGATAGGGAAGAAGAAAGGGAGGAGGCAGAGAGAGCTCAGACACACAAATATCAAAAATGCTCCCCAGGTGATTCTGAAGAGCACCTCTAGTTAATGACCACTGGAGGCTTCAGGATCTTAAAAACCCAGGTTCCAATCTTGACATTACCCTTGCCTAGCTGTGTGACCTTAGGCTAGGAGCTTCACCTCTCTGAAACTCTATTTTTCCATTTGGCAAATGAGCTCATAAAGCCATTCTGTCTTATCATGAAGATTTTATAAGGGATGCATGGAAAGACACCTATCACAGGTCCTGGCATGTATTAACCACCAGGGAAACATGAATTCCCTTCTCTCCTCCCATCAGGAAAGAGCATTTTGCTCCCTCCCCTACTACCTCCCTTGAATCCCAGAAAAGGTAAGAGAGCTCCTCTTGAAAAGCTCTCTTTTTTTTGGCAGCCATCTTTGAACTTCTCAGCTATTATTTGGCTCTTGGAGTTCACACATCTGTGATGGATGAGCAGGGAACACAGACACCTCATTAGTGTTTGAAAGCACTGGTTGGAATTGGGAGGGAAGACAGCTCAAGGTCCGACACCTTGAACGGAGAAATAACATACGTTTCCCTAAAAATGAAGAAAGGGGGGCAGGAAAAGGGAGACACACAAATCATTGCAAGGAGTTATTTGACCTGCTTGAAAACTTTAATTGCTGGTAATGGCCAACCTGTTGGGTGGTATTTTATTAACACTAAGAGACTTTTACAGGATCTGTCTCACATTGCTCTCCAAGAGTCTCAGGAATTCATTAAATATTAAAAGGTAGTGCTCTGGATTGTTCAGTTAAACATGCCCTCCTGATGAGGTTTCCCACAAGTTAGAGACCTGGAAAAGCAAGTAGGCACAGAATGGATGTTCGCTGCCAGCCTCGGCAGGGAAGATAATAAAATAATAATAGCTGTGAATGTTTACTGGCTGTTTACTGTGTGCCAGGCACTAAACTAAGCACTTTACATGCTTTTTTAATACACTTTATAAAGAAGGTATTATTAGCATCCCTGTTTTACAGATGGGGAAATTGAGGCATAGATTTCAAAGCCAGTGTGAATGGGAAGAAATGGAGACATATTATTAGCGATGCTTTGGAATTGGGCGCATGAGGGCTCCTCCAGATCTTCTTACCAGCTGTGCGGCTTCCAGTACGTTACTAAGCCTTTCAGACCCTCAATTTCATCTTGTACAAACTGGAAATTATCCCCATCTTACAGGTGAGGAAACGGAGACCCAGGTCACAGAGCTAATAAATGGTGTGGCTAGAACTCAGTCAATGGTCTTGGATTTGATCCAATTACTTATGCTGCATGACGAAGAACTCCAGAATTTAGTTTAAAACAGCCATCTCATTTTGCACATGATTTTGTAAGTAAGTCAAGAATTTGGGAAAGGTTCAGCTGGGCAGTTCAACTAGGATCCACATGGAGTTAGCTGGGGATCCACTTGCAAGATGTCTTTTTTTCCTCCCACGCACTTATCCTTCTTTATATGGCGTCTCATCCTCCAGAGCCTCTTCATTTGGCTTGGGCTTCCTTAAAACATGGTGGTGTAGAGTCGCTGGACTCGCTATAGGGTAGTTGGTTTGCCCCCAAATGAATGTTCCAAGAGACAAGAAGCAGAAGCATCACTTGCACCATAATCTGTTGGTCAAAGCAATATCATGCCACCACTCTCTCTTGACTCAAGGAGAGGAGACATATACGCCCACCTCTCAATGGAAGGGATACCAAAGAATTTGCAGCCGTCTTTAATCTGTCTCATTGATAAATAAGAAGTCAATAAATGATAACTTTTACTCAGAAAAAAACATCTATAAAATAGAGCAGTTAATAGCCACCCACCCACCCACCCAAGGTCATTAGGAGGATCAAATTAACGAATGTAGAGTTCGATGCCAAATACTTGGCAAAGTATTTGATACAGGTGCAAAATGAGAGTATGTTCCCTCTCTTTAGCAGCTACTGAATGCCCCAAGCCAGGAAGGTAGCATTATCTCAAGTATAGGGTGCCAGATAAATTACAAGACATCCAGTTAAACTTGTGTTTCAGACAAACAATGAATAATGTTTAGGGTAAGTATGTCCCATGCAATACTGGGGACATATTTATACTAAAAAGTTAGTTGTTGTTTATCTAGAATTCAAATTTAAGTGGGCATCCTATTCTTTTATTTGCTAAATCTGGCAGTCCTACCAGCTTGTAGGTAGAAGAGCTGAGACCAAGAATTCTGATTTCAGCCTTTGGCCGCAGAGTCCACGAAGACCGAATTTGAAATTTGAATTAGGGGGCCATACACGGTTTGTCCAGGCACGGCAGCTCTCTTTCCTCCAGTCGTGCCAAAAAAAAGCAGCAGAAGGGAAAGAAAACAGAAGTCTAAAGGCTTCCCAACCTTCCAACCATCTTGATCCCATCCGCAAGGGTGGGTGTCCAGTATTTATTACATTTATCCACTCATGGAGCTCACTGTCAAGTCATGGAGCCCTGGAGAAGTGGCTTCACTCAGTTTTCTAATCTGTGAAATGGAGGTGTTAATAATAGCAGTTCAACCCAAAGGGATACTGTGAGGAATAAATGAGGCAAAATTAAAAAGTGCTTAGAGCAGTTCCTGATCCATGGTAACTGCTCGATGTTAGCTTTTATTAATATCAGTGGAGAAGCAGACATGCAGACACATCAAATGCTGTAATAACTGAACCAACAGAAATATTAGGGAAGAAGTAAGGGATGGAAGAGAGAGAGAGAGATAGTGAGGGAAGCTTTACAGAAGTTACAGCTAAGAAGGGTTGTGATAGATGAAGTGGAGTTTGCCAAACAGACAAGGAGGAAAGGCTCCAATGAAGAGGAAACAGCATCTGTAAGGAGATAAAGGAAAGAAGTAAGATGTAAAAGGAGCTCCAAGTAGCTCAGTGTCAACGGAGAGTGGAATGGAATTTGAAGTTCTAGGGGCAGAGTGATGGGAGATGAGCCCAGAGAGACAGCCCCTGACACGTTCTGGGTACCACACGGGGACATGGATTCTTCTGGGGCCCTAAAACAAGTCTCAGTAGAGGAAGGACCAATGAGCTTTGTGCGTGGACCAAGTCCAAAGCGTTGTAGTGGGGAAGATCAGAGGGAAAATTAAGATTGAGACAGAGAGACTTCTGCATTATTCCAGACGGCAAGACGCAAGTTTGAGGCAGTAGAAGTGAGGCTATGCACAAGTGAAAAGCTGAGAGAGAAATTTCTGGTGTAGAGTAGAGACCGCATTTCCAGCTTCCAGCCAGAGTGAGAAATTTGACCTACACAGTAAAACACTAGAAAAGTACATTATGCCCAAATATCTGCTTAACTCATGAGTGTGAAACTCATGCCTATAATTGAGGAAATTGGAATTTCTATAACTCTGATAAATAATTGGAGCAACCATCCCACTCTAACGCTCCTCTGACTTTCCAGTTGAGGGTGCTAGGAGCTCATCCCAAAGGAGAGCAGGAAGAGGTAGCCAAGAAAGTACTAGTCTGTAGTTGTTGTACGAGTGGTTTGAGCCCTAAAGCTAAAAAGAAAATGTTAATAACTTAACCTCTTAACCATCCTGAATCTAACAAGAGCTGCCATGTATTGAGCCATTGGTCTGTGCCAAGTATTGAGTTAAAACTTTTAAATATATTTTATTCTCTCAGCAATCCATTGAGCATTAGTAAAATCATATCCATTTTACAAATGAGAAAACTGAGGCTTTAGTTTACCACCCAATCACTAATCTAGTGAATGGGAGAGACCCAGGGACCCAGGAATGGTGACCCCCAGGCTCTGTGGTCTTAACTACCACGCCAGAATTCAACATTTCCCCAACAGCAATCCATTGTGTGTACACCATCTATACTATAATTTACTTAACAGTATTTTAAATTAAGCCTATGTTGACTTATCCTGAATAATAATGTGATAAATATCCAGAAATTCATAAACATTAAAACAGTATAAACATCCAATACGTATTATTTATACACTATTATATATTGAGCCAAGAGGTCAGCACAAAAGACTACTTTCTGTATGAATCTATTCGTATAAAGTTCAAGATCAGGCAAACTAGTCTATAGGGATAGAAATCAGAACAGTAGTTGCCTTTTGGAAACAGGGATGAGTGGACAGACAGAAAAAAATACATGAAGAAACTCTGTAGGGTAATGGCCATGGCTACATTTTGATTGGGATGTTAGTTACACGGGCATACACATTTGTCAGAACTCATCAAACTATAAATTTAAGATCTGTGCATTTTATTGGATGTAATTATACTTCAATTAGAAAAACAGAGATCTCAAATTCAGGCTTTTGACATTATCTTCAAATGAGGTTCAACATAGGCTCACATAGACACATTGCATATAATTTTATATAACCTTAAACGAGGGTGCCTTTTCTAAACATTTGCTATACATAAGGATTGGTTATTTTGTATATAGCATGATTGTTTTGTGTTGCTATTTTGTGTAAATATTTTCATGTGTTAGGTGTAAACATTTAAAATATGCTGTATTTTCTGATAAAAAGAAATGTTTTGCTAGAATAAGTTCCAGACTCTATCACTTAGAAGCTGCATAATCTTAAGTCGTTATGTGGCTTCTTTTGCTTCAGTTCCTTTATCCATAAAATGTGCTGATAACAATGAATACATCCCAGAATGGAGTCATATCCATATACAAATGTAGGGGATGGTAAAAGCAACTTTTTAGATATGAAGATATTATAGGAACATGGTTAATAATATAACAGATAAAGCACCTTCCTTATTAAAGAGCAATCTCCCCATAAAACAAAACCTGTGATCATTCGTTCATTTATCCATTCAACTAATATTCCTTGAGTGCCCAGTCTATGTCAGACACAATTGTCGGTGGTGAGTATATTGCAGGAAAAGTGATAAGGGAGGTAAATTGATTATCACGTATGGAAAACACTGAACACTTAGTCTGTACTCCATAAAGGGTGGTTACTATTGTTACTATTAATCATCAAAAACAATTATTTTCACTTCATTTTCCCTCACCCATAAATCTCTGACACTTTCCCTTAAATCTTCAATCCAAGTGCGGAATTATAACATGAGTCAGAGAGACCTTCGAAGCTCAATCAACACTTTTAACATTTATTCAACAAATACATGTTAAATCCCTACTATGTAGCAGACACTATTCTAGCTGCTGGGGGCATAGCGGTGAACAAAATAAATTTTAAAAATCCCTGCCTTTGTGGATATTACATTAGTTGAGGGAGAGAGATACTAACCAAATAAACAAACAGATATATTGATTGTTGCATGGTGATAAGTGCTATGGAGAAAAATAAAGCATGGAAAGTTCATATGGAGTGTTTGAGAGAGGGGTGCATGGCAATTTTAAACAGGATGACCAAGCAAAGGTGAAGTAGATGAGCTTTAAGTCAAAACCTTAAGGAGGTTGAAGAATTAGCCATGTAGATATTTAGGGGAAGAGCATTCTAGGCAGAGAGAACGGCAAATGCAAAGGCCGCTAGACGGGAGCATGCCTGGCATATCTGAAAACAACTTGGAGGACTTTGGGACTGGAGCAGATTTATCATCAGAGGAGAGGGGAAAGGAGATGCAGTCATAGATACCCTGGAAAACGTCCCAGGCACTGTCCTCCTAGCAGGCCATAGTTGACCACTTACTATAACACCCCACCTCCTCAACTTCTCCTCATGCTTCCCTAGGAATGGAGGCCAGCTGAATCAACTTATAACAGAAAATTGTGCAGCTTGTTTGGGTCTAGAATTGTGATTCCCAAACTGTGTTTCAAGGCTTTCTGGGATGATGCATAGAATTCACAAGGTTGCACAAGGTATTTTACATTTTTAATGGAAATAGAGATACTTAACATTTATTGGACACCATATGAAGTACATCTATCAAAGAAGTACACGGTTCTAGTATTACATTGCACTACATTCATTTTGCTCTGAGGTCTACCTCCTATGATATTAATATAGTCACTCCTTCTTTTTGATCAGCGTTGTCATGATACACCTTGCTCCATTCTTTTACTTTCAACCAATCTATCCCTTTATACTTAAAGTGAGTCTTTATCTTTATTTATTTATTTATTTATTTATATTTTTGGCTGTGTTGGGTCTTCGTTTCTGTGTGAGGACCTTCTCTAGTTGCGGCAAGCGGGGGCCGCTTTTCATTGCGGTGTGTGGTCCTCTCACTGTCGTGGCCTCTCTTGTTGCGGAGCACAGGCTCCAGACACGCATGCTCAGTAGTTGTGGCTCACGGGCCCAGTTGCTCTGTGGCATGTGGGATCTTCCCAGACCAGGGATCGAACCCGTGTCCCCTGCATTGGCAGGCAGATTCTCAACCACTGCGTCACCAGGGAAGCCCTGAGTCTTTATCTTTTAATTGATGTGTTTAGTCATTTACATTTAATGTAATAATTTATATACTAAGATTTAAGCCTGCCATTTTATTATTTGCATTTGTTTGTCCCATTTTTGACTCCTGTGTTTCCCTTTCCTATCTTCCTGCAGGACTTGAACATGTTTTTGTATTCTATTTTAATTTATCTGTAGTATTTTTTGTATAGCTCTTTGTGTTAATTTTTAGTGTTTGCTCTAGGAATTTATATGTATACATACAATATTCAATATTAATATAATATAATATGGTATAGTCTTGAATATATTATATATTATTAATATTGATAATATATTATATTTGTCTACTATATTAATATGATGTACTATGATATTACTACATCATATTCATATGTTAGATGAATATAATATTTTGTTATATATTTTCAATATTCATATAATATATTATATATATATATATATAAAAAAAACAGTCTTATGGCTTCCAGTAAACTCAGAACATAGAAATCTTACCAATTATGTCCCTTTAACTCTCTCCCTTTATAATACAGTTTTTGTAAATATTACCTCTATGTACATTGAGAACGACAGTAGACCATGTTGTAATTTTTGCTTTCAATCAATGAACACAGTTTTGAAAACTCAGAGGAAAATAATCTATTATATGTACCCAGATATTTACCATTTCTACTGCTGTTTCTTCACTGCTGATGCTCCAATTTTCTTTCTGTTATCATTTCTTTTCTATGTGATGAACTTCCTTTAGCAATTTTTTTTTAAAGCAGGTGTGCTGGTGAAAAATTTTCTTAGTCTTCCTTCATCTGAGAAAGTTTTATTTCATCTTCATTCTTGAAGGATATTTTCTCTGGATATAGAATTTACAATAGACTTTTCTTTCAGCACTTTAGAAATATGACACTTTCTTCTGGCCTCCATGATTTCTGATGAGAAATCCACTGTCATTTGAAATGTTTTCCCCCTATGTGTAATGCATCACTTCTCCCTGATTGCTTTTAATTTTTTATAAATGTCTTTAGGTTTCAGAAAATTGATTATGATTCATCTGAGTATGTGTTTCTTTAGGTTTATTCTGTATGGTAATCACTTAGCTTCTTGTATTTGTAGGTTTATGTCTTCTGCAAAATTGGGGAATTTTTTTGTCCATTATTTTCTCAAATATTTTTCAGCCCCACACTCTCCTCTCCTCTGGAAGTTTGATAAAACAAGTATTATATTTGTTATTGTTATTGTTGTTATTGTTATCTCACAGGTTTCTGAAGCTATATTCCTTTAAAAAATTTTTTTTCTAGTCTATTTTTCTTTCTGTTCAGATTGACTAGTTTCTATTGATTTATCTTCCAGTTCACTGATTCTTTCCTCTGTCATCTTCATTCTGATACTGAACCCATCCCGTGAGTTTTTTGTTTTGGCCAGTGTGTTTTTCATTTCCAAAATTTCCACTTGGTTCTTCTTTATATTTTCTATTTCTTTGCTGAGACTTTCTACTCTTCCTTTTGTTTCAAGATTATTTGTAATTGCTTGTTGTTGCATGTTTTAATGTTCACTGCTTTGAAATTCTTATCAGATAATTTCAGCATCTATCTCACCTTTGTAGTGTCATCTATTGATTGTCTCTTCTCATTTGAAAGGGATTTTTCTGGTTCTTGGTATATGTGATTTTTGTACTGTATCCTAGACATTTTGAGTAGTATGAGACTCTGGTTCCTACTTATATTTTAGCAAGCAGTCAAAAAGTTGAGGTTCAGAATATACATTCTAGTTCACTTTTGCAGGGCTCTGATTTGAATATAAATCTAGTTGTCAAAGCCTTTGCAACACCATGCTGGTATGCCACACCTATGTGCTACCTACCTAGATGCCATTCTGAAATCTGAGTGGTGTTCTCCACGATAGTTTAGTTCTTAAAGGTTTTGTGTGTGTGTGTGTTGATTCTGGTTAGTTTCATGCATGGATTACTTGAGGATACACCCAGCATTCTACATAGAGATTTTAAAAATCCCTTTCTTCAGCTCCCTTCTCTTTGTAATCCTTACTCCTCTTTACTCTTTAATTAGAAGAGGATGACGTACCACACCTTTGCTGTTATTTGGGGATAGCCAACAGGGCTTTACCTCACAGTCACCACAACATTTGATGCGTAAGGGAAGGAGTGCTTCCACATTAGTGCAGGATGGGGACGGTCAACAGGGCTTTACCCCTTCATCTCTGCAACACCTGGTGGGAAGAGGGAGGATGGGGCTGCTTTCGTGGCATTCACCTAGACTAGAGCAGGTATAGTCGAAAGAGATCTGTCCTGCAGGGCTGTCTTCTCCCCAGTCTGTCAACTCAGAGGAGCAGGATTTTTATTCTGGGGGGCGATGTTTGTCTGTACCCATTGGTATTTCTGGGTTGTAAGCTATTCTAATGCCCAGCAGTGAATATATAGAAGGCTAAGGTTTCTAGACAGTCCTCTTTTTTTCCTCTACCTTTTAGAGTCTTCAATAGTGGCTTTATGTACATTTTCCAGGGATTTTAGTTATAATTAGCAGGAGGAAAAGAGTAGGATGAGCTTAACTCATGTTGTCTCACTATTTTAATTTCAACAATTCCATGTCTTTGAGAGGCTGGGTTTTCGAGACTGTGTTTAAAAAAAAAAAAAAGCAAGTATCTCACAAAAATCAATGTGGAAGATGAAATGAAAGTGGCAGTGATCAATCTGATTCCAAGCCTTGAGAAATCATGCAGGGTCCAACAGGCACACATATACCATTAGTAAGTAACTGGGCTCACTTAAGTATGAAAGAATACTTTTTTCTTTTATTTTACGTGTCTTAGTTTTTCATATGGTACTAACTTGTTAGGGCATAAATACTAATTTTTTGAAGCTAATGACTTCCTAAACAGAGTTGTTAAGGGCATAATGAAAAAATTACTAAGATACTAAACTCACCATGAACCGAGAAAGTTTGGGAGCATACAGTCTAGAAAAAAAATAAGGCCTATTCAAACCCAGAAGCGAACGATGAATTAACCCAGAGAGAATTTGGAGGGCAAACACGACTTTGCACTTCTCTGGAGTATAAGGGGGAAAAGAAACACAAAAACACAAAACAAAGCCAGTGTGCTGGTCCATTAAAAAAAAAAAAAAATTGCTTTGAGCTTTGTTAATGCAAAGCTCTTTATCTGAGGAGCTCAAAGAGCTTTATTACAGGTAAATATCCTTGTCTCCAGCTGCTAATAGGGGAGGCCAGGCCCATGGAGATTAGGGGAGAATGCCTATTTAAGGTCACATAACAGTCAGTGACAAAGTGGAGACTCACAGAGTGGTCTGTAATGGGATTTGTCTGCTGTCTATTGTATCAGCCTAAAATGCTGGGTGTGTGAGGGCTGGGTTCCAATGCAGAAGCTTGCAGGAGATTGGGCATCTTAGAACTGCAGAGTGCTACTGCAGAAGGGACTTTGGGGGTCGCTGTGTGGGTCCCCCTTTGTTTGCCAGACCCCACACTGAGGCCCTGAGAGGGCAAGCGATTTGCCCAGGTCTGCACAGCCTATTTGTGGCAGAGCCAGATACAGAATGCAGGACTCCTAACATCTACCTAATTCTCTCCTGGAATTTTCCTGGCTCTCAAGCCAATTGCCTAGGAAAACCTATTAAGGAAATTCAATTTCTCTAAAGCTGGCTCAGTGGAACTTGAGTTGGATCAAAGCTGGTGTCGATTTGGAAGAAATTAGAAAGGAGCAGTAAAGCACACAGACGGGGTCAGAACCCTGGTTCTGTGGACGACCAGTGTGGGACCAGGGGCAAGTGACCTTCAGTCTCTGTACCTCTGTGATCTATAAGAAATACCAAGGGGTCTGGACCTACTGAGTCCTAAAACGCTCTAGCTTTAGCAAAATCCACTTATTGATTGTATGATATCCAGACCTCGGTTTTCCGTTCTGCAAAATG
Source organism: Kogia breviceps (assembly GCF_026419965.1). Classification (NCBI taxonomy): domain Eukaryota; kingdom Metazoa; phylum Chordata; class Mammalia; order Artiodactyla; family Physeteridae; genus Kogia; species Kogia breviceps. The sequence goes on along the minus strand of NC_081324.1, from coordinate 76,720,146 downwards.
GGGACACTGTTAGTGCCCGTCTCACGGAGTTGTGGTAAGCTGCCCTGTGCCTGCATGTAACGTGCTTATCTTAGAGACTCATGGCTGGAATTAGTCAGTGTTGGCTATTTTCATACTCAAGGTAGCCACAGGAGAAGTTTGCTCAGGCATTCCACTTTGAAATATTTGGGCTTGATCTACCCATTTTCTATAATTTACCATTCATTTATAATTTCTTCTCAATTCACCCCAATGGTCAAGCTTTGGAGCCAACTGGGCTTGCCAGATAAACTACAGAATATCCAGCTAAATTTGAATTTTAGTAACTAAAACATTAATTTATTTAGTATAAGTGTACCCCCAATATTACAAGAGCTATACTTACACTGAAATTTTAGTCATCATTTCTCTGCATTTACATTTACCTAGCATCTTGTATTTTTATTTGTGAAATCTTTAAATCCTAGCACTGAGCCAGATTTGTATCTCCAATTTTGGATCTGGAAAAATGTTTGGCCCATCTTTCATGCTCCACCTGAAGACTTAAGGCAGTTAGGATTTCATTTGTGGCTCTGAATTTTCTCAGAGTGTAGTGAAAATGGGGGCGGCTACATCCCCTCACAATAGTTCAGCCATCCTGTAGTTCAGTTTCCCAAAATTTACCAGGACGTTGGATTAGAATAAAAGAAGGAAGGCAATTTATAACATAAATGATGATTGGGGTTTCTAGGCATGATGTTTGAGCCTAGTTCCAGAAACTCCTGGGAAGAGAACCCAGATACAGAGCATCAAAAATGTGATGCCAGAACTCCCTGAAATTATAAGGACGTTAAGATTCATACAGATAAGACAGATGGAGAGAAGATCTGTAGATGTTTAAATTCCAAGGGATGCAGCTAAGTAGCTAGTAGGCAGGTCTGGAAGGCATGCTGGCTTGCAAAGTAAGGATGCTGAAACCTTTCTACATCAATATATTGTTCTGTCAAGTGGGGTAATAATACCTGCACATTTCATCCTTATCTCCCCACTTCTCTACTTAACCTTTGAAAAATAAGTCTCTAGGCTCGGAGTTAAAATGACTGTTTTCTGGTTCTGGAAAACCGTAGACATGTGATAACTTTAGCTGCCATTAGACCTGGGTTATCCACCCATTGAGAAGTTTCTGGGAAAAATCACTTATTCCGCATGCAAGTCTAGAGCCTGGTTGTACTTGCCCATCTCTTACCATCCTTCAAACAATCATTTTAGAGAAGATGAGGCTAAGAATCTGAGAGGAGCTGCAAGATACTTGAGGGCAGACAGGATTAAACCCAAGTTGCACGTGGGAAAATAGAGAGGCAGAGAGTGTAAGTGGAATAATCTCCTCACTGAGCCTCAGTTTTCTCATCCATAGAATGGGGCTATAACACTATGCCTTTTGCAGGATTATTCTCAGCAATCAGATGAGAGATGACATATCTAGCTCTTAATGCAATGCTTAACTGATTTCATTGCCATAACTAGTGTATATGTGTAAATAAATATTGTAACTTTCTCAGATCCATTTGAGAACTAACCATTAAAGAATTTGTCAAATAAAATAGTAAAAACTGAAACTCTATTGTTTCAGTATATTTCAGGATATACTAGTATATTCAGAAATATACTATTTCTTGGGCTTCCCTGGTGGCGCAGTGGTTGAGAGTCCGCCTGCCAATGCAGGCGACACGGGTTCGTGCCCCGGTCCGGGAAGATCCCACATGCCGCGGAGCAGCTGGGCCCGTGAGCCATGGCCGCTGAGCCTGCGCGTCCGGAGCCTGTGCTCCGCAACGGGAGAGGCCACAGCAGTGAGAGGCCCGCGTACCGCCAAAAAAAAAAAAAGAGGTATACTATTTCTTATATCAAGGTACTAGGTATCTATTTGTAGATAGATAGATAAGGATGTATATACATAGATTTGCATATATACATGATATTGCCATTTGTCCTCTTAAATACACAATTTAGTAAGTATATTAAATCCATATATGTTGAAACACATGGAATAGATTAGTGCATTAAACAGATTAAACAAAAGGAAGCAGGCAGATGAACTCCAAGTTCATTTCCTTAGCTTCTCTGGTTCTCACGTGGCTACAGAACTGCATTTGGGCATTAAATATTTGTATTTACTGAGCTTCAATGCTTCTCACCTCCCTTCCTTTCTCCCTGCCATCAGTTTCCACCCTTGCTTCTCCTTTCTTGGCAGTCGGAGGCCTCTTTCCCAGCTTGACCCCTGGGGGTTTTCCAGAACCTTTTTACTTAAACATATATTGACATAGGCCTTACTTCCCTGGGTGAATTATGCTACAGGCAGCAATCTCCAAGTCATAAATTAGCCCACAACCCCATGCAACTGTCTGCTAATGATGTGGATGGTGAAACTGTGTCTTCACAGAACTGGACAGACAAGAGTCCTCTAAATTTTGTTGCCTGACAGCTCCCTCTCTCCTCCTCACCTGGCTGGCTTTTCTGTGCCTCTCTGTCTGGTTTCGCCTTTATCTTCCCTGATGGATTCATGCCAAAGATAAAAGGATTCCATCAGGGTCCAGGAAGACAGGGAAAGGGAAGGGGTTTGACAACAGCACCCAACACATAAGAAGTGTTCTGTACCTATTTGTTGAGTGAACTGATGCAGGTAAAGAGCGGGGCATGACGCCTGCTTTGATGTTTATTATTCTCATTATTCTGGCAGCTCCTTAGGCCAAGCCAGACTCTTATCCATCCTGGTTTCTCTAGGGTCTATGACAGTGCCTGTCATTCCAAATGCAATTAGTCCACTGGGCAATGGATGGATGCTGGGTGCATTCTGGGGATGAGAGTTTCTTCCTTCTATGGACCACTTTTTCTTTCTTCATCAGTGTGTTTGCCTTGTAACCTTCTCTTGAGCTGCGTAGGTGTGCTGAGTGGGGCTCAGATACATGTACTGGCTCCATGAATATTCAAGTCCCCGTCCTCTCCTCTCTCCTTTGAAATTTAAAGGAATTCCTTTATATCTGTGTTATCTTCTCCTTCTAGGAAGTCAAGGGAGAGAATCCTTGAATATGGCTTTGACGTGATGAATTCTGTGAACTATTAATTAGCATCACACAAATATCTGAGATTAGTCAGCCACCAAAAAGCTAGTTTTCTTGCTCTCCTTCTTCTTGGAATTTCAAGGGAGCCCCATATGCCTATAGATTTGGAAGCTCCCAAACTACAGATCAACACAACTTTCCACGTAAAAGAATGATAATCATACCAGAGACACACATTCATGGCATCTGTAGTTAACAGAACCCTCTCCTTTCTCTTAGCTTGGCTGTGCCTCCTAATCAAGGTGGTGTGTTGGCAGGATAGGGCTATGTGTCAGCGCTATTTCATTTGTCAGAGGAGAAAACTGAGGCCCGAGTATATAAAGTGCTTCCTCTCTTGAGAGTGTCGTTCCTGCGGCAGGATGAGAAGAGGCAGGAAATCACATTGTAATAGGGGTTACAATGTGACTGTGTGTCAACACACATGTGTCGAGCATTCCACATTCATGAACTCCTGTAATCCTCCCAACAGTATAAGATGTGGGCTAGACGTTAGCAACAGAGAACCGGAGGGTCGGAGTGATGACGTAATTGACTGAAGGGGGAAGAAACGGCCACAGCATGGATTTCAACTCAGATTTGCCTAACTCTAGAGTAGGCTACATAGCCACTACCCTGTTCTGAGTGGCAGTGGTTGTTGCTTTTTTTTTTGGCGGTACGCGGGCCTCTCACTGTTGTGGCCTCTCCCGTCGCGGAGCGCAGGCTCCGGACGCGCAGGCTCAGCGGCCATGGCTTACGGGCCCAGCTGCTCCGCGGCACGTGGGATCTTCCCGGACCGGGGCACGAACCCGCGTCCCCTGCATCGGCAGGCGGACTCCCAACCACTGCGCCACCAGGGAAGCCCGCAAATGGTTGTTTTTTAAAAGGTCTTAACTTGAATCCATGGACCCTCAGGGAAACCAGCGACTGCTTCAGGGGGCTTGTGAGCCCTTTGAAATTGCATTCACCAATGTCCCTGCCTGCATGTAATTTTCTGGAAAGAGTTCATAGCTCTCAATAGATTATCAAGGGGGTGCATGATACCCCAGTTGTGAGCCATAGGCTACGGCAGAAACAGAATTGGAACGCGGGTATTAGGAAGCATCGAACAACATCAGAACCATCCAGGTGGTGAAACCAATTCACACTCTACCACCAGATACATGGTTCTTTTCGTTTTTGAAATCTGGTCTTTAACTCCTGACCATTTTCTTTAGACAAAACTGAATAAGTAAAGGAGGCATTGCAAGCTGTAAATATCATAGGAAGCAAGAAGCAAAGTCAGTGGGGCCCAGCATTCCTCAGGCCTGGAAGAGCAGGAGTCGCCCAGCTTGCCCCAGGATCAAAGAGACGAAGCGAAGCCTTCATCACCCGGCTTCCACATCAGCGCTGTTTAGGGCAGGGAGATGTCAAGGGAGAAGGCTTTCTTTGAAGTGTCAAGATAAGAACGTCTCCACCTCCCTTGAGTGTGAAAGTGATTTCTCCAGGAGCCGCGGGAGGGTGTGAGACATTTGGCTGTCTGTACAGAGCCGGGAGGGACTTATCGGCAGAGGCAGACACCTCCGTGGCTCCAGGCTGTGTCTGGACCCAGTCAAAGACCTCCAGTGAGCATCGGTCCTTAAAAATATATGAAATGCTGAGCGGCCCTGCCATGTTTCCAATGGTATCCCATCTAGGGTGGTGTCTACCCTGGCTTTAGCGTTAAACGGTTAAGTGGATAGAGTCTTGCACTTGTGTGGACTAGTTAGACCTCGCCCCTTCTGCTGGGTGAGCTTGGGCAAGTTACTTACCCTCTCTGAACCTCTGTTTCAATAGGATGTATAATAACAGCCCCTATATCTAGAGTTACTTGGAGAATGAAGTGAGATTATACAAACTAACCGTTTCCTTCCCATGATGTTCGGTACCTAAGCACAGTTTTTAAATGTTAGCTGATATTTTTCCTTACCGTCTGTCTCAATACATCTGGTCCAGGTGGGCTTTAGAGTCAAAACATCTGATTATGTGATATTCTTCTGAGGTGAAGAATGAGATCTCACTTATCTTCCTGCTCCAACATGGTTGGCATGATGTGTTGATAAGAACAGCCAAGAGCAGATTGCCAGCATTTCAATCCTAGCTTTACCATATTGGGAAGTTACGTACCTTCCCTGTGCCCCAGTTTCCTCATCTGTGAAATGGGGGCATTTTACAGATGTGTGTTATTAGAGTTGTGTGAGCTGTCATATTAGCAATTAGAACAATGCTGGGCACATAGGAAGTGTTCAATAAATATTAGTTTTAATTTCTGCTTCCTCCCTCCACCAACTCTCATAGACACCAATAACTACCTATTAAATGAAATGTATTGGAAAGCTGAAGTGTTCCCAGCATTGGGTTGTAGGATTAGAAGCGTCCATTGGCCTTGCCCCTAAGATGCTTACATTTTAATTAAGGAATGAATACATATTCATGCAGTCACTCGTTCTGTCAGGAAATTTGAGGGCCAAAATAGAGGCTGGGCAGTTATTCCCTCTATTAAGGGAAAGCTCTGATGTGCCAACTTTGGCCTTCATGGGGATTCTTGGAATATCCTGGGACACAGTGACTGACCTTTTTTTTTAAAGCCTGCTGATATTTTCAAATCCTCTAGGTTTCAGTTTAAATGCCACTTCTTCTTGGAAGACATCCCCAATCCTATATGAAGTTAGGTCCCCTATCGTATGCCCCCAAATACCCCACTTCTTCTATCATGTTTTGAATGGTTGGTTTAACGTTTGACTTCAACATTCTTCAATTCCTTGAGGGTAAGCTCCATGTATGCCTTTCTTCTGCTGTATCCCCAACATCTCATGCACTCCCTGGTATATACAAGTACTCAAAAATATATTTGTGGAAGGGTGAATAAAAGAGGGAATGTCTGGATGTGGAGTTCGCCTCTTGGAAGGTATAATTAATGTTCTTAGGTCATCCCAAGGGTAAATGATACCTCCACCTTGCAGAATTTAGTAACAGTGAGTTCTCAAAATTTTAGAGCTTTGTAAGACCCTCTGAGACAGCTAGTCCAGTCTCTTTATTTTTTCACTGGAGCCTGGAGAGATAAAGCCATTCATCCAACTGTACTTAATGGGCAGAACTGGGACAAGAATTCAGATCTTTTAACTCCCAGAATCCTTTGCAAGAAAAAAAAAAGAGTAAGTTGAATTCTCTCATTAAACTGTGATATTCATTTAGCATGGAATAATTAGGACTCCCCCACTGGAGATGGGGGACATTGAGGCATTTCATTGAGCAAAGTAGGTTTCTCATTAAAGGCAGACATTGGGGGATAGTAAGAAAAACGTTCCAACATGGGCTGAAGAAAACTCGGGCTCAAATCCTGTATATTTTAGGATATCCATAATGCCTTCGTTTTTAAGTGGGTGCAGTGATGTTTCTTATGGAAACTTTGTATGTTAAATGAAATGATGCATGTATTGTATAATAAAGAATTTGACAGACCTTTGTCCGTGGGCTGGAGACTCTAAATCTTCGGAATTTCCTGAATTATAGGGGTGTCCTTGTTATTCATGAGCCCCCTAAATCATACCTGAGTTTATGCTAAGAGTTGAGATGACTCAGGATAGGGACTGGTCCACCAGAAAGACCATTAGAGGGGTGGGCTTAGAGCCAGCCCAACCTGAGGGAAGAGGAGGAGGGCGGTCGGAGAATGAGTTCAAACACATGTCCAGGGATTGACTCAATCGTGCCTATGTAATGAAATCCCAATAAATACTCTAGGCACCGAAGCTTGGTGGAATGTCCTGTTTGTCGAACACATCGGTGTGCTGGGAGAGTGATACATCCTGAGTCCATGAGGAAAGGGCATGAAAATTCTGCATTCGGAACCTTCCCGGATCTCACTCCGTGTGTCTTTTCATTTGGTTGGTCCTGGTTTGTATCCTTTACGATAAAGCTGTAATCACGAGTATAGCACTGTCCTGAGTTCCTTGAATCAGTCCAGTGACTTATCCAACCTGAGGAAATCATGGGACCCCTGAGTTTAAAAACCAGATGGTCAAACGTATGGGTGGCCTGGGGACCCCTGAGCTTGTGACTGGCATCTGAAACAAGGGCAGTCTTGTTGGGGGCTGTACCCTTATCCTGTAGGGTCTGCACTAATTCTACATGATTAACATCAGAATTGCATCAGTACAAGAGCGTATGAAGTGCCCGTGATAGACTGAACACAGTGGTCTGGTCTCTGCAAGCTCGCTTCCTTATTCCCCTTCCTCGGAGGTCCCAGAACCCCTCCCTCTTCTCTATTGGCAACCCATCACCATACTAGTGGACACATAACTGAAACCAAATTATCCAAATGCTTCCAGGACTTTTCTCTAGGAGCTGGAGAGGGTGAAATGTGGGTTTCCATCACGTGGAGGGAGTCTGTCTGAGATTTGGAGAGACAGTGCCTGATGAATCCATAAGACCTGGATCACGTAGTGCTTTGGGGAGTTCCTAGTTACATGAGCCAATAAATACACTCCTACCATTATTATTATTATTATTATTTTTGGCTAAGAATAATTTGAATTGGACTTCGGGCACTTACAAACAGGATTCCTGATTAATCTAGTGCCTGATATCATGACCTATATACAGTAAATAGTCACTGACGGTAGCTACATTCTAAAACAGGAAGAGTCAGCGTGAAATTCCCAATTTTCCTTTTTACGTGTGGTCCACAACCCCTCCCCACCCACCCCCACCCACCCTGGGCCCTTTTGTGAATAATAATGTAGACGGCCACGGACCCTTTCCTCTTTGTCTATTGAGAAGTGGGGTCCAAGACCTCTACCCTGGAACCTATGCTGGCCTTACTGGTTTGTATGACTGATAGAATGTGGTTTAAAAGTGCTGGCACTTCTTAGACTTGACCATAAGAAGCCTTGATCTTCCACCCAGCCCACTGTTGTGTAAGAAGTCAGGCTACCCTGAGATTTCTGTGTGGAGAGACCACATGGGAAACCTTGAGATTATACAAGAAGACAGCAATGGCCAGTCAGCCCCCAGACAATTCAGTCACCCCAATGGAGACCCCAAGCAACGTGTGAAACAAAGATGAGTCATGCCCACGGAATCCTGCCCCCCAAACAGGCTCATAGGCAGCCTCACATGCCCCTGAGTTTTAGGGTGGTTGGTTATGCAGTAATAGATAAATGGAACAGGTAGTAACAGCACTAAAATGCCAGGTACTTAAGAGGCACCTTCTCAATGATTCATCAAAGCAACCCGAGGACGTATGTATTATTACCGTCCCCATTGTAGGGATGAGGAAACTGAGGATCCGCAAGATGAAGTCACATGTACAAAGTCACACAACTAGGATGTAATAGAAACAGGACTTCAACCTCCCGGATTCCAGAGCCCAATCTCTTAACCATTACATCCTATTGCTCCTTGGCTGTGCTGCGAAAAGCATTAACATGGCCCACTTCTGGCATTTGGCCAATCCACAGAGATACTGCCTCAAAACAGGGCCCTGGCAAGACCCAGCATACCCCGAACGGGAGTGTTTCTTCATAACCTTGTGGACAATGTTCGGAGAAACGAACTAGCAATGGTGCAGAACCCTCTGGAAAACCAGGAAGATGCTATCTACTCCACTTACACCTGCAAGGTTACAAGAACTTGGTGAAGCTGCAGGAGAGCTATGAGAAGAAATGGGGCTTTTCTTAGAGAAAAGCAGCCACTGAAAACCTGCCACCTGGAGAGGAGGGAGCCATAGAATGAAGTGCACCCACCTCTCTCTCCTCCCTCCCTCCACCTCTCCAGCTGGTGCCTCCCATTGGCTAAACCCAAGTGGAAGCCAGAGGGCAAAGGGTCCATTGAGGCAGCCCACGCAGGTTAGTTTCTTGGGCACAGAGAAGTGGGGAGAAGGAACAGATCAGACCCGGGCAACAGCACAGCCCTATCCATGTGTTCCTTATTTCCCACACTCGGTGGAAAGGAGCCCTTGCAAAAGTCTGATGAAAATGCATGAGATATACTGTCCTCCTGGGGTTTCTGGAGTAACTAAACCCCAAGCTCCACTCCATGGGCTTCTGTCACCTTCCCAGAGCTCATTTCCAAAAGGAAATAACACCTGCCCTAAATCTCCGCCTGCCACAGCTACCTCTCTGAACCTCCATCTGCCAGGGGCTGACAGGAAGTCACAGAAGCGTACTGACTTCTCAAGGGAAAGATCAGCGAAGTGAAGGCAGAATTCCTCCACACACAGGATGAAAACCCTTGTGTGGGAAGGCAAATGAGGTAAGGTGGAAAGGGGGTAGGGAGGGTGGGATAAAACCTTGCAGCCCCAGCCTTTTCCAAGAACAGGAAATGATCTAAAGAATGTTCTCTATAGCGAACACAGTCAACAGTCAACTAAAGAACTTCTGGGCTTTGCCTTTGCCTTCATTATATGCTTTTTGATTTCCTGGACCAGCAGACTGCTATTAATTAGTAGTTGTTCAGGTTAATCCAGCTTTTCATTCATGGACTTATTTTCTCCCGCTAAGAGTTTAAGTTCGAAATGTCACTAACAACCTAGATAATTTAGTGTCCAAACCCTCAATGGTCAGGGAATTATAACTAATGAATAATATGTTCAACCAATTTAATTCTAGAAGCGGCTCATTAACATATCAAAAGACTTTAAAATGTGCACCCTCTTTGACCCTAAAATTTCCTGTCTAACAAATGCGGGATTTTTTTTTTTTTTTGGCCCTAAAGAAATAATTATGGATGTGCACAGATACTCAGTTAAAAAGGTTTAGGTCAGAAAAGACTGGGGACAATGAGTAGTTAACAAAAAAAAAATAATAATGACAACAGTAATAATAACAATAACAAATATCGTGTTAACAAATGGTTGCCATGTGCCCAGTTACCATTTTAAGTGTTCGCTCTATGTTAGCTCATTTCACCCCCCACAACAAACCTATGAGGTTGGTACTATCTTATGTGGCCCATTTTAGAGCTAACAAAACTGAGGCCCAGAAAGGTTAAGCAACCATCCAAAGTTACACAGCATGTGACTATGGAACTATAAAAGGGGAAACATGGAGGCCTACAGACCATTTGAAAAGTTATTTAAACAGCTAATCAACTGTTAAACTGTTATATGCTTTCTATCCTCTGGTCTGGACAAATAAGTTTTCATGATGACCTGGGAGGTCAACTCAGTGTTGAACCCTCACACTCCCTGGAGTTCTGTGCCTGGATATGGTGGCAGAAGGTAAGCCATCCCACAGCCAACAGTTACTCAGTTTCTCTTCCCACCCCCTGCTCCGTCACACAAAATTAAGGGCCGCATACAGACATGTGCAGCGATGACGCCAGCCATGACATCCAAGCTCCACCGAGACCCCTCCATCTAAACAGGGCCCCCCGACACCTCTTAGGTCTAGGGGTACACACACTGGAAACACAGTTCTTCCCCAGGAAGATGCCAACACAGGCCCTAGAAGCAGATTTGGGGCTGTGACAGTAGGAATTTCCAGAGTCTCAGGTATCTGAGGTGTGGTTCAGAAGGGAACATGGGTTCTGAAAAAGTATATCTTCTCACTCCACAGACTCGTCACTCCATGGGAAGAGACGGGGTAGGAGGAGGGCCAGAGCCGAATCCTCTCAAGTATGGGTCCAGAGTATAGATTTCTTTTCTTTTCTTTTTTTAAGTTGAAGTATAGTTGATTTACAGTGTTGTGCTACTTGGAGGTGTACAGCAAAGTGATTCTGTTTTATATATATACTTATACACACACACACACACACACACACACACACACACACACACACACATATATATACACACATAACAGATTATTTTCCACTACAGGTTATTACAAGCTATTGAATACAATTCCCTGTGCTATACATTAAATCCTTGTTGCTTTTCTATTTTATATTTAGTAGTTTGTATCTGTTAATCCCATACTCCTAATGAGATTTGGTTATTAAATAACCAAAAGTTTGTGTTCTATATCTGTGAGTCTGTTTCTGTTTTGTATATAGATTCATTTGTATTTTTTTATATTCCACATGTAAGTTATATCATATGATATTTGTCCAAGTATGGATTTCTTTTACTCAAGTGTAACAATGATATTAGAGCCAGCATTTAGATCCAGGGACCTTGGCTCCAGAGCCTGTCCACTTAACTAAAGTACCCCTCAAAATGAGATTCTCTTAATAAATTATGGTACAGCTATAAAATAAAATACCATTCTGCCATTAAAAAGTGTATATATAGCTATGAAAAGATAATCCAAAAAGTCTTACAGGTGGTGAGGAAACAAGATGTAAAATTATAAATATATTATGATACTTTTGTGGAAAAAATTATGGTTCCATACATAGGAAAAAATGTAAAAAGGATACACAAAAATGTTAATATTATATTGTGGCAATGGTGACATTTGGGGTGATTTTATTTTTGTTCTCTTTCCTTAGCTATATTTTCTGTGTTTCCCATAATAACATGAATTGCTTAATTTTTAGAGAGCACAAAGTACAATAAAGGTTATATTTTGAAAAGTACAGTTTGTGCTTCACCAGATTACAAGAGACCATATTGGACCTTGTAGAAAACACCAAGTGAGAGACATAACGGAGTACGGTGAGGTGGAAACACACTTCCTGTGCACACAGGAAAACTACATTTCCCAGATTACCTTGCAGCTAGATTGGCGCCACATGACTCAGTTTTAGCCAATGGAAAGTGAGCAGAAGCCTTAGAAGCTATTTGCACACCTAGACCATAAAAATATCCCATGTGGCTCTCTAGTCATCTCTTCTTCTGTTAGGATCTCAGAAGCCATGTGAAGGCATACCTACAAAATGGTGGGAAACTGCCCAATTTGTATCATTATTGGATAAGCAGGATGACCAACACCCCAGTCTGCCTGGGACTCGAGGAGTTCTGAGTGTCAGGATTTTCAGTTCTGAAAACCCACAGCTCTGGGGAAACCTGGAACACGTTAAATGGGCAAGAAATAAACTTGTATTCTGATAAGCCTCAGAGACCTTTTGGTTAACCTGGTACAGCAACAGAGCATAGCCTCTCCAAACTACTGAAAAATTCCGTACATAAAGGCCAAATGTCCAGCCTAATGCTTAGCACCCTATGTACCCTTTCGACTTTTGATAGTTCCCTTTAACTTTCTGGACAACTGTTCTGTGACCCATACAAAAGAGATGACAATAAAGCCTACTCTATGGTGTCATTGTGAGAATTGAATGAAATGCAATTCTGAAATTGTGAAAAATCTTTGTAGCTATAAATCACTGTGCAAATGTGAGCTTTATAATTATTAAGACAGTTCAGTGGGCGATAACAGACTTCAGCATTTCCATAATGTGTCAATCTCAATGTCCAGGACACAGTCCAAAATGCCTCAAAAGACAAAGCAGTTTGACCTGAAACAAGCCTTCAGCCATTCATTTGTTTTGCAAATATCTACTGGCTCCTCCTACGTGCCAAGCATGCTAGATGCCAGGAATGCAATTATGGACCCAGATCTGTTCACTCATCAAACAGATATTTGCTGGGATCTTACTGCATGTTAGATGCTCTGCTGGACGGGTATACAAGCATACCTTGTTTTACTGCACTTTGCAGATACTGCGTTGTTTTACAAATGGAAGGTTTGTAGCCACCCTGCATTAAGCAAGTCTATTGGCACCATTTTCCAAAAGCCTTTGCTCACTTCATGTCTCTGTGTCATATTTTGCTAAGTCTCACAATATTTCAAGCTTTTTCATTCTTATTATATTTTTTATGGTGATCTGTGATGTTTTGACGTTACTACTGCAAAAAGCTTACGACTTGATGAAGGCTCCGATGATGGTTTGCAGTTTTTAGCAATAAAGGGTTTTTTTAATAGGGACATTGTTTTTTCAAACATAATTCTATTGCACACTTAGTAGACTAGAGTTTAGTGTAAATATAAGTTTTATATGCACTGGGAAACCAAAAAGTTCTTGTGACTTGCTTTGCTGTGGTACTCTGGAACCGAACCCACAGGATCTCTGAGATCTGCCTGCATAGCGATTAAACGTGAGGGTAGGCAGCTTAGCCTCATGGAGCTTTGATTTTTCCAGGAGAGGCAGCTATTGAACCAATAATTACATAATTAATTCATTAATACCGATTGGGATGCACGTTGTGAAGAAGTTCAGGACAGGGAATGATCTTGAAGCCTGTTCAGCCAAAATCCCCAGGGAGCCTGAAGACTTGTTCCATCTTGTTAGCGCTTGAATTGAGACAATTGCGCTGAACACATTTTGGCCTTTCACTCCTTAGTAGTCATCCAAAGGCCCTGGAGCTTTTACATTTGTGCCTTTCACACATTCCTTTGTATTAAGATTTTTTTTTTCTTAAAGAAGAAAAACAAGGCGGCAGGAAACACACACACCCCACACCATCCTTTTTTCTTCCAAAGATTACATAACTGCGTGAAAGCCTTCCAAGACTTGCTGTGTAACTCTACCAAACCTATAAACTTCTTGAAGTTTAGTTGGCAGAGATGTCTATGCCAACAGTACATAAAACCCTCAGTGGTTGGGTGTTCCAGCAATCTGAATTCATATAAAAATGTCTGAGCCCTTAAAACCTACTCAACAGAAGCTGCTAGCTTAGACATCAGCTCTCCCAAATGACTACAGATTGCAAGTCTTCATTGGAAAAGTAGGGTCATCGTGGGGAGGGGAAATGGGGAATTATGTGGAGAGGGACCCAGGGGACAGGGGTGGGAAAAGAAGAGGTGTAAACTCCAGTCGTGAAGATTGCTTGGGGGAGAGAGGGATTATTTCAAGGAAATTGCACCGGAAAATGTAACCTCGAGTAGGGCGGCTGATGGTGAAATCGGTTTTTAGCGTGGGCAAACAGCTAGACTCAGGAGGCAGAGAGGGTGTAAAAAACAAACTGTGAGTCAGAGATCGCCAGTACCATGCCAGCCATCTTGGGTTGTAGAACAGGGGCATAAGGTATAAAAATTGGAGACACAGAGAAGAGGTTTGGAGAAGGGAGAGAAGCCCAAGGAAACCACTCTCCTTTGTAGAAACAGCAGCCTGCTGTTGGAAACCTGTGGACTTCAGCTGCCCCCGCCCCTCCATTTCTTTTAGCCTTGCTAAATTCTAAGGGTTGGGAAAAGCCATCATGGGAACAGGACAAAGGAATGTTCTACCAGAAGCAAAACATGATGCCACATTATTTGCCTCTTCCCTCAACTCAGGTGGTGTGGATGGAACCATCTGATGGGAGGGAGAGAAAGCTCCTTGATTTGCTCATCAAACACCCTCTGGCTTTCACACACTGGAACAGAAAGCAGAAGTGAGACTGCCAATCAAAGATAAAACCAGAGAGAACTTACAAGATTAAAGAAAGGGCATGTCAGAATTCCATATGGAGGCTGGAAGGCCATTGAGTATTGACCAAGAGCTCCTGTGTAGTTTCAAGTTTCCAAATCCACTGCGCCCTACCCAGACTTACCTGCTGAAATGTATAAACATCATGAGTTAGTGCTTCTGGCCACGTCCAGAATGTTGGAACCTGGGCCTTCAGTCCCTCCCTCTGGGGTTTAGGCCAGACTAACAAACCCTGGAGATTCCAGCCTGGGTAGAGGGTAGAAAGGACTGGGAACTAGATCCCAGGGCTGCCCAGAGGGCCTCCTGTCTAATAGGGAGGGACCTCAATGAACAGACAAGAGATACTACATGAAAGGGACTCTTCTTTTCATTCCAACTTGAGTCAGACCTCAATAAATATTTACGCTGAGTGTAGAAGGACAGGTTAACAGGGTTTTTTTTTTTATAGATAGCCTTGTCAATAAGATGAATAATAGCTAATAGTAATAACAACAACAATAACAAATAGCTACCGTGAAAGCACGGAACAGTATTTACAAGCGCACTACAATTTCTATTTAAAAAGGAGGAAAGAGGTGTATGTACGTATTTTCTTGTAGGTGCATAAAATATTTCTAGAAAGATAAATAAGAAATCAGTATAACCAATTGGTTCAGAGAAGCGGGGAAGTGGGTGCCTGGGGGTCAGGAATAAAAGACTTTTCGTTCTATTCTCCTTTTTAACTTGTGGTTTTTTAGCCATGGGAGTGATTTTACCCTTCAAAAATAGTTTTTAAAACAAGTGTTAATGTTGATATTTACACCAAGGCCTTTACTGTGCCAGGCACAGTACCCCAAACTGAGGTTTAGAGCTGAAGAATACAAAATCACCGCCCATAAATATCTGATAGGCTGGCAGGGGAGGTGGCAGGTATACCATTAGCGGTGAAGCATGGCGAAAGGGCGGAGTGCAGAGATGCTGTAGTGCAGAATGGGTGACAGAAGTTGACGGAGGGAGTTCAAGTCAAACGAGGATTCAAAGCCTGGTTCATTCACTTTGCCTGACGTGGGAGCTTAAAGAAGTTGTTGAGCCTCTCTACACCTCAGTTTCCTTGCTAATAAAGTGAGAATAATGATGATAAAAAAGAAAGAGAAGGAGGAGTAGGAGAAGGAAGAGGAAATGATTTCAATGGATTGTTATGGGTATTAAATGAGATAATGTTTGTAAAGCTCTCAGCACGGGATTTGACACAAGTCATCAAATCACCCAAAGCAATGATTAATAAGGCATAGAGAACAAACATATGGACGCCAAGAGGGAAAAGAGGGGGGTGGGATAAATTGGGAGACTGGGATTGACATACATACACTACAATGTAGAAAACAGATAACTAATGAGAACCTGCTGTACAGCACAGGGAACTCTACTCAGTGCTCTGTGGTGACCTAAATGGGAAGGAAATCCAAAGAGAGGGGGTATATGTATACGTATAGCTGATTCACTCTGCTGTACAGCAGAAACTAACACCACATTGTAAAGCGACTCTACCCCAATTAAAAAAAAAGTATTAGTAGTTACAGTAGAGTTACTAAGGAGAGACTCAAACAGTGATTAATTCTGGCGTGGAGGACTGGGGAAAGCTTCATGGTGATCAGGAATTTGAGTCAGCTCTTAGGAGATAGAAAGATGGGTTGGATTTCAGTATCTGCAAGATAGTCGACAGACAGAACAGCCCAGGCAAAGACATGGAGCTTAGTTGGTGCAGTTAAATTCTCTCTCTAGGTGGTGGTCCACAGAGTGAATCTCTGATTCAGGTGGGAGGAGAGACAAGGGAAGGGAGATTTAAATTGGAAATGCCAGATCATGCACCTAGGAGGTTGTGATAATGTTTTCTTGCCTTTCCGTCTCTCTATCTTAACACCTGGTCATCCTCTTGTCGAATCAAATCCATCCACACTTTGGAGGAATGTTTCACACGTGCAAGACACAAGTAAACTCATTCCCGATGTAGAAGGCAGATACGGTGCTTTTTTAAGGAAAAAAATCATGTTACCTTTCTTCTTTTTGCCTTTAATAATAACATGTGAGATAATTAAATATCTTCATTGCTTATGCCACCACTGGTCAACTTTTCTGCTACTTGTATC
This sequence comes from Kogia breviceps, assembly GCF_026419965.1. NCBI lineage: Eukaryota > Metazoa > Chordata > Mammalia > Artiodactyla > Physeteridae > Kogia > Kogia breviceps. The sequence continues at coordinate 76,703,603 of NC_081324.1, read as the reverse complement.
AAATGCATCTTTACGGATAAGTGGTAGTACTAATTCATTGGTGTTCTGTTTGTTTGTTTTGTTTATTTTGTCTTGAGGACGGAGATATGTTTGTGGCTAGGATTTGCCTTAAGACACTGGGTTGCAATAAAAATTGAATGTGGACCATATTATGTTGGGTAACATGGGTGTTTATTGCTCTGGAAGTAAATTAAGTTACTTCTCAGTTAACTTGCATGTACAACAAGCCATAGTTACTAAATATTTTAGGGATGCAATCCGAAAGCATGAATTTCCTATTGTCCTTTCACTCTTGGAGATCAGGTTGACTGAAGGATATCCTGAGATTGTAAAGTATCATTTTTTTTAATGTTACCATTTGCAATTACTAAATGTCTCTTAATCCATAGTGTCTTGACATTGTGACAACTAAGAACTATACAGTAAGAAGTTGAAAGAGCTTGTACAAGACTTCCAAAGCCATAGCTAATATCTGATTCCACATTTTATGTTCATCACAACAGCCTCACTTTTCCAGTGTCTGATTTTATGTTTGGTACATGTTAACGTTTGAATGTCATAAATTTAATCTGTGAAAAATATTGATTTCATCTACTTTCTATATTGATGTTCCCTGTAAGGTTTTTTTTGTTTGTTTATTTCTTGAAGAAGGATTTTTTTTTTCTGCTGGATGATGACAATAATGATGATGGTGAATACACACACACACACACACACACACACACATATATATCTCACATACCACATACAAACATATATATATTCACATACATGTATGTATATCTGTATTTATCTATCTCTGTCTATTCTCTCTACCTATTCTAGCTGTCAATCTATCTATCTACCTATCTATCATCTATCTATCTATCTCAAAGCAACCTACCGGCACGAACAAGATCGATTTCCATAAAAGCACGGATCTAAATCCTTTGTTAGCACCTCTCTGCAAAGCTGACAGCATCCACATTCTGCTGGCTTCTGGCCTCCAATCCTCAAGGAGTCTCCCTACATCTTTTTGTACTGGTCCTCCAGTTATGGACCTCCTCCTTCCTCCCTCTGGGACTTCAGCTATTCTGGCACACAAACGTTTGGTGCGCCTGCCTTTAGCTGGAAGGGGGAACTTTCTTCTGCTAAGTCGAGAACTTGAAGGGATTCATCTGATTTTGTTTCTTTGGTGTTTAGAGATAGTTAATTCTTAGCAAAATGTAGTTCCTTATTCCTTAGCAGAAGAACTGTTAGGTGTGTGTGTGTATACGTACATTTAACATACATTTTTAAAAGTCTTTTTAAAGACTTTAAATGACTCTTGCAAAACAATATGTTGATGAGTTAAGTGTAAATGAATCAGAACCATGTGGCTTACATTTTCTTCAAAATACCCTAGGGTTTAAAATGAGGGGGAAAAGGTACTTGAAGGAAAAAAAAATACGTTTCGGGTCTTCCTGAACCTAAATCATTTGAAAAATAGTTTAAGATGTTTGCTAAATCCAAAAAGCAGCTTTGCTCCCACCATATGGCAATGTCAAAGTGGCTCTTCAGATGAGCTTAAGCCTAATTTTAATTTCTTGCACATGTGGTAAAAACATCTTTGAGGACTCTCTCAAGCCACTGTTCAAGGGAGTACTCAGAGTGTGCGGATCTTTGTGTGTGTGTCCATTTGCATAACAATGGCCCCCAGGCCCAGCTTTCTCTCTGTCTTCCCCTTGCACAGGACAGGGCCTGGTCTGCTCTATTTTACCTGTTACCCCTCTGGGGTCATCGTTCCTCGCCACGCTAAAGGCTTTGAGGGCTGCCCCCCCGGTCCCCACTCTTACTGGTTTCCATTGGGAGGTTTGCTTTTGCTCCAGAGTATCTGTGTTGGCCTTTGGATTATTATTCCCAGGTTGTCACAGAATTTCCTCGGAATCCACTCCCAAGTAATCACTGCAGGATGCTGCTTATTTAAACAGAATGGGCAAGTCCCCAGGAATTGCGGTCATTAGGCATAGCTTCCAGTGATTCAAACTAGCCCACCATCCTTTGCGGTATCTCTGCAGCAGTACGGATTCAACCAAATGAATGAAGAATGAAGCTGAGAAAGGTCTAGAATAGTGGTTTTCAATGACAGTAGCATCACCAACTAAGGGGAGTGTCAAAAATTTGTGGGCGCGTGTCTCAGTGTTTGTGGGGTACATAACGGGCATTTAATGGGCAAGGGGCAGAGATGATGATGAGATGTCCTGTAGTAAACAGGACCCTAGAAAAGATTGCCCTGTATCTCACAGGACTTTCAAATTCACCAGTAGACATTTTTGTAGGTGAAAAACATGTCAATAATTATCTAAGCCCAGAACCTAACCCTGTTTTATATATATAATCGCAAATCCTTTTTTCTCAGTTTCGATGTTTCCTGGATTTTCCAAACTTGCTGCTCCCATGCAATCCAAGGAAAAATTGGACTTGGCTGCGTGCAGGACAAGATGGAAATGCCACTGATAGGGTCTGAGTTGTCCGCACAGTGCAGCACAACACACGCATATCACCTGGCAACGGTAGTTTCTGCATTCACAGCAATTCTGCATACAGGTACAACACGGGATTATCTGTCATGCATCCTTTGTGTCCTGTTTCTCATTTATACTGCAGTTATGTATGTGTGTTTACCAATTATGTGTGTAGGTAGCTTATGTTATCTCTTAATTATATATGTAGTTTTTATAATCTATCATTTTCATTCCAGCATAGTAAAGGGAGATTACAAAACATTGGTTACAAAAGGTGCCATTAATTTTGACCTGATAGGGAACCCCCTGGATGAGGGCTGATAGTACCACAAAATGAAGCACGTGTGGAATCCCGGGTTAATAACCCCGGGTCCTCATTTGTGTCCAACACTCGCTTATTGTATGACCCTGAACAAGTCTCAATTCCTCCCCAAGCTTCAGTTTCCTCACCTCAAGCCTCAGAACATTAGACTTCATCATTGGGACATGAACTTAACTTCCTCAAACATAGTGAGTAAAAAGGGCTAGAGGTCTGCCTATTCAATTCAGAAAAACCTCCTTCACTCTATTTCATAGTGAAAGCCCTCTCTCATTTTTTCACAAAAACATGCAACCATTTGAGACAATGTTTTATTTTACCTCTTTATATAGGGATATCACCACTGATGAATTTCTTTGGACTTTGAGAGTACCAGTGCAATGACTCATGACTACTAAGACTTAGCCCTAATGGTGAAAAAGACAGAGAAAGAGAGAGAGAGAGAGAGAGAGAGAGAGGTACAAACTGTGGGAAAATACATCAAAATACATAAACTATTTCTTGTCAAAAAAGGAGGACCCACTGCCCAACTCCTACCAGCATGGTTTCGTGTCCCCAGATCTTTGACTCATCTAAGATTCAACCATCAAAAGCAAATAGTAGTTAAACTTTTTGAAGGTCTTTAGAAAAAAGTTCAAGATCTCACTTGGTAACACATTTGGGTGACTCTTCTTCCTTTCACATCCAAAACAGCAATTTCATCAATACTACATCTGTTCCTCTCCATATATATATATATATATATATATATATATATATATATATATTTTTTTTTTTTTTTAAGAGAACTAGTTGGTAACAATGAAATGTGAAAAAAAAATGATTTGTAACATACACTCACATTGGCTAACGGGAATGTGGGAAAGCCTGTTTCGCATTTAGATTTCTGATATCATCTCATTATAGTGTCTGGACTATCCCTTTGGTCAAGGCAATGCCAGAAGTCTTGTTGGGAAATGGTGAGAAGTCTTGAAACTGCCAGATGCTTGCTTGCTGGGTTAGCCAAAGCAGCTCTGAGAAGGAAGACGCCAGGCTGCAAAGCCAACTTGGTGTCCCAGCCTGGGTATCTGGAACATGCCTACCTCTTTCCCAACAGATGTGTGCCTGGCGCAAGTCACTTAAGTTCTTAGTGTCAAATGAAGAATATGAGCTAATCTATTTCAAAACATCTACAATTACCTAATTCCTAAAATTCCCCACCAAGCCCACTGACCCAAAGGAGAATTCTAGAAAATGCTGTACAATGATAGGTCCCAGACAGGACGAATTGAACAAGTGAGTATTGGATGTCTGTTGCTTTGATCTCCCCACTCACTATCCACTCTCCTTTCTTTACATAACATCCAGTGCTTCCTCTGAACTATCACCCCTCTCCTATTTTCAGGGGATATGGTAAACGTGCGCTGACTATCCACTACTGTAGTCCACAGTAGGCACATGACCTAGTTCCAGCCAATCTAAGCATTTAGTCCTCCTGACTAGTGATTGGCTCAGTAGTGGACATGTGACTCATATTAGACCAATGAGAGTCATTCCTGGGAGGGTTGCTAGAATAATGAGTAAAGTGGCTTTCTTGGTCCAGCCCGAACTGATAAACTGGAAAGATATAAACCTAGAGCTTATCTGAAGCCATCTTTGTCACAGACTGGAGCAAGTCTGTTTCAGAATGAAGCCAACTAACAGGAAGTAGAGCTGAGGGAGGGAGAAGGATAGATTCGGACAACATGGCTTAAGCCTATGATAGCAGTCATGGCTAGAGCTAATTCTATCCCATGAATAGACTTATTAGTTTATATGAGAAAATATTCCTTAAAAAAATTCACGTGACCTTAAATAGGATTTTTTTTCAACCAAAGGAGTCCTGAATTGAGTGGCCAAATAATAAGGATATGATTTCCTTATATGATTTCCTTATATGATCCTTATATGATTTCCCATGGATTTCCTCAGCTACCACCTTTAGTAGGGAAAAGATTTCAGGCTGTAGAGGACCTTGATTCTTATCTCAGCTTTGCAGTACTAATGATATGACTGGGCAAGTAGTTTACCCACTCTGTGCTTCAGATACTTTTCCTTTCAAAGAGTAAAACTTGGGTAAGGTGGTGAAAGGCTCAGAGATGATACCTTGATCATTTGGTTACAAGAAGCAGAAACCCGCTGAAACTAACTGAGGTGAAAGGGGACTTATTGGAGGGTTCCAGGAAGCCCTCGAATTGCTCAAAGTTAGCAATATAACTGGGCCTCACAAGGGCCTGCTTCCCACCATTCTTTCCTCCGGGCACTCAGGAAATCTCCAATCACAACTCTTCCTTTCTTTTCTTTCTCTGTAGAGGGGTATTCTTTGCTCTGTTAACACTCTCCCCCAATGTGGCCGTCCTAGTCTCAGCTTTCAAGCCTCAGCAGAGCCAAGTCAGTATCTTATAATCCCCTCTAACAAATTCCCAGAAGTTGGATTGACCCAACTTGGGCTGGGTGTCCAACATACGATCATCTAGTGAAGATATGGCATTCCTTCCTGGCACTGGGGAGGGGCAACTCCTCCAAGGGAAGAGTGGGTAAGAAAGAGCCTCACACAATAAACTGTGCATAGTAGATGCTTCAGACACACCATTATTTACCCTCCCCCTTCCTCCTTCTTCCTTTTCCTCTTCTTCTTCTTCTCCATCTCCTCCTTATTTTCCTCCTCCTCCCCCCCCCTCTCCTTTTCCCATTCTCCTTTTTCTTCATCTTAATGTCAGTATCAGTGGTATATGTGTTAGTTTTGCCATAATCACCATCACCCAAAACTTCTTCCTCAACTTTGAATGTGAAGCAAAGAGAAAATAATTTACTCTCTAAACATGGATTCTAGACAAGAGCCCCTTTAATGCCTAGTTTCATCTTTTAATTTAATCTAATGCTATCCGAGCCCATCACCTCGCAGAGCAGTTGGAAGACAGTAATGGATTTGAAAGAGTTTTGACAAAAATGTAAAGCATTGTCATTACTGAGAACCTCCCCCTCTGTTCCCCACCCCCTCGAAGTTACTAATGAAATCATAGTACTCAGTCTGTTTTTCTAGGACCCATAAAAAGAAGTGCCATCATAAGGCTAAATAATTTCTCAAAAGAAACACTGCAGACATTAACCCCCCCTTTTTTTCAACAAGAAATTCTTCTCTGATACATTTAAGTAGGTCATGGTTTAGAAGACCCCAATAAGTGCCTAAAAACTTTGCTCTTGTCCCTTTGAAACAGCATAATCTGTCAAACCCAAAACAGAGATGTGCTCCTTATTACACTATTATTTGATCTGGATTCTCTCCAAACTCGGCCCTTCCAGACAGCAGCGGCATCCAGTGGATAGGGTGATGGGAGGGTGATGGGAGGTTGACCTCAGCATAAACACCGTGTGATTCCTGGAATTGGGAGGCGGACTCCACTGCCCTCGCACTCCCTTTGTCGGCAGATCTTGGGTGCCGGGCAGCTTTATTACAACCTGGCACAGCCTAGGCAGCCACTCAGCCTGTCAACAGCCAGCAGCCGAGAGGAGAGCCTTCCATCAGGGCCTGACACCTAGCCAAGTCCCCCGGTGGTTGTGATGGGCCACTTCCCCAGTGAGAACAAGGCCTGAACAATTATGCTTTTGTGCTGGTGGTGACCTGGGTGCTGCCCGTTCTGGATTTGACTGGCCAGAGCACGGGAGATGGGTGAAATCTGTTGATGTTCAGGACCCCTGTGCCAAGGGCTTTTTTATGGAGGAAGTTCAGAGTCAGGCAGATGGGGTTCAAATGCTGCGTGACCTTGGAGCTGCACTTAACCAGCCACTGTATCTTTCTCTGGAAAATGGACATAATACCGACTTCTTGGGGTTTTCTCTGGCTTACGTACAATAATGTATTAAAGCACCTAGTGAGAGCCTGGGACGTATCAGTCATTCAGAAATCACCAGCTAACATTCCCATGAGGGAACCTGAGATTTTAGGCAGAGAAGCAGGTCCCCTATCAATTTTTGGTTTCACCACACCCATGCTAGTCTGAGGTTTGAGCTGCGCACATCCAGTGTACATACAACAAATTTATATTTAGCCAAAATTTAACTTTTTGCTTTTTTTAAATTTAGAAGTATAACATGTACGCAGAAAGTATGCGTAAATGATCAATTTAACAATGAAATCAAATATGAATATGACCATCACCCAGGACAAGGAAAAAAATTACTGCCAGCACCCAGAAGCCCCCAGCAACTACTTCCTGATTACAACCACCTGGATCCTGTCTAGAATTAACCACGAATCTGACTTTTATGATATTTTTCTCTTGCTTTTCTTCATAATTTTGCCACCTATACATGCATCGGTGAGCAATATAGTTTACTCTGCTTGCTTCTAAAATTCATAAAATGAATCATACGTTATGCGTTATTTTGTGTTGTTTGTACAGTGGTGAGGTTTGGAAGACTTGCCAATGCTTTTGCACGTGGCTGCAGTTTATTCATTTTCATTGTTGTAGAATATTCCATTAATGTTCACTTATATTTGAGGGACTTCCCTGGCAGTCCAGTGGTTAAGACTTCGCCTGCCAACGCAGGGAGTGTGAGTTCGATTCCTGGTCGGGGAGCTAAAGTCCCAGATGCCTTGTGGCCAAAAAAACATAAAACAGAAGCAATATTGTAACAAAGTCAATACAGACTTTAGAAACATCTTAACACATATTTGAAAGAGTTGTTACCAAGCAGCGTGCTGGCTCCCCTGTGTTAGAAAGTCCCCAACAGTGGCCGCCATGAATCCTCTCCATCTCTATGGGCTAGGCAACCCCTCCAAAGGTGGAGTGTGTTTTCCTCCCCTTAAACCTGGGTTGCCCTTTTGACTTGGTTTGACTGATACAAGATGGAGGAAATGGAGTCCTGGGACTTTTGAGTCCAGGCAGCTTCTGCCCTTTGGAAGCCAGCACCATTTAAGAAGTCCAATGGGGCTTCCCTGGTGGCGCAGTGGATGAGAATCCGCCTGCCGATGCAGGGGACACGGGTTCGTGCCCCGGTCCGGGAAGATCCCACGTGCCGTGGAGCGGCTGGGCCCGTGAGCCATGGCCACTGAGCCTGCGCATCCGGAGCCTGTGCTCCGCAGCGGGAGAGGCCGCGGCTGTGAGAGGCCCGCGTGCCGCAAAAAAAAAAAAAAAAAAAAGTCCAATGACCCCAAGCTACCACACTCTGAGAAAGCCTGAGGAACCCAAGAGAAAGGCCATGTGCAGAAGGAGCATGATGTCTAAGTAGACCCCACCGGTTCCAGCCATTCCAGCCAAAGCACCAGTCACGCAAGTTTTTCACATCTATCTTAGACATTCCAGCTCCAGCAGATCCTACATGGAGCAGATGAATTGCACAGCCGAGCCCAGCCCGGATTGCAGAGCTGTCAGAAAAAATAAATTGTCCTTTTAAAGCTCCCTAAATTTTGGAGTGGTTTGTAACACAGCAATGGATAACTGAGAACAACCATTCCTAAGGAGTCAGTTGGGCAGAATGTTTCTCTCTCTCCTTCAGACCTAACAGTCCATGTCTTCGCAAGTTTTACATCTTTGCACCTTGCAAGTGATATTATTTACACCTTCATACATTTTTTTAAAATTATCAGTAATTTTCTTTTGAAGATGTTGGGGGTAGGAGTTTATTAATTCATTTATTTATTTTTGCTGTGTTGGGTCTTCGTTTCTGTGCGAGGGCTTTCTCTAGTTGTGGCAAGCGGGGGCCTCTCACTGTCGCGGCCTCTCGTTGCGGAGCACAGGCTCCGGACGCGCAGGCTCTGTACTTGTGGCTCACGGGCCTAGTTGTTCCGCAGCATGTGGGATCCTCCCAGACCAGGGCACGAACCCGTGTCCCCTGCATTAGCAGGCAGATTCTCAACCACTGTGCCACCAGGGAAGCCCACGTTCATACATTTTTAAATACATCTTGCTTCGCCTCATTTTTCATCATCCTCTCAGATTCTCCTTTTAGCCATAGCCTTGCATGTGTTTGTGAAAACAATACTGGGTTTAGATGCCACAGTAGATGCTGCTATGAAAGAAAAAGAAGGAAAGGAAAAGGAACAAAAGCTGTTGCTAAATGCAAAGATCTAAGGTTACATTTTATTAGCGTGTCTTTTTTCCAGTTGATGAATCATGTAGATGTGCACCAGAATTGCTATGGAAAACTGTTCCCAGGAAAACATATTTTGAGATAAAAACATTCATTTATTTGAGTAAGCAAACTCTCTTTTCTGTTTCACTTTGAAAAAAAAAGGCGTCATCCTGTTACGCTGTCAATAGAGGGTGGGTCTTTGCTGCCTAGAACTTTGATCTGAAATGGTTAATAGCTTTCTTCCTAGTTTACTGCCTTGGGGTGTGGGGTGATCAGAAATAGCAACAAGCTTTTCTACATTTGCACAAATGTAATTGCTTCTAATGCTACTTAAGTTTGAAGAAGCCTTAGCATTTTCATTTCACTGGAGCTTTCAGGTTCGTTGTCTCCTTTCAAAGGCTGCATGTATTGAATGTTCTATAATGGAATGAATGGAGGGGGTAGGATGGGGGAAGAGGCTAGGAAAACTAACAGCTTTAAAACATGAAAATATTACAGTGTGGTAGATTTGCTCCTGATACAATGGAGACTGGAAGTTGGAGGTCTCTGCAAAGAGGCAGCAGAGGCTGGTTGAAATAAACCGAACTGAGTTTGAATCTGGCTCAACCCATGACCTTGGGCAAATAACCTACATTTTCTGAATTTCAGTTTTTTCATCTGTAAAATAAGCCTAAGGAAAACCTTACAGGACTGAAGAATCAAAAAGAGATGATCTACCTAAGGGGCTTCATCCAATGTCTGGCACAAAATAGTTCCCCAATGAATGCTAACTCTCTACCATATCGATAATTTATAGGAGATGGTTTTGGAAATGTTGGCAGTTTATTTAGAGGATAGTGGATTAAGGGAACCATTTCGTGAAGGAAGACAGAAAGATCCCAGAGAATTCCTGTAAATCACCATCCCCTTGAAGAAAATGTTCCATGTCTCTGCATCAGTGACACTGCCTGGGGTTTTGGGCATAATCGGATTTTATTGAGCAACCCTGGAAAAGGATTCTGTTATTTTTGTGGTTCATTATGACTTCTACCAACTGGAACCAGAGACCTAAGGGGAGTGAGTGAGGTCTTAAGAAACTTAAATGAGAGAAGTTCCGTAATAAGCCATTCGTTTGGACAATACATGAACCAACATAGATACCATGTCTAGATTTTCTAAACTTTGATTTAAAATCCCCCAAACCTAGCTAAGCTTGTTATTTTCATACTGAAGATACAAAGGGAAGGAGAAGCTTTTAAAGAATGACAACATTGGCTTGCTACTGACTGAGATGTTTTATATTCAATATCTCATTTAATCCTCATAAGACTTGATTTCCCCACCTAAGAGAAGTGAGGTGTATTGGACAAGATCACTCATCTACAAAAATTTAAGAGCCAAGATTTGAATCCAGGACTAACTCTGAGACCCACGATTTTAACCAAAGTACTCTCTTGCCTCACTTGAGGAAATGAGATGGATCCTACTTAAAGATCTGAGACAAAGTGTAAAGGGGGTAGAGGGAAGTGGAAACCTATTGTCTGAGGGTTTATGCTGTGATTAAAGCATACTGGTCAACGCTATACCAAAAGGAAGACTTCCATAGGGAGATTAAGTGGCAGGGAGGAAGACATGACCCAAGAAGAGGGTCAAGGAAGATCAAGACAAGAAAGCAAGTAGCAGGTTGGGAGTCTTAGAGCTTAACAGCAAATCAAGGCTTGGTGTTCAAGGAAAAATGTTCAGGATTCAGACCATGGGGACCGTCATCCTGATTTTGTGCACTGTGAGGAAAAATATGACTATAAAAAGGGCCTCTGCAGGACCAATGAGAAAGCAGGCAATGGCTTCTGATGACTCCAAACATCAAATTTGCCCTATTGAATTCTATAACCCTATTTTGAGATAGGCGCCCAGGAAGGAGGTGAGTGTAAGCCAGGATCACCCCGGTAGGGAATCAGGGATTTGGGTGCCTGTGTCAGATGCAAACGGATTCTTTAGTAGACATTCATGCCACCGAAACTTTTCTCTCCTAGCTTCTCTTTATCCAGCTTTCTCATTCTCCCTTTTATACTTTCGGGGCAGTACCTTCAGGTAAAAATAAATAAATACATATGAGAACATCAGAGTCAATCACTTTGCTGCACAAAACTTTTTGTAAGGCTTCTGCAGTTGACATTCCCCCCAAAGCTCAAACTTTTGAGTTTGGGGGTTAGTGTGAAATTCAAGACCCAACCTAACCTGATCCCATCACAACTTATCCAGACTTATCTCCTACCCCTCATCCATATGCATGATTTCTCATTTGTGGAATTCTTTTTTTTTTTTTTTTTTTTTTTTTTTTTTTGTGGTACGCGGGCCTCTCACTGCTGTGGTCTCTCCCGTTGCACAGCGCAGGCTCCGGACGCGCAGGCTCAGCGGCCATGGCTCACGGGCCCAGCCGCTCCGCGGCATGTGGGATCTTCCCGGACCGGGGCACGAACCCGTGTCCCCTGCATCGGCAGGCGGATTCCCAACCACTGCGCCACTAGGGAAGCCCTGTGGAATTCTTGAAGTCTTTTGATCACTCAAGTGACTCACGAAAGTTGGTTTTTCATTAGAGTATTATGTACATATTTGTATCATCTCGGATACAGGTATTGAGATTGTTGGGATCACAGTTTACATCGTCTTTCATCTCTCACCTTGACACTGAGGAGGAGCCTGTATAGTACTGAATACCCTTAAAAGGGGGAAATAAGTAAGGAAAAGATTCCTGGGATACTAAAGTAGTTGGCTTGTATTTAACACCACAACGGGTTCAAAACGAGCACCAGAACTGACTGATAAGCACGCTTCCTGAACTCTGTCTTTATATCTATAGCAGTGTTTCTTCAACCCCTTTCTCAGTTCAGGCTACTGGAGTTCAAAAAATATTTGCTGGGCTTCCCTGGTGGTGCAGTGGTTGAGAATCCGCCTGCCGATGCAGGGGACACGGGTTCGTGCCCTGGTCCGGGAAGATCCCACGTGCCGCGGAGCGGCTGGGCCCGTGAGCCATGGCCGCTGAGCCTGCGCATCCGGAGCCTGTGCTCCGCAATGGGAGAGGCCACAACAGTGAGAGGCCCGCGTACCGAAAAAAAAAAAAAAAAAAAAAAAATGTTTGCTGACAGGCACTGTATGCCAGGCTTTGTGTTAGGCATTGGGGGTGTAAAAAGGATTAAGGCACAACCTTTTTTTTTTTTAATTTTTAAACGTTTTATTCTTATGTATTTATTTTTTTGGCTGTGTGGCATACAGAATCCTAGTTCCCCCACCAAGGATCAAACCCGTGCCCCCTGCAGTGGAAGCACAGAGTCTTAACCTCTGGACCGCCAGAGAAGTCCAAGGCACAGTCTTTAACCTGAAGAATCTACAGTCTAGTGAGACGGTTAGGTGTGTAATAAAATATTAAAATAAGATGAGCTACTATTTATTAATCACTGTATCCCTGAGACTTTATCAGTATTATATCATTTCATTCTCAAAACCCTGTGAGGCTTTTGGTTTCAGCCACGGTGGACTCTCTGACACCAGGCTCACCCTCCGTCATAAATGTGAAGCGACTGTTTTCAGACGTGGGACAACAGACAGTAAAGACCTGAGATCTGTGAGTGAAAGTAACACTTGACACTAGCTCCCCATTCACCCCACCTTTCCACTACCAGCAAAGACAAATGGAGACAAAACAGACAGCAGTGATCTTGCTGGGTAGTGCAAACAGGTTGGAATTTGGTGTTTCACCAATGCGGCTGGAGTTTGTGGGATAGGACAGTAGAAACAAGAAACGGCACTGACAAGAAACTCCAGAAATCTGCATGGAGGTCCCGCTAAGTCTTGATGAAACACTTACATGTCCAAGGCAAGACTCTGAAACTTAGCAGAGAACAACTACTGGAAGCGGTGGGGAGGGGGTGTTGTGAATTAAATAGTGATTCCAGAGGTTACATAGGGCTTTGAGACATTGGAGTTCTGACCAGGAAAAGAAGAGAGTCTGTTGAATAACCCAAGTATTCATTTGATATACCCAGAAAGCTCATGCCTTAGGAATAGAACTATTCTAGCCTTAGAGAAAAAGACACTCTTTTCCTACCGTGACAAAGTCTAAACAGATCACTAATGTTCACCTAAGCATCCAGTAAATTAGCTACTTGCCAAAACGAAATTCAATTCTCTTTAAAAGAAGATAAAATAATTCATATCTTCTATAATATAGTCTCCGCTGTTTTCAAATGCAGTTTTTAAAAGTTAGTAGATATGTACAGGACAGGATAACATAATCCATAACCAAAAGGAGAAAGACAACAGAAACATACACAGAGGTGACATAACTGTTAAAATTAGTACATAAGAACCTTAAAGTATCTATTTAAATATGTTTAAGAAAATATAAAAATAGTGAGCAAAGAGATAGGGAATCTTAACAGAAGAATGGAAACTATTTTTTAAAAACAAAATGAAATGCAAGAACTGAAAAATACAGTATATGAGTTTAAGAAAAATTGATTGAATGGGTTTTAACATCAGACTGCACACTCCAGAAGAAAATACTACTGAATGTGAAGACAGCTCAGTACAAACTGTCTAAACTGAAGCACTTTAAAAAAAGAAAAACTGAAAAAACTTAACAGAGCCTTGGTGACCTAAGGACATTATCAGTCTAACATATATATGTGATTGGCATCCTAGAAAAAGAGGTCAAAGAGATTGGAGTAGAAACAATATTTGAGGAAATAACGACAGAAAATACTCCAAATTTAATTGATAATACCAACCCACTGATCTAAGAATCTCAACAAACCCAAAGAAAGATGAACACAGAGAAAAACACACCTAGTTACATAGTGGTCAGATTGCTAGACACAAAACCTAATGAAAAACAATCTTACAAGCAACCAGAAGAGAAAGACACATGACACACTAAGAACAATGTAAGAATTACTGCTTACTTCTCATTAAAAACAAACAAACAAAAAAATGGAAACCAGAGGCAATGAGATGAAATCCTTAGAGTAGAAGAAAGGGTTAACTTAAAATGCTATATACATTGAAAATATCCTTCAAAAATGAAGACAAAGTAAAGACAAAGGTAAACAAACTGAAAGAACTCATCACCAGCAATCTTGTCTGCAAGAAATGTTAAAGAGAGCTCTTTAGACAGAAGATTAGATCAACACAAAAGGACTTGCATGCTAGAAATGGTAAATATATGGGCAAATACGAATAACTTTAAAAATATGTATTTCTTAATTTCTCTAAGAGACAATTGATTACAGCAAAACATACTAATATGTCATAGAGTAATGTGTTCTGGGGTTTATGAAGTTTATAAAAGTAAAATAAGTAATACCAATAGCATAAAGGACAGGAGAGATAAATTCGAGTGTATTGTAGTAAGGGTCTTATATGAGTAATAGTACATTAAAATTAATTCAGGTGATATGGTGATAAATCAAATATTAATTCAGATTATGCCATGGTAAATTAGGGAAGCATATTATAATCCTCAATGCATATGCTAAAAATACAACAGAAGAAATTAAAATGCTATGCTAAAAATATTCGGTTAGTACAAAAGAATGTAGGGAAGGGGGAGAAAGAGCTATAGGATAAATAGAAAAAAAAAGAACTAAGATGGTAGACAAACCCAACCATATGAATATTTGCATTGAAGATAAATGAAACGCTCAGATTATAAGACAGAGAGCATTTGATTGGATAAAAAAGCAAGAACCATCTATATTGTGCTACAAGAGATATACCATAAATGTAGACACAGATAGATTAAAAGGAAAAAGATGGAAAAAAATATACCATGTGTGTACCACAAAAAAAGTTAGGTGGCTATATTAATATCAGATGAGGTAGAATTCAAGACAAGGAGTGTACTTAGAGATAAATGGAAGCATATTATGATGATAAAAAGGTCAAAAATATCAGTTCATCAAGACAACATAATAATCCCAAATGCATATTGTGGTAGAGTCTCCAAAGATGTCCACTGACATTTCCTTCTATGTGAATGCAATTGCACATGTCAAGAGGTGGCGTCTATGTCTCCTTCCCTTGAATCTGAGCTGTGCTGTGACATGTTTTGACCCAGAGTCTCTTCTTCGTTCCAATTCCTGCAGAGCAGCCCTTGCCGTGGATTGAATCCCTGCCAGCCAGCCCTGACTCTTTTAGTTGTTCCTCCAGCCTAAGGAGGCTAGCATCTCATTTCTTTTGCTGATCTGTCGCCTAGCCATTGACTGTTTGGCTTCTACACTCTTCTATCACCTAGGTAATTCATTCTCTATATTAAATTTTCTCCATGTAAAAGATCTAGGATGGTTTATATTTTTTCTGGCAGGACACTGACTGAAACAAGGAGCTAATGAAGTTTGTTACATCCATTTGCCAGATAGAAAAGTGGGGTTCACCATCATTCTTAGCGATCCTGTTCTGGCAGGCTGGACACACATCTTTTTGGCATCCACAGAGCTCATGGTCCAGCAAAATGTCAGCAGACTTTGATCTGCCATTAAAAATGGACTTTTGCAAATGGAAAGCCTTTTCCACCTGTATGACTTAAACAGAACAATCAATGTTTAAATAATAAATGCCCTAATTTGGGGAAGTCTGTCCTCCTCTGGCAGCTCTCCTGGGCTTGTCTGGGTCAAGCTCAGCTGCCATGGGTCTCTACCTTTACCCCGTCCTGAGGCCTTAGGGATAGTGTAGCAGCTATAGCACCATTTACAGCAGCCAAGACATAGAAGCAACCTAAGTGCCTGCCAGAAGATAAATGGATAAAGAAAAGAAAAGAAAAAATAAAAATTACTTTATTTAGTATATATGTCACATTATATCGTGTATATATATATATATGTATATTCTCTCTCTATGTACATATATGCTGGAATATCACATATGCTTAATTATATATAACTTATTACATATAATATTAGTTATATATAATTAATATAATTATATACAATGACATATTAGCCATAAAAAGAAGGACATTTGTGACAACAGAGAGGAAACTTGAGGACATTATGCTAAGTGAAATAAATCAGACAGAGCAAGACAGATACTGTTTGATAGCATTTATATCTGGAATCTAAAAAATCCTGACTCTTAGAAAAAGAGAGTAGATTGGTGGTGGGCAGGGCAGGGAATGGGTAAAGGTGGTCGAAGGATACAGACTTCCAGTTACTAAACGAATAATTTCTCGGGATCTAACGTACAATGTGGTGATTACACTTAACAATACTGTCTTGTACATTTGAAAGTCGCTAAGAGAGTAGATCTTAAAAGGTCTCATTTTAAAAAAGCGTTTTAACTATGGGAGATTATGGATGTGTTAACTAATCTTATTGTGATAATCACTTCACAATATATATGTATATCAAACCATCACATTGTATACTTTAAACTTACACAATGTTATATGCCAATTATATCTCTGTAAAGCTGAAAAAATAAAGAAATCAATTAAGTAGGAACAAAAGAAATGATGATACTTTGGAGATATGCATGTATGTGTATCCATAATATATCATGCCCGTCTTAACAATATATCTTTATTTCTTTGTGCATTTTGCTTGCAAATAACTTCTTCATTCATCAAATGAGGGCAGCTTGCTAACTGAGCTGGCCTTGTTTTTGAGATCACAGGGGATCTGTTCGATATCGAAAGCAGATGATCCTAGTAAACTTGGTGAGACTCATGCTTCCAACACATTTCCTGCTCTAGGTTGAAGGAAGCCTTGCTGGGAAAAAAAAAAAAAAAAAAAAAAAAAGTTTTGAGCTAGATTCCTCTCAGTTCACAAGAGCTTCTTTCCTTTTTCTCTCCCATGATCAACGCTTGGCTCTTGTAAGCTCATTCTACACCCTTTTCCTTCACTAAAACTGGTGATGTCCTAGCTCTTTACCAAATGCATTTTCAGCGCACTGAGTAGCAGCGAGATGTAGGGAGAAGGTTGAATGCTTTAAGATCTATGTATTTCTTATGTTAAAATTGCACTTTTTTGTTTTACAAATTGAATACGTATTATTTTCACACAACGTGGTAGAAAACAGACTAAACTCCCCATGTGCTGCATGATTTATGTACATAATCTTTCATGCTCACAATAATCTTAGGCTAGAGATATGGCTGTCTCCATCTTCAAATGGAGAAACTGAGGCTCAGAAGGCATAATTAATTCACCTACATTTTTGAGCAGCTTTGCAAGGGGCCAAAGAGAGGGATTTGAATCTAAGTCCATCTGCCTGAGGACTCCTCGTTCTCAACCCCTGTGGTACATAACCCTCTCTCCCAGGAAAAAAAAAAACACATTAACTACTGAAAGTCACCTGTGTACCAGGTGCTTTATGATCTTGCTTACGTCTAACAACAAACCTGAAGAGTTGATATTTACTCCACTCGACCGATGGTGTGAATAATAATATCAAAAGTATAATATCAATAATAATATCAAAATAGCAAATCACTATTTCGTGATTTTTCCATGTGAGGCAGTGCTAAGCACTGTACATCTTCTCACTGAAGTAAAACGGAACAAAATGAAAACCAATTATATGCCCGCCACCTGGAGATAACTACTATTTCTATTTTAGTGTTCATTTATTGGGTTCTTTTGCTATGCATTTATATTTTTTTTTCCAAAAGTGGGATTATACTCTCTGTCGTGCATTATGGCCTCATGTCCTCACTCAAAAATTCATCTGGGACTTCCCTGGTGGTGCAGTGGTTAAGAATCCGCCTGCCAATGCAGGGGACACGGGTTCAAGCCCTGGTCCGGGAAGATTCCACATGCCGCGGAGCAACTAAACTTTTACCGTGTGCCTCAACTACTGAAGCCTGTGCGCCTAGCGCCCGTGCTCCACAACAAGAGAAGCCACCGCAGTGAGAAGCCCGTGCTCCGCAACGAAGAGTGCCCCCTGCTCGCCGCAACTAGAGAAAACCCGCGCGCAGCAACCAAGACGCAAGGTAGCCAATAAATAAATAAATAAAAATAATTTTTTTAAAAATGCATCTGAACTTCTTCCATGTCATTCAAGAGTCTTTTACAGCATCAGTCTGTAATGGTTGACCATTCCATTTTCTGGAGGTATCATAATTTACTCAATAATTCGGACTGAATTAGACATTTGGCTTTTCCCATTTTTACTATTGCAAATATAGTGGCAATGAACATATTCGTAGTTGAACTTTTGTGTTCTATCCCTAAGAAAATTCCTTGTGGTAAATTTGCTGCTTTGAAGCTCTTTCAAATGCTTGATTCTTTTGGTAAATAAAGGTTGAGCAATACTCTCCTTCCATCACAGCTGATCATGTGGTCCATTTTCCCAAACTCTGGCCCCAAACTGGATATTTTAATTCGTTAAAAAAAAGAATTGTTACTTTACTAGGTGAAAACAGGTTAAGTCATCACGTTGTTTTCATTTTGTTGCTGGGGAAGTTGACTATTTCGTCGTGCCTCTGATTTGTCCATTTGAGATCTGTAATTCTATAGCTAGACTGGCCTCCTAGTGTAGAAGTAATAATGCATTAGGGTTAGGGTAAAGGTTAGGCAGAACAAGCCGCATCAATTTAATAAGAGCAGTGGGGCAGAGCCAATTGAAATCTCCGTTTGTGAAACGGCGCCTTTCCAAACTCTACGTGTAGGTGATTCTTACTCAAGTCCAAACCACAGACCTACCCGGTGCCATGTTATCTGTTCCCAAGTCAAGAGACAACACTCTCTCTGGAGAGACCCTTGCCAAGTTAGCAGATGATGTGGTCTAAGACCATACATGCCTAAGTTGTCAAAATTAACGATTACTGGAAATTTGCAGCCTGCAATTGACAGAGCTTGCAGCGCCAACTCGAAGACACCAACACAACCAAGTCTTGTTCATCTTTGTGTCCCTGGGTGTGTCCCAAAGTATATGACCAGTCATGTTTGTGGCAGAATAAATGAGTGCTGAGTACAACACAGGTGGAGGAAGAAATAGGCAGG